>NC_052077.1:41018926-41324551 GCF_015852505.1 Tachyglossus aculeatus
TTCTCAACGTCACTATATGCAGAGCACTGTACTAAGTGCTTGGGAAAGTACAATACAACAGAGTTGGGAGACATGTTACCTGCTCACAACGAGCTCACAGTCCTGATGGGGGGAGACAGACATTAATAGAAATAAATAATGTCTAATACATGAATTCCCCTCTCAGGGTCACACATGGAGAGTTTCTAGTCCTCAACCAGTCTCGTCTATGGAAGGGAGAGTGAAGAAGAGGCCTGTCCATTCCATTCCTAGCCCGGCCAGTGGCTAGTGAATGGCAGGCTATCTGCTGCTAGTCAAAGCTCACCTGGGCTGGGCAGCAGCAGCATGGGACAGAGTCAAGAGCAGAGACTCGATTTTACTGCTTGGAGGATGGCAACGGTAAACAGCTTCTGTATTTTTACCAAGAAAACTCTCTGGATCCACTACCAGAATGATTGCAGATAGAGAGTGGGGCATTGTGGAAGAGATGTGTCCGTGCTGTCACTATGGGTCGGAAACGACTCGAGGGTATAAGAGAAGACAAGACATGAATTACAGATACGTATATAAATTAAGTGGTTTGAGGGTGGAGCTGATACCAAATGTCCAAAGGTCACAGATCCCAGGGATAAACACCCTGAAACGGAGAGGGAGCCGGAGAAAAAAGGGGTTAATCAGGAAGGGCCTCTTGATATTTATTTCTATCTCTGGTACTCTTACTGTATCCCCATAGCAGCCACATATTAATCCTTGACACCTGTTTCCCCAGGGGCTGGTGAGGATTCATTAGTTAATGCTTGTAAAGTGCCTGGAGAGCCTGAGGTGAAAACACTAGCCTTTTTCCTTACCAAGAGGAGAGAGCCAAGAATGAGTGTCAGAAAAGGGTTGTCATCCTGCACTTTCTGAAAACAGGCAGCCAAGTCACTAAACAACAAGGTGGGAAGTAATGTCTTTCGTCAAAAAAAAAAAGGGTCCTTTTCTCAACTCCCCTTTGCATTTAACCTGCTCTCCATATTTGCTCTCTCACCATCAAAAAAGGCATTGAAAAATTAGAGTGAATCTAAAGAGAGGTGACAAAATGATATAAGGATGAGGGGCTGTGATCTATGAAGAAAGATTAAGGAAATTTAATATGTATGGCTTAGAGAAAAGATGACAAATGGAGGGAGAGGGTAACTACCTATAAATACTTGAGAGAGGAGAACGTAAAAGAAGGGGAAGAATTATTTAAGGCAGCAATGGGGCTAGAACAAGGAGTAATGACCTGAAGCTAGAGAAGATCAAATTTAAGTTAAATATAATGAAAAATGTATCTGTCTGTGAAGACAATTAGACAGTGGAGTAATTGGCCTGGAAACGCCATCAGTAGAGGTGATCCAAAACAGACTAGAGAAAATCCTGGGAATTTTACAAGATAGATTCATTCATTCAATCGTATTTATTGAGTGCTTACTGTGTGCAGAGCACTGTACTATGCTTCATCAAAACGTTCTCTCCAGGTCGTATCCATCTCTTCACCCACGAGAAAATGATAATTCAAGCTCCCATATCCCCCACCCCGTACCCAATAATTTCTTAGGAGCTCATCCCCTGGGAACTCCCGAGTCCCATTTGGAAAGCCATCTCTTTGACATTACCACAAAGGTCTTTCATTCATTCATTCATTCATTCAATCGTATTTATTGAGAGCTTACTGTGTGCAAAGCACTGAACTAAGCTCTTGGGAGAGTACAGTATAATAACAGACACATTCCTGCCCGCAGTGAGCTCACAGTCCAGAGTGTGTGATTCCTTCCAATCTTGGGTGGGCTTTTGTCAAATCCGAATTCTTTTTTTTTTTTTTTTTTTGCTGCATTCCTGGTCGGGTGTTTAAGAACGTTGTACTTTGTTTTACACATCCATCTTTTATCCCCTCATTGTAGGAATAAGCAGTGTGGTTTAGTGGATAGAGTATGGGCCAGGGAACCAGAATGACCTCGGTTCTTATCCCATCTCCACTGCTTGTCTGTTGTGTGACCTTGGGCAAGTCACTTAACATCTCTGGGCCTCAGTTCCCTCACCTGCTAAATGGGGGGTTAAGACTGTGAGCCCCATGTGGGACAAGGACTGCGTCCAACTTAATTAGCTTGTATCTATCCCAGTGCTTAGTACAGTGCATGTAAAATAACAAATACTTAAAGAATACCATTAAAATATATATACATATAATATATATATATATATTCATATATATTATATATTTATATTATATTATAAAACATATTTATTTTATATAAAATATATATATACAGTTTGGTTACCACGGGAAAAGGTCCATTCCATAATGAGAACAAAAAGGAGAAAAAAAATATATATGCATTTTTTTTTCCAAAAATCTGGTCTCTTTGGCCTTTCAGTTCTTTCCAGTCTTCACATTTCTTCCCGCAGTATACAATAATAGTACAAATGCTCAAGTCTCAACATCTCTTCTGAAATGTCCTTCAGCGATGAGTTATTTGTGTTCCTCTTTGGTGTCCTCATTATGGAATGGACCTTTTCCCGTGATAACCAAACTGCTCTCCGGGGGAAAGTACTGACCCATGTGAGGTGAATGGATTCTTCCAGGGAATCTGGGTCCTATTTCCTAAATTGCTTCTTCTAAAACATTGAGTAGCACCCTGGCACTCCTCTGAAAGAGTTAATTAGCCTTGTAAGGGGAGAGCAGTTTTCTCACCAAAGAATCAGGTTTTACTGCATTACTTTCAGCATCATTCATTCATTTATTCAATCTTATTCATTGAGCACTTACTGTGTGCAGGGCACTGTACTAAGCACTTGGAAAGTACAATTTGGCAACCAATAGAGACAATTCATTAATTCAATCATATTTATTTATTCAATCGTATTCATTCATGCAATCATATTTATTGAGTGTTTACTATGTGCAGAGCACTGTACTAAGCGCTTGGGTAGTACAAGTCGGCAACATAGACAGTCCCTACCCAACAACGGGTTCACAGTCTAGAAAGGGGAGACAGACAACAAAACAAAACATGTAGATAGGTGTCAAAATGGTCAGAATAAATAGAATTATAGCTATATGCCCATCATTAACAAAATAAATAGAATAGTAAATATGTACAAGAAAAATAGAGTAATGAATCTATACAAATATGAACAAATGCTGCGGGGAGGGGAAGGAAGTAGGGTGGGGGTGGGTGGGGAGGAGGAGAGGAAAAAGGGGGCTCAGTCTGGGAAGGTCTCCTGGAGGAGGTGAGCTCTCAGTAGGTCTTTGAAGGGAGGAAAAGAGCTAGTTCGGCGGAAATGTGGAGGGAGAGCATTGCAGGCCGGGAGAAGAACGTGGGCTGGGGGTCCTTTTCTACAAAAAAAATGGTCAACCATATCTTTCTTTGTACATGGAGAGGGCCTCATGTTGGCAGATCCTTGTCTATTTCCTCCCTTCCATCTACTTAGGAAGATACCACTTTAAACATCAATTTTGAGGAGGATTTTTTTTGTAAGGGCACCTCTAAGTTATTTGGAACTCCAATCAAATCTCCTCTCTTTCCCATTCTCTGTTGCAGATTCAAACCTTTGAATGCTTCCTCCCCTTCTCCCCTAATTTGTTTTCTGGGCTACGATCCTCTCACTGAGGAAGTCTTTATTCAATATTGGCGTGCAGCAGAAAAGGCCAGATTTTAGCTCTCACCTAGAGGAACGACAGGCCCTACCACACATTACACATTTCACTCTTCAGCTGGTACATTTTGAAAACCATTCACAACGAAATTTCAGAGTGTCATGGAAAGACAGAATTCAGGATCTCCTAGGATGGGGATGAAGCTGGGACCATTTATATTTCTTCTATGTTTGTGATGATTGCAATGGAGCTATTTTCTTTTTTATTTTCCCCTTCTGCAAGTAATGAATACTTGGTATTAAATAAAACATGTCTCAAATTGGCCATGTGAACTAATTATGAGGACCTCTAAACAGTTTAGAAATTATGAATGCTATGTATAAAATCTGTTTAGGATTGAACAAATTAAAATGTCTAAAGAGAAAATGTTAAGGAGGGATAAGTGTATTAGTTTCTTATGTTATTTCAATTAACTGCTTATAAGATGCTGGGATGCAAACACGGTATCAGGCTTTACACTTCTTCATATGAGGTTTTGGCATGTTGTCAATTTAGTCTTCCTTGCTAAACAAGAAAATAAAAAAAAAATGGCTAGGATATATATATAGCTCGAAAAAGTCATTGTTTTCTCCAAAATGGGGTGATTCTAGACTCGAAGACCTGCTGATGCATTTTCAGATGTCACGCTGTCCTATTTCCTCGAAGGTCCATTAGATTGGGGACACATAATCACCCGATATTTGAGTGACCCAAAACCTGCAGCTGTCGGGAAAGGGAAGGGAACCAGTGGGAATCTGACAATCGTAGTTAAAGCGATGTCAGTTAACTGGAGTTTCACTTCCCTTTTAATGTCGGCCACCATATGGTGGTGCTCATACCCAAATCAATTTGGGTTAAAATTTGAAGTACCATTGAGACAATTAGATTGAGTCGAATTCTGAACTTAAGCCCAGAGCTATTACCTTTATTGTATTCCCCGTGTCCATTAATTTTGTAATTCGTTTAAAAACTGCCCTAAGTTTGTCTGATATGAGTTCTTCATTCACGCAGGCTTTAAATTGCATTTCCGAATTATCCTCTAGTTAATAGAGAATTTCTTATTATTTATCTCCTCGCTTTATCGGGTAGAAACCGTGTCTGTCTGGTTAATACATGTGACAGCAAGGCCGCCCTCAAGTACTGCAGTATGGCTCATTCCTTCCATTATAAGTCTCTCATTTATCTCTAAGTGCTAAACTCAAACTTCTGGGGCTGAACAAAAGGAGGTGCTGGTTTCTCTCCCAAAAGATTCACTCTACTGAGATAATGTCTAACCCTAGAGAACTGTATCATAATTCTCTTAAGCCAAATGCATCAGTCATTCTGATGACACGATCATAAAAACGCCCTACACTCTCTATGACCAGATTGTCAATATGAACGTGGGGAAAAGAACAATAGTTAGTGCATTGACCAGTTGCTTACTACGTATCAACCACTGTTTTAAGTGCCGAGGCAGTCATAAATTAATCAGGTTGGACGCCATCCCTGTCCTACATGGGGCTCACAGTCTAAGTAGGAGGGAGAATTAATATTTTATCCCCAATTTACAAATGAGGAAACTGAGGTACAGAGAAGTGACTTGTCCTAGTGAACACAACAGACAAGTGGTGGAGATGAGATTAGAACTGAGGTCCTCTGGTTCTCATCATCATCATCAATCATATTTATTGAGCGCTTACTGTGTGCAGAGCACTGTACTAAGCGCTTGGGAAGTACAAGTTGGCAACATATAGAGACAGTCCCTACCCAACAGTGGGCTCACAGTCTAAAAGGGGGAGACAGAGAACAAAACCAAACATACTAACAAAATCAAATAAATAGAATAGATATGTACAAGTAAAATAAATAAATAAATAGAGTAATAAATATGTACAAACATATATACATATATACAGGTGCTGTGGGGAAGGGAAGGAGGTAAGATGAGGGGATGGAGAGGGAGACGAGGGGGAGAGGAAGGAAGGGGCTCAGTCTGGGAAGGCCTCCTGGAGGAGGTGAGCTCTCAGTAGGGCCTTGAAGGGAGGAAGAGAGCTCATTTTCTCATGTTCTTTCCACTAGGTCACTCCTCTGAAAAGAACTTCTGAATGGACAGTAAGTGTATCTTAAAAGGGTTGGAGTTTGATAGTTCAAGTTTGAGTTACCATTGTCTTGTTTTTTTTCATTAACTTTATAGCACCCATGAATCTTTTGAGCATTCAAGACCAAATACTAGAAACTCTTCGTTTAATACCTAATCGTACTGGCATTTTGACATTCTGATGACTGTCATCAGTTAACTGTCATCAGTTATTCTGATGACTTGACACCTGTCCACATGTTTTGTTGTCTGTCTCCCCCTTCTAGACTGTGAGCCCATTATTGGGTAAGGAGCGTCTCTATGTGTTGCTAACTTGTACTTCCCAAGCATTTAGTACAGTGCTCTGTACTGAATGGATGAATGAATGAATTCCATATTTCACTGTTGATGTAGTAATCATAGTGTAATAGAGTGTATTACGTGATTTGGTAACATAAAGCAAGCTTTTGTCCTCCAGGAGCTTGCAAATTCAGTCATTCAATCATATCTATTGAGCGCTTACTGTGTGCAGAGCACTGTACTAAGCACTTGGAAAGTACCATGGGGAGAGACAGTCAGAATAAGCCTGGCCTAGTGGAAAGAGCATGTGTCTGAGAATTGTACTTTCCAAGCGCTTAGTACAGTGCTCTGCACACAGTAAGCATTCAATAAATACGATTGAATGAATGAATGAATGAATCTGGGTAATAATCCCTGCTCTGCTACTTCTCTGGAGTGTGACTTTGAGTATGTCACTTGACTTCTCTGTGCCTCATTTACCTCTTCAGTAAAATGGCCAATAGGATGGTGATCTGCAAGAGGGTCATGAACTGTGTATTACTCTATTTATTTATTTTACGTGTAAATATCTATTCTATTTTATTTTGTTAGTATGTTTGGTTTTGTTCTCTGTCTCCCCCTTCTAGACTGTGAGCCCACTGTTGGGTAGGGAATATCTCCATATGTTGCCAACTTGTACTTCCCAAGCACTTAGTGCAGTGCTCTGCACACAGTAAGTGCTCAATAAATACGATTGATTGATTGATTGTGTACAACCTGATTATCTTGTATCTACCCCCGGTCCTTAGTACAATGCCTAGTATATAGTAAGTGCTTATCAAATACCATTTGAATAAATAAAAATTAAAATTAACCAATACTAGTAGGTAGAAGGTTCTTAGATGGAGAAGGTTAAGAGAGCTGCATAAAGAATCAAATATACAATTGCAGTTATTTATATGCATATATTACAGACATTGGGGAAGAGAGGAAATTCAGAGATTTGCCTTCTGAGTGTGTGATATCATAGCAGGGGCTTAACAAATACCATAATTATGATTATTATTATGTAGTGATATAATAATCATAGTGGCATTTGTATCTCTATACATACAGGGTCCTCTAGACTGTAAGCTGGTTGTGGGCAGAGAATGTGTCTGTTGTATTGTTAGAAGCAGCGTGGCTCAGTGGAAGGAGCCCGGGCTTGGGAGTCAGAGGTCACGGGTTCTAATCCTGGCTCTGCCACGTATCTGCTGTGTGACCTGGGTCAAGTCACTTAACTTCTCTGAGCCTCAGTTACCTCATCTGTAAAATGGGGATTAAGACTGTGAGCCCCACATGGGACAACTTGATCACCTCGTATCCCCCCAGCACTTAGAACAGTGCTTTGTACATAGTAAGCACTTAACGAATGCTATCATTATTATTATTATTATTATTATTATTATTATTATCATTATGTTGTTGTTGTTGTTGTTGTACTCTCCCAAACACGTAGTACAGTGCTCTACACACAGTAAACACTCAATAAATACAATTGATAATGGTGACATGGTCCGGTCCCTGTCCCTGACAGAGAAAGGACAATCCAATCCCCATTCTATAGATGAGGTAACTGGGGCAGAGAGAGGCCTTCCCTGACTAAGCCCTCTTTTCTTTTTTGTCAACTCACTGACTTGCTCCCTTTATTCATCTCCCCTCCCAGCCCCACAGCACTTATGTGCAGATTTATTTATATTCATATCTGTCTCCCCCTCGAGACTGTAAGCTCACTGTGGGCAGTGAATATGTCTGTTACATTGTCATATTGTACTATCCAAGTGTTTAGTACAGTGCTGTGTACCCAGAAGGGGCTCAGTAAATATTTATTCATTAATCAATAGGCCACATTTCTTCTTTTCACACACCGGGGTGAAGACCTGGGAATTTCCTTCAGTTTTCCACCTCTTGTACTTGATTCCTTATTTCTGCCTCCTCCCTCACTTTTTATTCGTGTGAACCTGAATGCTGTCGTCCCCAAAACATTCAGTGGAAATAGTCTATATTATGATGAAAGACCTCCGCGGAAACTTTCCAAATGGGTGGTTAGTTGTTTCACCTATCCCTTTAGGTCCAGACAAATGAGGGTCTGTAATTGAGGACATGTGTACCATTAGGAGACTAAGCAAAAATTATCTTTACAAATGAACATCTCAGCTTCCATTCTCTGAGACGAGCTTTGGGCAGGAGGACTGCAGCCAGAATTAGTTACCATCGAGTTGCAAAATGAGGCCAGCAATTTCCCAAGCAATCTGGACCCGTGGCACTAGAGGTGAAGATCAATGCCTTTATTGTACTTGAAAACAAATCAGTTCTCAGCGCTGAACTTTGTGTACGGGACCTGCAATCTCTGAATTGCACTTAAATGCGATCTTAACATTATTTATGCACCGACTGATATGGTTTGCTGATTTAGAGGGGATCGCATGTTGCTGGCCTTTCGCCTTCATGGGTTGGAGGATTGCGCGTTTCTGGGTTTGGAGGTGACAGGACTGTAAGCTCACTGTGGGCAGGGAATGTGGCCTGTTCATTGTAGTATTGTACTCTCCCAAGTGCTTAGTACAGTGCTCTACACACAGAAAGGGCTCAATAAATACTATTGATTGAATGAAAAAATTATTTCACTGGATTATAAATTCCTTGAGAGCGGACGTCATATCTACCAACTCTATTGTATTGTACTTTCCCAAGTGCTTAGTACAGTGCTCTACACACACAGTTAGCGCTCAGTAAATGTCATTGATGATTGATTGGGTAGCTTCTACTGTATGCTAAGTTGAAACATTACCTTGCTATGATTGGAACAGAGTAACTCCACATTGTTGCTAGGGAAGGGCCTGAGAGTCAGAGGACCTGGGTTCTGATCCCAGCCCTGCCACTTATCTGCTGGGTGACCTTGAACAAGTCACTTGTCTTCTGGCTGCCACAGTTTCCTCAACTGTAAAATGGGGATCCAACACCTGTTCTCCTTCCTACTTAGACTGTGAGACCCAAGTGGGACGGGGCTGTGTCTGACCTGATTAACTCTAATCTGACTAGAGAAGCAGCGTGGCTCAGTGGAAAGAGCACGGGCTTGGAAGTTAGAGGTCATAGGTTCTAATCCCGGCTACCCCACATGTCTGCTGCGTGACCTTGGGCAGGTGACTTAACTTCTCTAAGCCTCAGTTCCCTCACCTGTAAAATGGGGATTAAGACTGTGAGTCCCACATGGGACAACCTGATCACCTTGTATTCCTCCCAGCACTTAGAATAGTGCTTTGCACATAGTAAGCACTTAACAAATGCCATCATAGCTATTATTATTAACAACTTGTATCTATCCCAGTGTTTAGTACAGTGTTTGACACATAGTATGCGCTTAACAAGTGGAATAAAGAAAGTGAGATAGCTGTACTCTGCCTCTAGGCTCTATTAACCTGGTCTAAATCCCTCCCCTGGAAAATCTCCCCTGCTAGTTTCATAACACCCTTTTGCCTCCTCTGTGATACATCTTCCGGCTCCCAGGACACATAATTGGACTTTGTACATTCAGCAGCCAATGTGTTTCTGCTCTCACAGTGTTATTTCAGGTTTGAATTCTGCGTGTCATTGGGAATTCAGCAGTTGTGCCCAGCAAGACATTCTCACAATGAAATGGTGTGTTTTTATTATAATGTTGTATGACAGATAAATCAGTTACACTTTCCCCTGGTGGATTGAACATCCACAATGGAAAGTCAGAGAAGAACTGAGATTTCAAACATTTCCCACACAATTAATGTTAGGCACCCAGTAGTCAGGAAAATGAAAAAGAGGAAGGAAAATTAGGGAGCAGAAAATCCCACACTTGGAAGGGTGGAATGTAGCAACTGCCGGAATTGATAACTTCAGTCCCTGTCTTTGGGGACATTTTTCTCCCAGGCTTTAGTGCAGGGCTGTGTCAAAAGAAAGAGTCCATTATGGTCTCTTTCCTGCTCTCCACTAATTCCTGCCTCTATTTTCGATCAATCAATCACTGGTACTTATTGAGCGCTTACTACGTGCAGAACCCTGTACTAAGTGCTAGGGAGAGGACACTGCAACACAGATGGTAGATACGTCCCCTGCCCATAATCTAGAAGTCTAGATTATAGTCTAGAAGGGGAGGCAGACATCATCAATCAATGAGTGGTATTTATTGAGCACTTACTGCATGCAGACCACTATTCTAAGCACTTGGGATAGTTGGTAGGCATGTTCCCTTCCCACAGTAACAAGGCCTGTGGTATTTGCTAAGCTCCTACTATTAGCCAGGTGCTGTACTAAGTGTTAGAGTGGATATGAGCAAGTTGGGTTGAAAACAGTCCCTGTCCCCCATGGGGCTCACAATCTTAATCCCCATTTAATAGATGAGTGAGCCTGTTGTTGGGTCAGGGCCATCTCTATATGTTGCCATCTTGTACTTCCCAAGTGCTTAGTACAGTGCTCTGCACACAGTAAGCGCACAATAAATATGATTGAATGAATGAATGACCTGAAGCACAAGGAAGTTAAATGACATACCCAAGGTCACACAGCAGGGAGGTGGCAAAGTGGGGATTAGAACCAAAGCCTTTCTGACTTCCTAATTCAAGCTCTATCCACTATGCTATAAGGACCCTACAGTCTAAAGGGGGAGGCAGACGTTGATATATACGTAAATAATTTACGGAGCTTTAATTCTATTTATTCTGACGATTTTGACACCTGTCTACATGTTTTGTTTTGTTGTCTGTCTCCCCCTTCTTCTAGACTGGAAACCCGTTGTTGGGTAGGGACCGTCTCTATCTGTTGCCGACTTGGACTTCCCAAGTGCTTAGTACAGTGCTCTGCACATAGTAAGCGCTCAAATATGAATGAATGAATAAATCTATACATAAGTGGTGTTCAGTACCATAAATATGGACATTTGTACTTATCTAATTTTCTCAAGTAATCACGACCCATTTTACCTCCATACCCAAATTACCTTCCCTTGATGACCAAATTTATGCTCTCAACACCACCCTCTCGACTGAACTCAAAGCTCTCGCTCCCCTATCCCTTTGTAATAATAATAATGGTGGTATTTATTAAGCGCTCACTAGATGCAAAGCACTCTTCTAAACACTGAGGGGATACAAGGTGATCAGGTTGTCCCACTTGGGGCTCACAGTCTTCATCCCCATTTTGCAGATGAGGTAACTGAGGCACAGAGAAGTTAAATGGCTTGCCCAAGGTCACACAGCTAAGTGGTGCAGCTGAGATTTGAACCCATGACCTCCGACTCCCAAGCCCGCGCTTTTGCCACTGAGCCACGCTGTTTCCCTCGTAGATCTTGTACCACTAACCCATAGCCGTGGGCCACCTCCATAGTCCAGCTTCTTCTGCTCCTGACCCCCGAGCCTCAGTGTGCTGATAGCAGACATCTAGCTATCAGGCCTTCCTCCTCCATCTCAAGTTCATCCTGGCGTGAATTAAACCTGCCCTGTCCCCGGCCTGGCAGAATGATTTCGCCATCCCTATTGACACCCGTGCCCATTACCATCAGTTGTTCCAGACATTTAACTCTCTCCTCAAGCTCCTGTCTCCATCATTTCTTGCCTCTAATGACCCAACTACCTACTTTACTGAGAAAATTGAAATGATCAGGTGTGACCTCTCTAAAATCTCTCTGTCCCTTCTTCAACACTTCCATCTTTCCCGGCAGTATCTCTAGGGGAGATCTCCTGCCTCCTCTCAAAACCTCCTCCCTTCTCTCAGAGACTGGGAAAACCACCTCCTCAGTTACCGTCAGGTACTTTGGACAATGCAGGAAGAAATGTCCCGACATTCCCCACAGTGGCCCATGTTTATAAAAAAGCTACTTTTTTTGCAATAGTTTTTATGGGACTGGAGGGTTGCACAAGTGCTTAAAAAAGGCCAGATTTCTGGTCATTGTTATTTTCAATCATGGCATCTTATTATTATTATCATCATCATCATCAATCATACTTATTGAGCGCTTACTGTGTGTAGAGCACTGTACTAAGCGCTTGGGAAGTACAAGTTGGCAACATATAGAGACAGTCCCTACCCAACAGTGGGCTCACAGTCTAAAAGGGGGAGACAGAGAACAAAACGAAACATACTAACAAAATAAAATAAATAGAATAGATATGTACAAGTAAAATAAATAAATAAATAATAGAGTAACAAATATGTACAAACATATATACATATATACAGGTGCAGTGGGGAAGGGAAGGAGGTAAGATGGGGGGATGGAGAGGGAGACGAGGGGGAGAGGAAGGAAGGGGCTCAATCTATTAGTGGGTGAACAATCCAACACTTGGTGAATTCTGCTTCACAATGATAGGAAGAGCCGACATTGAAGGATCAAAAAGTGACGTCGCTATGAAAGCTTGGCCGCCACAAGCCAGTTATCCCTGTTATTAATAATAAGAACAGCAGCACAAATTATATTTATATTAAGCCTTTGCACCTATCCCAGCATTTAGCAGGAAATAAAAAAAATCACAGTCCCCCTTTCTCCATTCATTCATTCATTGTCAGTCATATTTATTGAGCGCTTAATATGTGCAGAGCACTGTACTAAGTGCTTGGGAAGTACAAGTCGGCAACATATAGAGACGGTCCCTACCCAACAACGGGCTCACAGTCGAGAAGGGGAAGTGAATTATTCAGAATGTCATGGAGTCCATATCTATGAGCCCTTGCCTGCTCCTTGAGAGCAGGTTTAAACACTTCTAACTTGTAGTGATTAAAGGGGATTCTAATATAAAATAACTTAAAGAAGCTGTGTGCCCTAGTGGAAAGAGCACAGGTCTGGAAGTTAAAGACCCTGGATTCTAATCCAAACTCTGCCACTAGCCTGCTGTGTGGCGTTGGGCAAGTCACTTACCTTCTGTGTGCCTCAGTTTCCTCATCTGTACAATGGGAATTAAGTCCTCCTCCCTCCTATGTAGACTGTGAGCAGTAGGTGGACAGAGACTGTGTGTAACCTGATAAGCTTGAATCCATCCCAGCACTTAGAACAGTGCTTCGCACATAGTAAGCGCTTAACAAATAACATCATCATCATTATTATTATTATTATTATTAACAAATGCCATCATTATTATGATTAGAACAGTACTTGTTACATAGTAAGAACTTCAAATCAGCATAATTGACAAATAATAATAATAATGGCATTTATTAAGCACTTACTATGTGGAAAGCACTGTTCTAAGCACTGAGGAGGTTACAAGGGGATCAGGTTGTCCCATTGGGGGCTCACAGGCTTAATCCCCATTTTACAGATGAGGTAACTGAGGCACGGAGAAGTGCTATGATTACTTCTACTAACTCTATTGTACCCTCCCAAAGAATTAGGCGTTTAATGAATACCTCTGACTGAATGACCGATTGAAAATGTAGAGAGGTTTTAATGGTTATAAGCCGCAATTCTCAGAATGAAGATAATGAAGCATTGGTTTTGAGGTTCCTACTTGCACTTTGATCAGATTTTTGAGGAAGCACTCATAGTTTGGGGTTATCAATCAATCAATCATCTTTAATGAGTGCTTACCATGGCTCAGTGGAAACAACCCAGGCTTTGGAGTCAGAGGTCACAGGTTCAAATCCCGGCTCTGCCAATTGTCAGCTGTGTGACTTTGGGCAAATCACTTCACTTCTCTGGGCCTCAGTTCCCTCATTTGTAAAATGGGGATTAAGACTGTTAGCGCCGTGGGGCAACCTGATCATCTTGTATCCTCCCCAGCGTTTAGAACAGTGCTCGGCACATAGTAAGCACTTAACAAATTCCATAATTATTATTATTATTACTAAGCATTTGGAAGAGTACAACACAACAAAAAACATACACAGTCCCTGCCCACGGTGTATTAAAAGGGAATCCTATATAAATATACCTTAGGAAGCAAGTACCATATACATACTTATTCAGCTTATAAAATGTGAGAGACATTTTTGGAATTGAATCCCTCTTGAAATCCTTTGGTTATTTTATTTTTTTCCTGACCAGCAAACTTCTGACCAGCCAGTCACAATTTGGTATTATTTAACTGGAATGTCAACCATCTGAAGTATTCTCAATCCATTAGGTATTCAATTGAGAGAGATTGGGCCAGAAAATCAGGGGCGAATGACCAGGTTAAGAAAATTATCTTTGAGGAAGACCTTTTTGAGGCTCTTTTTCTCAAGTGCTCCCCTTCAAGACCGACTTCTGGAAGTCTTCACTGTACCCTATGAACTTCCTTCATTAGTTGTCAGATTCCGTACTTCCCAGTATTAGAATAAAAGCAGTTGGGAAGTGGAATATGAAATTGCTCCTAAACTGAGAAGACGACATGGTCTAGGGTTCTTTTAGGAGCTGAATATCAGGAACCATTTCCCAGTACTGGTGGTTCAAGCCAACCTATCAATCAGTCAAGCAATAGTGTTCATTGAGCATTTCCTGAGTGCAAGGCAACGTACTAAGGACTTGGGAAAATACGATAGAAGAAAATGGCTAATATTGAGACTGCAGAATTCCACTATGTAATCCAAAATGTCCTCTTTCTTATAAGCATCAGTTTCTCAGAAGAGTTTCCAAGGCAATGTATATTAAAAACACCCCAAGAAAAATGTCGACGTGATCATCTTAATTGATTTCACCAGGGTTCTAGTGATGGATCTTTTTTTAAATCCACCCCCTTGAAAGGCCACGGAAGTGTCTCCTTTGAATATTGCAATAATATTAGGTGGTGCACCATGAAAAATTGTTCAAATCACTTTATTTTTAGTTATTAATTGGATGTTTCTCATTCAGTCAGGCCAGTGTCATCTGTTGGAATGCCACTGCTTAATGTATCTCATAATATCTGCAAAAGGATGAAATTACTCACAAGAGAGAGCCTGCAGAGGAAGATCAATGCATTTATATTAGCGTAAATTACCACTGATTAATGAATGCAACACATGGGGTAGCCAATAAGAAATTGAAATTTACTATATTCCTTTTTGGAACCTCACCTGGCCGTCAATTTTGCAAATTGAAAGTAAGATTAGCTTGTCGCGGATAGAGAAGGGGGATCTCGGTGATGTAATCAGGAGCTGGGAATGAAAAACCATTTGTGTTTTTGGGAGAGACCGTCGGTCCCCTAAACGGGTTTAAAAAGGAAATGAAATCAAAGGCTGGGGCAGATTCCCAGCATGAATGGGAGAAAGCTCCCCACAGAACTACAATCTCTTCACCCCAAAGTTCATTCTTTCCAACTTCTGGTGAACACACTCGTGCAGACATTAATTTTGAGGGGAAGTTTTAGTCAAAGGGTATTGTGAAGATAAATGGTCTTCCGATCGAATATGGCAAAACTGCTTTTTGATAAACTCCCCCAAAATCAAAATCTTCTGATGAACACACTCCTGTAGACATTAATTTTGAGGGGCATTTTTAGTCAAAAGGTGGTGTGAAGATGAATGATAGTCCCACTGGATATGGCCAAACTGCTACGTGATAAACTCCCAAGGAATCAAAATCTCCATAGAATGAGTCCCAGGAATCCACAGGGTAAGACAGACCTCTCTTTCAGCCTTCCTGGAAAATAGTAAATAATAACTGTGGTATTTGTTAAGGGCTTACTGTGTGCCAAGCACTGTAATAATAATAATAATAACAATGACATTAAGTGCTAACTATGTGCATAGCACTGTTCTAACCGCTGGGGAGGTTACAAGGTGATCAGGTTGTCCCACACGGGGCTCACAGTCTTAATCCCCATTTTACAGATGAGGTAACTGAGGCAGAGAGAAGTGAAGTGACTTGCCCAAAGTCACACACCTGACAATTGGCAGAGCTGGGATTTGAACCCATGACCTGTGACTCCAAAGCCCGGGCTCTTTCTACTGAGCCATACTGCTTCTCCCTACTGAGACCTGGGGTGGATATAAGGAAATTGGGTTGGACACAGTTCCGGTCCATTTTGGGGCTCATCGTCTTAATCCCCATTTTGCAGATGAGGCACAGAGGAGTTAAGTCACTTTTCCAAGGCCACACAGCAGACAAGTGGTGGAGCTGGAACTAGAACCCAGGGCTGACTCACTCCCAGGCCTGTACTCTATCCATGACACTGTGCTGGTTCCCTGAAATCCATAACACATCCCTTCCCCTTCTGTTTCAGAATGCAGCAAATCTGCTGTTTGCCAGATGAAGCAAATTGGCTTCTCCCAGGACAGGGGATGTGCCCACTGACAACGTTTTGTGAGCAAAGATTTCAGTGGGAGTAAATAATGAACCATGGTCGGGGTTGGAGAGGGAAGGTGGATGATGAAGTCTGCTATCAGCAACCACGGAGGGAAGCCATGAGGACCCAGGAACGCTCATTCATTCATTCAATAGTATTTATTGAGCGCTTACTTTGTGCAGAGCACTGTATTAAGTGCTTGGGAAGTACAAGTTGGCAACATCTAGAGATGGTCCCTACCCAACAGTGGGCTCACAGTCTAGAAGGGGGAGACAGACAACAAAACAAAACATATTAACAAAATAAAATAAATAGAATAAATATGTACAAATAAAATAGAGTTAATAATAATAATAATAATAATAATGGTATTTGTTAAGCACTTACTATGTGCAAAGCACTGTTCTAAGCACTGGGGTGATACAAGGTTATCAGGTTGTCCCACGTGGGGCTCACAGTCTTAATCCCCAAATTACAGTTGAGGTAACTGAGGTCCAGAGGAGTGAAATGGTTCGCCCAAAGCCACACAGCTGCCAAGCGGCAGAGACGGGGATTAGAACTCATGACCTCTACCTCCCAAGCCCTCTTGCCACTAATAATGATAAAAGAAAAAATAACTGTGGTATGTGTTAAGCACTTACTATGAGCCAAGCACTTTGTTAAGTGCTGGGGTAGATACAAGATAATGGGCCCCACATGGGGCTCACAGTCTGTGTAGGAGAGACAACCTACAACCTGCAACCAACGTGGGACAACCTGATTACCTTGTATCTACCCCAGAACTTAGAACAGTTCTTGGAATACAGTAAGCACTTAACAAGTACCATCATTATTGTTATTGTTACTATTATTATGTGTTTCCCAGTTCCCAGAGCAGGGCCATGTTAGGGTGATAGTACAGCCCCCACTGGACTCCAATTTACAACTGGGAGATAATAATAAGAATGATAATGGTATTTGTTAAGCGCTTACTATTTGCCAGGCACTATACTAAGTGCTGGGGTGGATATAAGCAAAATGGGTTTGACCCAGTCCCTGTCCCATGTGGGGCTCACATTCTTATTCCCCACTTTACAGATGAGGTAACTGAGGCACACAGAGACTTGCATGTGGCACACAGAGGCACGGTGACTTGCTGAATGTCATCACAGAGAAGGGATTAGAACCCATGACCACCTGAGAAGTGTATTCTCTCCCGACGACACGGTATAATAATAATAATAATAATAATAATGACATTTGTTCAGTGCTTACTATGTGCAAAGCATTGTTCTAAGTGCTGGGGAGGATACAAGGTGATCAGGTTGTCACACGTGGGGCTCACAGTCTTCATCCCCATTTTACAGATGAGGGAACTGAGGCATAGAGAAGTTAAGTGACTCGCCAAAAGTCACACAGCTAAGTGGCAGTGCTCTGCACACAGTAAATGGTTAATAAATACCTTCAACTGAGAAACAGCGTGGCTTAGAATAATAATAATAATAATAATGACAATAATAATAATAATAATAATAATAACATTTGTTAAGCACTAACTATGTGCTAAGCACTGTTCTAAGCATTGGGGTAGATACAAGGTAGTAGGGTTGTCCCACATGGGGCTCACAGACTTGATCCCCATTTTACAGATGAGGGAACTGAGGCACAGAGAAGTGAAGTGACTTGCCCAGAGTCACACAGCTGACAAGTGACTCCCCCTTCTAGATTGTGAGCCCATTGTTGGGTAGGGACTGTCTCTATATGTTGCTGACTTGTACTTCCCAAGCACTTAGTACAGTGCTCTGCATGCAATAAGCACTCAATAAATATGATTGAATGAATGAATGAATGAATGGTGGAGCAGGGATTAGAACCCACCACCTCTGTCTCCCAAGCCCGGGCTTTTTCCACTGCGCCATGCTGCTTGGAGGACAGTTTTTCCGAGAAGCAAAATTCTCCTTGTTTAAGGCCATAAACTATCTTCTCAGGCCTTGAAGAGCCTTGTTAGAGAAAGAAAGAAGAAGACTGTTTCTATCAAGCAAATTTCTCCCTTTTCACCTCAAATATTCTCTTTTGAGGCCTTGAAGGCCATAGAGACATAAAAACTGGAGTTTGTTCACGAAGTAAACTGCTCCTTTTACACCACAAATATTCTCTTATCTGACCTTGAAGACCATAGCCAGAAAAATACAAGTTGGAGATAGTTTGCATGAAGCAAATTTATCTTTTTGGCACTCAGCTATTCTCTATTCATTCTCCGTTCGAAAGCCTTGAAGGTCTCAAGTGGAGAAACCACCTGGAGATGCATCTACAACGTGAAGGAAATTTCTCCCTTTTCACCTAAATCATTTTCTTTCAAGGCCTTGAAGACCTTCCAGAAATAAAAGCTAGACAATGGGTGGCATGAAGCAAATTGATCATTGTTCACCTCCTTGGTTACCTCTGAAGGCGTTGTAGCCTTAAGGAGGACAAATAAGCTGGGCAGTTTTTGCAGGAAGCAAAATTTTCCTTTTCAGATGCCATATTTTCAGGCCTCAAAGACTTTTAGTTAGAAAACAGAATGCAGGAAATGCTATGCATAAAGCAAATTTCTCCTTTTTCACTTAAATTAGTCTCCTTGGAGACCTTGAAGTCCTCCAAGAAACCTAAACTGGAGGTTGCGTCCATGAAACTCACTTTCTCCTTTTTCACTTCATGTACCCCCTCTTTCAAGGCCTCCAAGACCTTAGGTAGAGAAAGAAAAGCTGGAGATGGTTTCCAGGAAGCAATTTTCTCCTTTCTGACCTTAAATATTCTCTTTTCTGGCTTTGAAGCCCTTAAGTAGAGAAATCCAAGCTGGAGATTTTTGCATGAAGCAAATTCCCCTTTTTATACCTCCAACGTTCCCTCATTCACACTCAGTTCAAAGGCCTTGGAGGCCTGAGGTAGAGTAATGAACAGGAGATATATCTGCAAGAAGCCAATTTCTCCTTTAGGACCCTCAAGTGTTCTGTTTTGAAGCCTTAAGACCTCAAATAAACAGGAGAGGTTTTGCATGAAGCAAAATTCTCCTTATTTTCAACCCATATATTGCCTTCTCTGGCTTTGAAGACTTTAGGAAGAGAAAATGAAGCTGGAGATTTTTTGTGTAAAGCAAATTTCCTTTTTTTCACCTCCAATATTCTCTTTGATGGCCTTGAAGACCCCTTAGATAGAGAAATAAAACTGGAGATTATTTCCTTGAAGCAAATTTCTCCTTTGGCACAGCTAATGTTCTCTCAAGGCACAGAAGACATTTGATAGAGAAATTAAACCTGGAGGCTGTTTGTATGAAGCAAATTTCTCCCTTTCCACCTCAAACATCTTCTTGAAGGCCTTGAAGACCAGCTTTGGTAGGGAAATGAAATCTGAAGAATTTTCTCATGAAGCATATTTCTCCTCTGAAAACCTCAACTATTCCCTTTTTGTTTCGCAGTACAAAGTCTCGCAGACGTGAGGTGGGGGCTCAGGCACAGGAGATGTCTCGGCATCCAGCAAATCACTCCTTTCCCTCCTCATCTATTTCCTTTGAAGGCCTTTAAATCCTTACATAGACAAATAAGCAGGAGAGGTTTAGCATAGAGCAAAATCCTCCTTTTTTAGCCCCATAGTATCTTTTCAGGCCATGAAGACCTTGGGAACATAAATCCAAGCAGGAGATTATTTGTGTAATGAAAACTATTTGTGTTTTTTTACCTCTGTCTTCCTGGCCACAAAGACTTAGCTTGCGGTGCTGGGGATTGGTTCGGCGCCCTAGAGGGTTTTGCCTTTATCCATCCCTTGCCGAGTAAGTCGGAGAAAAGTTCTTCTCTCACCGCCGTCTTCATTCCTCCGATATTCTGGGAGAATAATAATAATGATGGTATTTGTTAAGCGCTTACTATATGCAAAGCACTGTTCTAAGCGCTGGGGAGGTTAAAAGATGATCACATTGTCCCACCGGGGGCTCACCGTTTTAATCCCCATTTTACAGATGAGGTAACTGAGGCCCAGAGAGGTAAAGTGACTTGCCCAGAGTCACACAGCTGATAGTTGGCGGAGCAGGGATTTGAACCCATGACCTCGGACTCCAAAGCCCGTGCTCTTTCCACTGAGCCACGTGAGCCCACTGGAAGTTTGGAATTCAGGCTGCAGTCCTCTGCACAGGCCAAGAGCACGTGAAAGGGCATGGCCTTGGAAATCAAAGGATCTGGGTCCTAATCCCGGCTCCACCACTTGTCTGCTTCGTGACCTTAGAGGCAAGTCAGTTAACTTCTCTGGGCCTCAGTGACCTCATCTGTAAAAGGGGGACGAAGACTGTGAGCCCCCCGTGGGACAACCTGATCACCACATAACCTTCCCAGCGCTTAGAACAGTGCTTTGCACATAGTAAGCGCTTAATAAATGCTATCATTATTATTACAATTATCTGTTAAATAGGGATTAAAGTGTGAGCCCCACAAGGGACAATCTGATTAACCTGTATCTATCCCAGTGCTTAAAACAGTGCTTGTCACATAGTAAGCGCTTAACAAATACCACAGTTATTATTACTGTTGGGTGGACAGCGGAGACAACGAATCTAGTTGATTCAGGGCCCCCTAAAATAATCCATGCTGCAGAACGTTCCGTAAACTCATCTCTCATATCCTCCACCTCACACCATGGTTGGCTTCTCGAAAACCTTTCCCAAAGAAGAGAAAGAAGTTGATTTTTTATCATCTCACTGCCTGGCTCCCATTCATCTTGAAACACAAAAGAAACCCAACCTATGTCAACACTGGGGGTGCTACCATTAGCTCTGGCAGGGCTTATTATGTCCCCAAATTAGCAGGGAACCTCAACCATTCCGACTGGCACAATTGAACACAGCTGCGAAGGCAGAACGTATAATAGCATTCGAAATGACAGAACGCTCTTGAGAAGAACGGGTTCTAAATGCGATTGCTTTCTTTTTGGCATCGTGTTTATTTATAATTCTTCCTCGCATGATACCTTCTTAGAGCACAAATCACATTTTCAAGGGGATTATGGCATCTTCCAATAGCATATTTCAGTGCCATGCCGACAATATGGGGCTTTGAATTCAAAACAGTAAACATCGAGTGTTTGCTATTTGTCATAGTTTTTTTTCTTCAAAATGTCTGCTTGAGAATCTATCATTATCTTGAAATCACACTTTTTTTTTTTTCCTAGAGATAGATTTGGAGGTTGCTACTTGACAGTAGAAGGGGTAGTTAGGATTCGTAATGATAATAATAAGAAGAATAAGGAAAATATGTTGAGATAGGTAATAATGATATCGGTATTTGTTAAGAGCTTACTATGTGCCAAGCACTGTTCTAAGCGCTGGGGTAGACACAGGTTAATCAGCCTGTTGCCCATAGGACACAGCAGAAGGGTCAGTGTAGAGCCAGAGGCCAAAGCTCTGGTTTCTAGCTGCTCCCTGGAGCCAAGGAACTACCTCCCTCTTTCAATCCCCAATTCTGGATCACGGGATTGACCGAGCTGAAAATAAATGTTTCATCATTAAAGTCCACACAACCCCCGCTGTACACAACCTCACTAGGGGTTATTCAATCATATTTATTGAGCGCATACTGTGTGCAAAGCACTATACTAAGCACTTGGGAGAGTACAACAACACACAGACACATTCCCTACTCACAGTGAGCTCACAGTTAGGACGTTTTGAAATCAATAGATTACGAGCTTCCCCCAGAGGAATGGGGATTGTATTTAATTTTTTAATGGTATTTTTGAAGTGCCTGCTATGTGCTAAGCACTAGGATGGACACAAGCTAATCAGGTTGGACACAGTCCATGTTCCACGTGGGGCTCATAGTCTTAATCCCCATTTTAAATGTGGTAATTGAGGCACAGAGCAGTTGGGTAAGTGACTTGGACAAGATCACACAGCCGACCTGAGGATTGGAACCCGTCTTTCTGACTCTAGTTTTCCCACTCATGAAATCTCACTGCCGTGTTGCCTCCCAGCACTTGCCCTGCTTATGGGAAGCTCTTAGAAAATGGCTTTAACAGTAAAAGACTTTTCCTACAGAAGCAGTACGGTGTAGTGGATAGAGCATAGGCCTGGGATTCAGAAGGTCATGGGTCCTAATCCTGAGTCTGCCACTTGTCTGCTGTCTGATCTTGGGCAATTCACTTCACTTCTCTGTGATTCAGTTCCCTCATCTGTAGAATGGGGATTGAAACTGAGCCCCACGTGGGACAGGGACTGTGTCCAACCCAATCGTTTTGTATCCACCCCAGCGCTCAGTACATTGCCTGGTACATAGTGAGTGCTTAATAAATACCATAATAATAATTATTGATATTATTGTTATTATTAGTATTGAAGGATTTCAAGCATATTACAAATTGGTCTGAAGCAGCAGGGGGATGAGACACAATAATAATGATTGTGGTGTTCATAAGAACATGCTTGGTGTCAGCCATGTACAAATGCTGCAATGCTTACAAAATAATCCAATCAGACGTACTTTGTGAATAACAATAATAATAATGGTACTTAACGATGGTAATGATGGTATTTGTTAAGCACTTACTGTGTGCCAAGCACTGTTCTAAGCTCTGGGGTAGATACAAGATAATTAGGTTGCCCCCCGTGGGGCTCACAGTCTCAATCCCCATTTTACAGATGAGATAACTGGGGCACAGAGAGGTTAAGTGACTTCCTGAAGTCATACAGCTGATAAGGGTCAGAGTGAGGATTAGAACCCAAGACAACTGACCCTGAAGCATTTCCTGTGTGTCAAGCACTGTTGTAAGCATTGGGGTAGATACGAGCTAATCAGGTTGGATACAGTCCCTGTTACATCTGGGGTTTACACTCTCAATCTCCATTTTACAGATGAGGTAACTGAGGCCCAGAGAAGCAAAGGGACCTGTCCAAGGTCACACAGCAGACATGTGGTGGAGCCTGGATTAGAACCCAGGTTCTTCTGACTCCGAGGCCCGTGCACTATCCACTAGAGAACTATTTTTTCAGTCAGTCCAATCAATCACTCATTCAATATGATTTCTTGAGTAAGCGCTCAATAAAGATGATTGAATGAGTGAGTGCTTACCATGTGCAAATCATCATCTTCATCATTATCATCATTGGTACTTATTGAGTACATTGTGCAGAGCACTGTACTAGGCACTTGGGAAGGTATAATACAATGGAGTTGGTAAATGCATTCCCTGCCCAAAATGAGTTTACAGGCTGCAGGGGGAGACATTCATTTATTCAATCATATTTATTTATTCATTCATTCAATCATATTTATTGAGCGCTTACTGTGTGCCGAGCACTGTACTAAGCACTTGGGAAGTACAAGTTGGCAACATATAGAGACAGTCCCTACCCAACAATGGGCTCACAATCTAGAAGGGGGAGACAGACAACAAAACAAAACATGAAGACAGGTGTCAAGTCATCGGAATAAAACATTGACAGACATTAAAATAAATTACAGATTTGTACTTAAGTGCTATGAGTCTGAAGCTGAGGTGAATATCAGTTGCTTGAAGGGTTACAGATCCAAGTGTATAGGTGAGACAGAGGGAGAGGGAGTCAAAAAAAAAGGAGTAAAATTGGGGAAGACCTCTTGGATTAGCTGTGATTACATAAGGCTTTGAAATTGGGGAGAGCCAGTGTATAGGGAGAGAGAAGGAATTTTAGGCCAGAGAAGGGGAAGAGGGGAGGCCTTGGTGATATGAGGGTCAGTGAGTAATTTGGTGTTTGGAGGAGCTAAGAATGTGGACTGGGTTGTGGGAGAGCACAGGATGTCCACTTTAAAGGTGAGGAAACTGGGGAGCAGAGAAGTTAGAGTGACAGAACTGAGGTTCTTCTAGACTGCTGCTGGATAGGGACTGTCTCTATATGTTGCCAACTCGTACTTGCCAAGCACTTAGTACTGTGCTCTGCAAACGGTAAGCGCTCAATAAATATGATTGAATGAATGAATGAATGAATAAGGTTAAAACCCTGGCTTCCTGACTCCCAGTCATGGGTTATTTCCCCTAGGATATGTCGAGAAGCAGCATGGTCTAGTGGCAAGAACACAGGCTTGGGTGTCAGAGGATCTGGGTTCTGATCCTGGCTCCGCCACTTGTCAGCTGTGTGACGTTGGGCAAGTCACTTCATTTCTCTGTGCCTGTTACCTCATCTGTAAAATGGGGATTAAGACTGTGAGGCCCATGAGGGGTAACCTCATTACCTTGCATCTACCCCAGCACTTAGAACAGTATTTGGCACATAGTAAGTGCTTAACATATATTATTATTATTATTATTATTATTATTATTATTATTATTATTCTCTGTGCCACAGTTACCTCATCTCTAAAATGGGGATTAAGGCTGTACACCCCATGTGAGACAGCCTGATTACCTTGAATCTACCCCTGGGCTTAGAACAGTTTTCTAGACTGTGTGCCCGTTGTTGGGTAGGGGCCGTCTCTATATGTGTTGCTGATTTGTACTTTCCAAGCCCTTAGAACAGTGCTTTGCACACAGTAATGCTTAATAAATGCTTTTGAATGAATGAAAATATCATCATCATCATCATCATCATTGTCATCATCGTCATCATTATTATCCCAGTTCTACCAGTTTCCTGTTGTGTGACTTTGGGCAAACCACTGAACTTCTCGGTGCCTCAGTTTCCTCAACTGGAAAACGTCCATTCAATGCCTCCTCTCCCCAAGTAAGACAGTATACCCCATATGAGACAGGGATTGAGTCTGACCTGATTAACATACATCTCTCTAGTGATCTGAACAGTATTTGGCATATAATAAATACAAAATAATAATAATGGTAATGATAAACACCAATTTAAAAGCACGGATAGTTGAAGTTAAAAAGGAAAATCTGCCATCCCTTTGAAGATGTTCCCTTTTTCATCTGCTTCTTCCTTCACTGCTACTGATCCTTCTTCTGCCCTAACATCTTTATGATCCACGGAGGTATGTGTGATGAAATATTTCTAAGTTTGGTTTAAAATATGTGTTCTCGTGCCCGGGGATAGAGCGGCTAAAATGGAATCTGTCTGCGTGAGCCGACATCCTATTAGATGTAAACCTCTGAAACTTTCTATTATCACAGAGTAAATTTTCTTCTTTGTATCTATTTAGCGTAATTTATCTAAAGATTCCCAAACTGCTTGTGAAGAGAAAAAAGACAAAACAAAATCAATTCATTCAATATGGACTGCTTTCTAATATGTTCTAATAAACTAAGAAAAAACAACAGACATCCTCTCTTCCTCCATTCCCAAAAGTATATTTCCTGAAGGAGAAAGTCCCCTACAACACATGTCCCTCAGTAAGGAATTGGTTTCAGGAACGCCATCTTGTTAGTGATTTGGGAATCCAAGAGAGGCACCGACATCAAATGACTCTGCTAACGGATTTTAAACCCTAATTCCAGTGACAAACCCCCAGTGGATTAGCCAAATTACTTAATAGACCCCAGTAGAGTGTAGATCTATGAATAATAATAATAATTTTGGTATTTTCTTAAGTGCTTACTATGTGCCAAGTACTGTTCTAAGCGCTAGGGGAGATACAAGGTAATCAGGTTGTCCCACATGGGACTCACAGTCTTAGTCCCCATTTTCCAGATGAGGTAGCTGAGGCACAGAGAAGTTAAGTGACTTGCCCAAAGTCACACAGCTGACAAGTGGCAGAGCTGGGATTTGAACCCATGACCTCTCACTCCAAAGCCCGGGCTCTTTCCACTGAGCCACGCTGCTTCTCTAAGGGCAGGGAACTTATCTCCCAACTCTGTTGTACTGTATTTTCCCAAATGCTTAATTCAGTGTTCTGCATACAATAAGTGATCACTAAATACCACTGACTGATTGATAGGTTTCAATCCTGCCCTTAGAAGTGATTTTTAATGGTGAGGGCATGGGGCTCAATAAATGATTGAATGAATGAATGAATAATAGGACACTGGGGAGGAAAGCTAGGATAGGGAAAGCTAATTACCTTTTAAACTGTTGTTAAATAGTTCTCTTTGATCCAGAGGGTGATGGACAACTATTTCTTTTGTGGATAATTCCTAAATCTAGGTCCCCAGACCTCACCTTTCTCTTCCTCCTCCATTTAGCATTTCCTCCTGCTTTCATGACATCTTTACTTGGCTGTCCCTCCACCTCCTCAAACTTAATATGTCCAAAACAGAACTCCTCATTTTCCCACCTTAACCCTGTTGTCCCCCATCTTTCCCGTCACCATAGACAACTCCCTATCCTCCCTGTCTCACCAGCCCATAACCTTAGCCTTAACCTCACCTTATCTCTTTCATTCAATTCATACCTTCAATGTCACCAAATTTTGTCTGTTCTACCTTCACAACATTGCTAAAACTCCACCCTCTCCTCTCCACCCAGGTTGACACTACCATTGGTTGGACTGATCCAACCTCTTAAAATTTCACTGACTACTGAATCAGCCTCTTCCCTTTCTCTTCCCCGGTCTGACACCTTATGTCTCGCACCATTTCTTCACATCTCCCACCATTTAATTAGTGACCTATTTCCAGGAATGTGTTTCTGTTATTTGTCGTCGGTTTTTAATTGGACCGTGATGACTCTGGAAATAAACAATATCCACCGGTGATAGTAATAATAATGATAATATGGATGGTATTTGTTAAGTGCTTACTGTGTGCCAAACACTGTCCTAAGTGCTGAGTTAGATACAAGGCAATCACGTTGCCCCTCGTGGGCCTCACAGTTTTAATCCCCATTTTACAGATGAGGTGACTGAGACAGAGAGACGTTAAGTGAATTGCCGAAAGTCACACGGCTGACAATTGGCAGAGCCGGGATTAAAACCCACGACCTCTGACTCCCAAGCCCGGGCTCTTTCCATTAAGCCATGCCGCTTCTAATAATAATAATAATAATAATAATAATAATAATAATAATAATAATAATAGCATTTATTAAACGCTTACTATGTGCAAAGCACTGTTCTAAGTGCTAGGGAGGTTATAAAGTGATCAGATTGTCCCACAGGGGGCTCACAGTCTTAATCCCCATTTTACAGATGAGGTAACTGAAGCCCAGAGAAGTTAAGTTACTTGCCCAAAGTCACACAGCTGACAATTGGTGGAGCCGGGATTTGAACCCCTGAGCCCTGACTCCAAATCCTGTGCTCTTTCCACTGAGCCACACTGCTTCTCATGTCTCTGGTTGGGTAAAATCCTCAAAGTGTTGACTGATCCATTGCTTGTTTCTGATCACTAGGCAAGATGATGGGTTTCTAACATCACCGCTGCCTCACTGTGACACGGTGACAGATATGACACGATTTGGAAGCCTAAGTACCAACAGTCCATTGATGAATGACATCATTTAAAAAAGAAATCACTTACATTTGGCAGAGTGAACTCTAGTCTCCTTTCTGACCCGACAAACTTAATAGAGAAGCCAATAATTGAGTGGATGTAAAATACAATCTCCTTACATCATAGTGGTTGACATTTCCAGACTCGTAGACACCTCTGACTGACATGTCTACCTTAGTAACGTGAAGGCCAGGTTCCCTGCTGGTGTTTCTGAATGTTAAAAGACAAAGCTGGTGACACACAATATTTTCCACTTAAGATGTGATGTTCCAACTATCACAAAAGAGTATCTACAAAGAGTATAATCTTCCTTCCCTCCTACTGAAACCGTGATTGCGGTATGGATCAAGGACTGTGTTTGACTTGATCATTTTGTATCTCTCCCAATGCTTAAAACAGTGGTTGACCCATAGTAAGTACTGAATATATATATATATATAGAAATGAAATATTTTATCATATTTTTATTTATATTTATTTGGTACAGTGCTCTGCACGCAGTAAGCGCTCAATAAGTACGATTGAATGAATGAAAAATGGAGTAAGAGTGTGAGCTCCATGTGGGACAGGCACTGTATTCAACCTTATTAACCTGTATCTACCTCAGTGCTAAGAACGGTGCTTGGTAAATAGTAATCTCTTAACAAATACCGTTATTATTATTATTATTATTATGTGGAAGAACAGGGACTAGAACCCAGGTCCTTCTGAGCCCCAGGCCCGTGCTCTATCCACTAGGCCATGCTGTCTTGGTTGTTCATTCATTCATTCATTCTTCAATCTCATTTGTTGAGCACTTACTGTGTGCAGAGCACTGTGCTGAGCACTTGGAAAGTACAATTCATCAATATATGGAGACAATTCCTACCCAACAGAGGTTTCGCAGGCTGGAGGGAGGGAGACAGACAACAAAACAAAACAAGTAGGCAGATATCAATAGCACCAATAAAAATATATAGAATTGTAGATATATGCACATCATTAATAAAATAAATAGAATAATAAATAGGTACATATATACACAGTGCTGTGGGGTGGGGAAGAGGAGAGAAGAGGGAGGGAGTCGGGGTGATGGGTAGGGGAGGAGGAGCAGAAGAAAGGGGAGGGCTCAGTCTGGGAGGGCCTCCTGAAGGAGATGAGCTCTCAGTGGGGCTTTGAAGGGAGGACTTGTGCTAGTTTGGCGGATGTGAGGAGGGAGGGCATTCCAAGCCAGTGGTAAGACGTGGGCCAGGGGTCGATGGTGGGGCAGGTGAAAATGAGGCACAGTGAGGAGGTTAGCACCAGACGTGCGGAGGGTGCTGGATGAGCTGGAGAAGGGGAGAAGGGAGATGAGGTAGGAGGGGGCAAGGTGATGGAGAGCTTTGAAGCCAATAGTGAGGAGTTTTTGCTTCATACAAAGGTTGATAGGCAACCACTGGAGATTTTTGAGGAAGGGGGTGACATGCCCAAAGCATTTCTGTAGAAAGATAATGCAGGCAGCAGAGTGAAGTATAGACTGAAGTGGGGAGAGACAGGAGGTTGGGTGTCGGAAAGGATGCTGATGCAGTAGTAAGCCTGTCGGGATAGGATGAGAGATTGAACCAACAAGGTAGTGGTTTGGATGGAGAGGAAAGGGCAGATCGTGGCAACATTGTGAAGGTGAGACCAGCAGGTTTTGGTAATGGATTGGATATGTGGGGTGAATGAGAGAGCGGAGTCAAGGGTGACACCAAGGTTGTGGGCTTGTGAGATGGGAAGGATTGTAGTGCCGTCTACAGTGCTGGAAATGTCAGGGAGAGGACAGGGTTTCAGAGGGCAGATTAGGAGCTCAGTCTTGGCCATTTTGAGTTTTAGGTGGCAGGAGGAAATCCAGGGGGAGATGCCCTGAAGGCAGGAGGAGATGCAAGCCTGGAGGGAGGGAGAGAACAGGGGAGGAGATGTAGATTTGGGTATCATTCATGTAGAGATGAGAGCTGCAGCCGTGGGAGTGAATGAGCAAAAGGGGAACAAAAACTGACCCTTGACCCTTGAACTTCCCCTACAGTTAGGAGATGGGAGGGGGAGAGGAGCCCACGAAGGAGACTGAGAATGAACTGCCAGAGATAGAAGAGGAATCAGCATGGCTCAGTGGAAAGAGCCTGGGCTTTGGAGTCAGAGGTCATGGGTTCAAATTCCACCTCCGCCACTTGTCAGCTGTGTGACTTTGGGCAAGTCACTTCACTTCTCTGGGCCTCAGTTACTTCATCTGTAAAATGGGGATGAAGACTGTGAGCCCCCCGTGGGACAACCTGATCACCTTGTTAACCTCCCCAGCACTTAGAACAGTGCTTTGCATGTAGTCAGCACTTAATAAATGCAATTATTATTGTTATTATTATTTATATATAAGAAAAATGAAATAATGATAGTATAATAATAATAATGATGGCATTTGTTAAGCACTTACTATGTGCAATGCACTGTTCTAAGCGCTGGGGAGGATACAAGGTGATCAGGCTGTCCCACATGGGGCTCACAGTCTTAGTCCCCATTTTACAGATGAGGTAACTGAGGCCCAGAGACGTTAAGACACACAGCTGACAATTGGTGGAGCCAGAATTTGAACCCACGACATCTGATTCCAAAGCTTGTGCTCTTTCCACTGAGCCGTGCTTATACATAATATATGTGTATGTATGTATATATATATATATATATATAAAATCATTATTTCATTTTTCACTTCTCTTCCAAGTGAGTCAGAAATGCAATACTATTCAGACACTGTCATGAAATTACACATCAGATCGTGTACTGACGTCTCTTTGAAAATGTATTATTCCCAACATTATTCATTAAGCAGTTACCCAAGCATTTGGCCAGGGTAGATACAAGATACTGAGATTGGATTCAGTCCCTGTCCTGCATCGGGTTCACAGTCTGAGAGGGAGAGAGAGCAAGTTCTAGTATTTCCAATTTATAGATGGTGCAACTGAACACAGAGAGGTTAAGTAAGTTGTCCCATGTCACACAGCAGTTCATGGCCCAAACAGGGATTGGAGAATGGGATTCCCAACTCCCAGTCCCTGATCCATTTCATATTTCTTTTGGGCCAAATGTCAGCTAGAAGGCTTAATGATTTTTAAGTGGGGCTTAAGTTTGTTGTTTGTCAGGGATCATAACTCTGTTATGTTGTACTCTCCCAAGAGCTTAGTACAGTGCTCCTCTGTACACGGTACACGCTCAGAAAATACCTTTGTTCCATTGATCAGAATATATTTTGCTTCACTTTCTGTTCCTTTTTAGATTCTGGCTTTATCTCCTCGCCCTACCCTGTTGATGTCGGGGGATGAGACTGTGAATCAATCAGTCGATGGTATTTCTTGAGCATTTACTGTGTGTTTGCTGCGAAGATAAGTGTGTTTTCTTATGCTATCAATATAAGGATGGGTAAGAAACCAGTAGAGAAGAAAATGATTCTGTCACAAGGAGTATTTTGAGGACCGAATAGAACTTCGGAGAGTTAAATGATCTTTGAAAACTAGGTGGAGAGCTGACATGTAGCCTCATCAAATCTAGGCATGTTAGATAAAATATGTCACCCAGTTTGTGAGGCGTGAGGTGGATTCGTGACAGTTTGCTTTGGTCTGTTCAAGTAAGGGTTATGACCCTGGGGATATGGACATGATACACTCAGCTGTGTTTTTGTCCTACAATATTCTCCAAAATGTATCCAAGAGAAATTTGGGAATTTAGCCTGCTTGACGATATAATTACAGCAGTAACAAAATACCTTGTCGTTTGTCGAGAGACTCTTCAATCATCAGTTTTAATTGTTGTCTCTTTTCCATCGAATATTTATGTTAGAGAATCTGTGATGTTTTTGGGCCACATACTTCTAGTGTTTTTCTATCTCCCAATCTGAAATCTCTTTGTCTGCGGTCAGTGTTGTCTTTATATGATTTTGTTGGATCATGAGCACCTCAAGAACATCAAGTGTTTGACTTTCATTGTGATCTCTTTGGCACCAGATATGGTGCTTGGGTATACAATAGGTGCACAGGAAAATCACTGAATGAAGCAATGAAAGGAGGAAGTGTGTTTTTAATCATAGATAGCCTTATAATGCTAACTCCCTTTGAAAATCAATCAGTCATATTTATTGAGCACTTACTGTGTGCAGAACACTGTAATAATAAGAATAATAATTTTGGCATTTGTTAAGCGCTTACTATGTGCCAGGCTCTGTACTTAGTGCTGGGGTGAATGCAAGCAAATCGGGTTGGACACAGGCCCTGTCCCATGTGGGGCTCACAGTCTCAATCCCCATTTTACAGGTGAGGGAACTGAGGACGGAGAAGTTAAGTGACATGCCCAAGTTTTCACAGCAAATGCACTTGGGAGAGTGCAATATAACAAGACAGATTCCCTGCCCACAATAAGCCTACAGTCTAATGAAAAGAATGTTTGGCTCCTTCATACTAAGTATCTTCTTAGTATCTTAGTATGCCTCTTACTTAATATTTCCCTCACCCTGCTCACCATTTGAGAAGGTTTGATCTGATTCCACCATAATTAAGGATTCATAAGTCACCTGTGCTATTCAGGGTATGCCACAAGTCCCAGCCTGACTTAGAACATGTGATTTAAATAGAAAATCCTAAAGGCAAATGGGAAAATAGCAACTATTCCATTGGTAGGAATACTAATTGACCCAGGAGTTTTATTCTTCAAGCCTCCATTTATTGATTGATTGAGTTTAATGATAAACAGAATCTGAAAGTCTGGGGTCAAGGGCTCAGGGACATTAGCAGAGTTTCAAAGATATATAGAAATTTCACCAATCAGAAATCAGTATTTATTGGAACATAAGTGGCTCCCTTGGAGACAGAAGTTGTTAGCTGACATGACCAAATAAAAATTGATGACATTTCCAACTTTCTCCTTCTACCTCTCTCTCCCTCTCACTCTGCCCCCACACTCTCTTCCATATCTCTCTATCTCCCCCTCTCATCCATTCCTCTCTTCCTTCCAGACTTCCTCTTGCTTTCTCTTTATTCCTCATTTTTACTAAGAGAAGCAGCATGGCACAGTGGATAGAGCCTGGGCCTCGGAGTCAGAAGATCATGAGTTCTAATCTCTGCTTTGCCACTTGTCTGCTGTGTGATCTTGGGCAAGTCACTTCATTTCTCTGGGCCTCAGTCTCCTCATCTGTAAAGTGTGGATTGAGGTTGTGAGCCCCACATGGGATAGGGACTGTGTCCAACCCAATTTACTTGTATCCACCCCAGCGCTTAGTAAAGTGAGCGGCACATAGTAAGCACTTAAATGCCATAATTATTATTATTATTACTCTCCCTCTCTCCTCCCTCAAACAAGTAGTCGGTTGTGACTGACAGAGACAGAATGCAGAGCTAGACCTGAACTGAACCAAACATACAGCTAAAGAACTTTAGAGACAGAATGTGATCAGAATCCAATCCACAGGGCAATAATTATCATCTGTGGTCCTTATTCACTGATCAGACTGTAAGTTTATTGTGGGCAGGAAATGTCCACCAACTTTGTTATATTGAATTTTCTCAAGCACTTAATATAATACTCTGCACAGAGTTAGGGCTCAGTAAGTACCACTGATTGATTGACCATGCATCAGCTGGCTCTTCTCACATTTTGCTTCCCTGTGCTGCCCAGCTTATCTCTTAATTCTTCCCAAGTAGACCTCCTTACCCCTCTCAGGGTCACACTTGGAGAGTTTCCAGTCCTCTACCAGTCTCGGCTAAAGGAGGAAGAGTCAAGCAGAGGCCTACCCATTCCATTCCTAGCTTGGCCAGTGGCTAGCCAGCGGAAGGGAATCGGCTACAAGTCAAAACTCACCCATGCTGGGCAGCAGCGGCTTGGGAGAGAGTCAAAGGCGGAGACTTGAGTTTACTGCGTGGAAGGCAGCAATGATAAACTGCTTCTGGATTTAAAACAAGAAAACTCTCCGGATCCACCACCAGAACGATTGCAGATGGAGAGCGGGACGTTCTGGGAGAGGTGTGTCTGTGGTGTTGGTATGAGCTGGAAATGACTCGACTGCATGACAAGAGAGAAGGTCTCCTTACCACCCATAGCTCCTACACTATTTTTGATGGTATTTGCTATGATGTGTTTACTATGTGCCAAGCGCTCTACTAAGATAAAATCTAATCAGGTTATACACGGTCTCTATCCCACATGGGGTCCCGGTCTTAAATCCCCGTTATTTCAGATGAGATCATTGACTTCTAGACTGTGAGCCCACTGTTGGGTAGAGACCATCTCTATATGTTGCCAACTTGTACTTCCCAAGCGCTTAGTACAGTGCTCTGCGAACAGTAAGCACTCAATAAATATGATTGAATGAATGAATGAATAAATCCAATCCAGTTGTATTGATCAAACACTTACTGCATGCAAAGCACTGCACTAAGCGCTTGGACGAGTACAGTATAATGATAAACAGACACATTCCCACTCCACAACTAGCTTGAGGCTTAGATAAGTGAGGAGGCTTGCCCCAGGGCACAAAGAAGACAAGTGGGAGAGTCAGGATTAGAACCCAGTTCCTTCTGATTCATAGGCTCCTGCTTTATCCACTAGACCATGCTGATTCTCAACTTTCATATCCAACCCATTGTCCCCATCTTCCCACTGCCTGAAATGGGCTTTTACTTCTCAGTTTCACATTCCCCACACCCTGTACATGGAATACCCTGTTAACCCAGGACCTTTTTCCAGTCCTGGTATCCTGCGGCCAAGGGGCTTAGTGGGAAGTATATGGGACAGAATCAGAAGAGCCAGATGTGTGACCTTGGACAAGTCACCTAACTTCTCTATGATTCATTTTCCTCATTATTGTGATGGGGATAAAGTCCCTGTTCTCATTCCCCCTTGGGCTGTGGATCCCATTTGGGACAGGGACAGCATATGATTTGTTACTCTTGTATCTATCCCAGTGTTTAGTGCAGTGCTTGGCACATTGTAAATATTGAATGAATGCTATTATCATCAGCCCCACCTACACTGATGAGTAACCAGTATTGCGTTATTGATTTACTTATTTCAGTTGTGTTTATCATTTGAATCTATCATATCTGTTTAATAGTCAGTTCTTTGTGCCTTCTTGCTCCCTGAAATTAGAGTAAAATCTTTTCAAGGTCTGAGATTTGTTCGTTGGTTCTTTTGTATGATTCCAAAATCGTAGCCTTGCCTTTTGAACCTGGTTAAACACTCTCTAGCTCATTTTCTTCTTGGGTAAAATCGACGGCATTGGATGAAGATGAAAATCAGAATAAAATATATCTTCTCCTTCCCCCTTAGACTGCAAGCCTCATGAAGATCAGGATCAGTATCTTGTAGCTACTCCAGCATAAGTGCTTGCATCCAAAAAGAGCTTAACAAATGCCACTGTTACTATCATTATTATAATGTGCTCTGCACATATTAAGCGCTCAATAAATATGATTGAATGAATTACAGTCGAAACTGCCAATAGAGTCTTGTCTTGTCTTATGCCTTTGAGTCATTTATGACCCATAGTGACATCATAGACACATCTCTTCCTGAACACCACGCTCTCCATCTGCAATCGTTCTGGTAGTGGATCCAGAGAGTTTTCTTGGTAAAAGTCCAGAAGTGGTTTACCATCTCTTTCTTCCACACAGTAAACTGGAGTCTCTTTCCTCGACTCTCTTCCATTCCTCTGCTGCCTAGCATGGGTGAGTTTTGACTTGTAGCAGATTGCCTGCCACTTGCTAGCCATTGGCCAAGCTAGGAATGGAATGGACAAGCCTCTGCTTGACTCTTCCTCCCATAGCCGAGACCGGTAGAGGACTGGAAATTCTCCAGGTGCGACCCTGAGAGGGCACTTACTAACAGGTAAAAGGTAATCAGGTCAAGCACAATTCCTGGCCCACTTGGGCTCAGTGTCTTAGTAATAATAATAATAATAATAATAATAATAGTAATGACATTTGTTAAGCACTTACTATGTGCAAAACACTGTTCTCAGTGCTTAGTAGGAGGGAGGACAGGGATTAAATCTCCATTTTGCAGTTGAGGAAACTTAGGCCACATTGAAAACCCTCCTAAAGTCAAACCTCCATTCCTGATTTATTTCCAGCACCTTACAGGCATATCTAGAGAAGCAGCGTGGCTCAGTGGAAAGAGCACGGGCTTTGGAGTCAGAGGTCATGGGTTTGAATCCCGACTCCACCACGTATCTACTGTGTGATCTTGGGCAAGTCACTTAACTTCTCTGGGCCTCAGTTGCCTCATCTGTAAAATGGGGATTAAGACTGTTAGCCCCATGTGGGACAACTTGATCACCTTGTATCCTCCCCAGCGCTTAGAACAGTGCTTTGCACATAGTAAGCACTTAATAAATGCCAATTATTATTATTATTATTATTATTATTATTATTATTATTATTATTATTATTATCTAGTGGTTTTTAATGATGATGATGATGATGGTATTTGTTAAGCGCTTACTATGTGCCAAACACTGTACTAAGTGCTGGGGTAGATCCAAGGTAATCAGGTTGTCCTATAGGGGGCTCACAGTCTTAATCCCCATTTTACAGATGAGGGAACTGAAGCACAGAGAGGTTAAGTGATTTCCCAAAGTCACACAGCTCACAAGTGCCGGAGCCAGGATTAAAACCCACGACCTCTGACTCCCAAGCCCGGGCTCTTTCCACTATGGCACACTGCTTGGGTCTTCCTCAGGCCTTTTATACATTTAGAACAGTGCTTGTCACATAGTGCTTAACAATTATTATTATGATTATGTATGCATTAATTTAATTATTTAATGACTACCCCATCTGCATATATTTAAAGGTCGATCTCTCCCATTAGAGTTTAAGCTTCTGATATGCATACTACATGTCAGCTGATCACTTTGTACATCCTAAGTGTTTAATTCAGTATATTGGATGTTAGAAAAAACTATCCACTGCACTGTTTCCCCCAAGGAGATATGTGGGTGTGTTGATGTGCTCAGCAACGTCAACGGAACGACACTGAGACCTCGGTATTTCCTTGCTTATTTTTGCCAACATCTGTTTTCCTAAATATCCTTTGAATCATCAATAATGTGATCCTTCATTCCTCCAAATAATAGCTTTTCATTTTGTTTTCTTTCTGGTACATTAGAACAGAATTCACGGTGGTTTACTAGCTAATTGGATTAATGTCTTTTTGAGGTAGGCCTAACGGTCTTTTTCTTTGAGTTATTGAAAAGTGTTAGTAGTGTTTTGTTTCAGTTTACAGTCAAATGAAGTTATCTCAACTCAGAGAAGTTAATAATAGTTATGGTAGATGTTAGTGCTTATTATATGTATTCAATTGTATTTATTGAATGCTTACTGTGTGCAGAGCACTGTACTAAGCACTTGGGAAGTACAAGTTGGGAACGTAGAGATGGTCCCTACACAACAAGGGCCTAAGTATATGCTAAGCACTAGGTTAAATACGACATAATAATGAGAAGCAGTGTGGCTCAGTGGAAAGAGCATGGGCTTTGGAGTCAGAGGTCCTAGGTTCAAATCCTGGCTCTGCCAATTGTCAGCTGTGTGACTTTAGGTAAGTCACTTAATTTCTCTGTGCCTCAGTTACCTCATCTGTAAAATGGGGATTAAGATTGGGAGCCCCCCGTGGGACAACCTGATCACCTTGTAACCTCCCCAGTGCTTAGAACAGTGCTTTGCACATAGTAAAAATGCTTAATAAATGCCATCATCATCATCATCAGCCCATGTTGGATTTATAATCTAAGGAAGGAAGTAAAGGAGCAGCGTGGCTTAGAGGATGGAACACAGGTGAAGGACCTGGGTTCTAACCCCAGCTCTGCCACATGTCTGCTATGTGACCTTGGGCGAGTCGCTTCACTTCTCTGAGCCTCAATCACCTCGTCTTTAAAATTCAATTCAGTTCAATTTAATCACATTTATTGAGTGCTTACTGTGAGCAGAACACTTTACTAAGCATTGGAAAGTACAATTCGGCAACAGATAGAGACAATCCCTACCCAACAAGGGGATCACAGTCTAGAAGGGGGGAGACAGACAACAAAACAAAACAAGTAGACAGGCATCAATAATGATGAATAGATGAATAGAATTGTGTATCTATACACATCATTAATAAAATATATAGAATAATAAATATGTACAAATATACACAGGTGCTGTGGGGTGGGGAGGAGGGTAGAGATGACAGAGGGAGTAGGGGGGATGGGGGGAGCAGAGGTAAAGGGGGGTTCAGTCTGGTGTGAGCCCCATGTGGAACAGTGAAGGTATCCAACCTGATTAACTTGTATCTACCCCAGTGATTAGAACAGTGCTTGGTACATAGTAAGCACTTAACAAGTACCCTAATAATCATTATAGGACAGATCTTATTACCCACCTTATACAGATGAGGAAAAGGAGGCAGTGGTTACGTGAGAGCAGGCCTTGGCAAGACTAGAATCCAGGCCTTCCAGACACATGTAGTATCTTCTAGTCTATGCTGCTTTTCTGAGTTCACTGTGGAGCACTGCAAAGGGATACATAATAATAATAATAATAATAATAATAATAATAATAATAATAATAATAACGATGGCATTCATTAAGCACTTAGTATGTGCAAAGCACTGTTCTAAACGCTGGGGGGATACAAGGTGATCAGGTTGTCCCACGTGGGGCTCACATTCTTCATCACCATTTTACAGGTGAGGTAACTGAGGCACAGAGAAGTTAAGTGGCTTGCCCAAGGTCACCCAGCTGACAAGTGGCTGAGGTGGGATCCAAGCTCAGATGGGTGTGTAGTTTGTAGTTATATATTGGAAAATTTGGAAACGTGCATTTCTCATGTTTTTGATTTGTAATTTTTATTTTGTCCAGTCCTCTAGATTACTCATCTGAGAGATTGCCCTCTAGACTCTAAGCTCCTTTTGGGCAGGCGATGTTTCTACTCAATCTGTTCTTTTGTACACTCCCAAGGGCCTAATATAGTGCTGTGCATTGGCACTTGATAAGTGCCAGTAAATACCACTGATTGACTAGTGGATTGGCCCTGACCCACTTTTTTGAGTTTTTTTTTTTTTTAATGGCACTTGTTAAGTGCTTACTATGTGCTAGGCACTGTACTAAGCATGGGGGAAGGTTGGATACAGTCCATGTCCCACGTGGGGTTCATAGTCCGGGCCACTAGGCCATTCATTCAGTCATTCAGTACTATTTATTGGGCGCTTACCGTGTGCAGAGTACTGGGCTGAGTGGTCCGGAAGGACAAGTGGCAGCACGGCCTAGTGGCGATTCGCTGGGCTTGGGAGTCAGAGGTCATGGGTTCAAATCCCGGCTCCTCCACCAATCGGCTGGGTGACTTTGGGCAAGTCACTTCACTTCTCTGGGCCTCAGTTGCCTCCACCGTAAAATGAGGATGGAGACCGTGAGCCCCACGGGGGACAACCTGATCACCTTGTAACCTCCCCAGCGCTTAGAACAGTGATTGGCACATAGTAAGCGCTTAACAAGTACCCACAGGGGACAACCTGATGGCCTTTTATTATCATTATCAACCACCCCGGCGCTTAGAGCAGTGCTTGGCCCCATAGTAAGCGCTTTACATTCATTGATTCACTCAATCATTTTTATTGGGCGCTTAGCAAATACCATCATTATTATTGTGTTATATTATTTAATTATATTAGAGAAGCAGCGTGGCTCAGTGGCAAGAGCCTGGGCTTGTGAGTCAGAGGTCGTGGGTTCCAATCCCGGGCCTGCTACTTGTCAGCTGTGTGACTTAAGTCACTTCCCTTCTCTGGGCCTCAGTGACCTCATCTGTAAAATGGGGATTAAGGTTGTGAGCCCCATATGGAACAATCTGGTTACCTTGTATCTATCCAGTGCTTAGAACAGTGCTTGGCACATAGTAAGTGCTTAACAAATACCAAAATTATTATTATTATTATTGTTATTATTATTATTATTATCATTATTATTATTATTATTAATTCCCATTTTACAGATGAGCTAACTGAGGCCCAAAGAAGTGAAGTGACTTGCCTAAGGTCACACAGCAGATAAGTGGCTGAGCCAGTACTAGAACTCAGGTCCTCTGAACTCCCAGGCCGCCTGTGCTCTATCCACTAGGACCTGCTGTTTCTCAGAATTAAGCAAGAGCAAAGGATTAGGATAATAGTGAACCATAAAAAGTGGGGTAAAAATTGTTGAATTACATTCATCTTTCAATTTAGACTAGATCAGTACTTATCCCACCATCAGTGATAGAGATCTTTCCGGCTAAGTAATCCCTTGGTGGAAATGACAGTGGTCTATGCACATTTGCAAAGTATCTACGAAGCAATTTCAGATAAGGCCCGTTCCGACTTAGACTCTGTACATTATTTTCTCATGTCGCTAACTGAGTTAATGAAGAAATCTATTCTTCCACCCGTTGAAAGTCATTTATCTTCCTGTGCCTTAGTGTAATTCACTTTGGTAACATAATCATTCTTGTCCAGAGTATTTCGTTCTTGGATGGAAATGTCTCCCTGATCACAAATATCATTTGACAGATTTCTGAATCCTGAGAATGATGATATCCGTTCATTATGTGAGTCATGTTTTTCGGTAATAATTAAAATGCACAGAAATGATGCCAAGAATGATTACAGTGAAATCTCATTACAATGTTTTTATAGTGAGGATCTTTTGCTTCTAGAGGATTGAGGTGAAATAAAAATGTGTGCAAACAGTATTATAAACATTGCTTGACATAGGCAGATTCTCTAAAAATGTTTTTATTTGGATAAATAGCAATTCTTTGGAGAATTATGAGATTCCATGTTAATACTTTTTCAACATTTATGCAAACACCATATTTTAATGATATACATTTGGATGAAGTGTAAAACTAGCTTTATTTAAATCAGAGTGTCTACTCTCTACTAAGCATGAACTTGGGAAGGAAAATTTAAATTGACTGAGGATACCATCTTCTCAAGATCAATCTCAGTAACTACTCAAAAGTGATGGGTAAAAAAACCCCTCAGAAAGTAAAAAAAACAGCAACCACAACAAAAAACCCTCAAGCAAAACTTGTCTATCCTTTATTTCCAAGTCTAATTATACAGTGCAGGAAACAAACAGGTTGTCCTCCTGCTACCAAATTACCCGAAAATCAGGAAATGTAAACAGATATTCAAGGCCAACTGTTTCCCTAAAAACACCTGTGTGTGTTATGTAAAATTTAATTGTAGCCTTCAGCAGGGCTTGTAAAATTATTTACCTAAATGATATTATCCTAAGACAATGATAAGGATCTTCCCTCTGGCCCAAATGCTATAATTAGAATTAAAGCATTTATTGAGTGCTTCTTATGTGGTAAATGCTCAGGTAGATGCTAGAAAATCAGATCAGACACCTTCTCTGTCCCACATGGGGCTCACAGTCGAGAGAAGCAGTGTGGCTCAGTGGAAAGAGCATGAGCTTTGGAGTCAGTGATCAAGGGTTCAAATCCTGGCTCCGCCAACTGTCAGCTGTGTGACTTTGGGCAAGTCACTTAACTTCTCTATGCCTCAGTTACCACATCTGGAAAATGGGGATTGACTGTAAGCCCTCTGTGGGACAACCTGATCACTCTGTAGCCTCTGCAGTGCTTAGAACAGTGCTTTGCACATAGTAAGCGCTTAATAAATGCCATCATCATCATTATTATTATCATTAAAAGAGAGAGAGAGCAGGTATTTTATCCTAACTTTGCAAATGAAGGAAAGGAGGCACAGAGAAGTGAAGTGACTTGCCCAAGATCACACAGTGGGAAAGCAGAGAATAGAGCCTGGGTTCCCTGGCTTTTAGGCCTGTGCTCTTTCCACAAGGCTGTTCCTCCTCTCTGTGACTAAAGCACTCTTTGGAGCTCCCTCCCTGAAGTAGGGCCAAGAATCGCAGGGCACAAGGGAAATCCAAGCAGGGCAACCAAGCTATCAAATCATCACTTAGGTCTAATAATGAATCTGGCTCTCCCCACTCCTCACAATCCTCGCGTTGTTCCCCAATTCTGTTCCTCATCAGTGATGGGCTATTGAACATCACTTTCACTCAAGCAACTCTCTCATCAGCAAAACATGCTTCAATCCTCTCCTGTCAACCTACGCAATGGGCTTCGTTCTCACAACGCTCGCTGTCAACGTCTTGCTCGCTACCTCCCTCCGGCCTGGAACTCCATTCCTCCTCACATCATTGGACTACTCCTCTTCCCATATTCACATCTCCTCCAGGAGGCCTTCCCAGATTAATCCCTCATCTCCATATCCTACCCGCCCCCTTCTCCAGATAAGTCCCTATTATCTGAACATGTGACTTCTCACTTCGCCCTCACCCAGGTAGCACTTTAACTCTGTAGTTTCCCCCATCTGTCATTTATATTAGTTTCTATCTTCCCCATTAGATTAGAAGATCCTTGAGGGTGGGGAATAATAATAATAATGATAGCATGTATTAAGCGCTTACTATGTGCAAAGCACTGTTCTTAGCACTGGGGGGTTGCAAGGTAATCAGGTTGTCCCACGGGGGGTTCACAGTCTTCATCCCCATTTTACAGATGAGGGAACTGAGGCCCAGAGAAGTTAAGTGACTTGCCCAAAGTCACACAGCTGACAGTTGGAGGAGCCGGGATTTGAACCCATGACCTCTGACTCCAAAGCCCAGGCTCTTTCCACTGAGCCATGCTGCTCAGTGGAATCAATCAGACAGTCAATAAATCAATGGTATTTATTGAGCTCTCATTGGGGGCAGAGCATTTTACTAAGGGCTAGAGAAAGTATAATACAACAGAGTAGATAGAAAAGTTTGCTGCCTACAAGGAGCTTTCAAACTAGAGGAGGAAGTTAAAATAACAATGACATAATAATTGTGGTATTTTCTAGGTGCTTACTATGTGATAAACACTGGAGTAGATGTAAGACAACAGGGTCCCACATGGAGCTCACAGTCCAAGTGGGAGCGAGAAGAGGCATTGGATCCCCATAACAATAATAATAAAAATAATAATAATGGTATTTGGTAAGCACTTACTATGTGTCAGACACTGTACTCAGCGCTGGGGTGGATATAAGCAAATTGAGTTGGGCACAGTCCCTGTCCCACATGGGGCTCCCAGTCTCCATCCCCATTTGACAGATGAGGTAACTGAGGCCCAGAGAAGTGATGTGACCTACCCAAGGTCACACAGCAGACAAGTGGCAGAGCCGGGACTAGAAGCCATGATCTTCTGACTCCCAAGCCCGTGCTCTATCCACTGTGCCATGCTCCTTCCTAATTTTCCCCATTTTGTAGGTTAGGGATCTGATCTGAGGCACAGAGAAGTAAAGTGACTAGTCCAAGATCACACAGGAGACAAGTGGCAGAGGCAGGATTAGAACCCAGGTCCTTCTGACTCCCAAATGTGCACAGAATGAAGGTTCAGTAAATACCATCTATTGAATGATTGATCAAGAACACTAAATCCCCCTTGGAGATATTTATCATTCCTTTTGGATAATAGGAAGAGTTACAGAGGATATGAGAGGAGGGATTGTGGGCCTGTTCATTTCAGAAATTCCAGGTGCTCCCTCTTTGTGTGAAGGGAGGATGAATGGGAATTCCATAGCTGCTGTAACTTGTACATTATGATGATGATGATGATGATGATAATTCATTCATTCAATCATATTTATTGAGAGCTTACTGTGTGCAGAGCACTGTACTAAGCGCTTGGGAAGTACAAGTTGGCATCATATAGAGACGGTCCCTACCCAACAGCGGGCTCACAGTCTAGAAGGGGGAGACAGACAAAACAGACAGAATGAAACATATTAACAAAATAAAATAAATAGAATAAATATGTACAAATAAAATAGAGTAATAATAATGACATTTATTAAGCACTTCCTATGTGCAAGGCACTGTTCTAAGAGCTGGAGAGGTTACAAGGTGATCAGGTTGTCCCATGGGGGCTCACAGTCTTAACCCCCATTTAACAGATGAGGTAACTGAGGCCCAGAGCAGTTAAGTGACTTGCCCAAGGTCACACAGCAGACATGTGGCAGAGCTGGAATTCGAACCCATGACCTCTGACTCCAAAGCCCATGCCCTTTCCACTAAGCCATGCTGCTTCTCTGGGTGGCCTTAGACAGAACTGTGGTACAGCATTAACTGAATACCTCCTCGGAGCAGAGCAGTGTCCTAGATGTTTCATACCCCAAGTATAAATCTCAACCCCAGCTTTTTAAAGAGGTGCTTACAATTTAATGGACTCTAGAGAGGAGGATGTTTGAGAGGCCAAGGAAGAATTAATCTTAATGAGTGCTTAAAGAGCACTTAGCAGAGCAGAGCTTGAAACACATGGAAATTCCTTCTTAAAGAAGGAAGCCCCCTGGTTTAATGGAGAGATTCCGGTCCTAAAAGTCAGAGGACATGGGTTCTACTTGCAGCTCTGCTACGTTTCTGCCGTGTCACCTTGGGTAAGTCACTCTGCTTCTCTGTTTGCCTCAGTTACCTCATCTGTAAAATGGGGATTAAGACTGGGAATCCCATATGGGGCAGGGACTGTGTCCAACTTGATTACTTTGTATCTACTCCAGTGCTTAGAACAGTGCTGGGCACAGAGTAAGAACTTAATAAATAACACAATTATTATTTCATCTGAGAAAAAGAGGTGTTTGATTCATTCCATTCACACTGACAAAGACTGGATTCACCTAAGTACAAAATGAGCTTCAGCCCAGACTCCAGGAGAAGGAGAAACTCCCATCCATGGCCTAGAGCTGCACAGTTGCCACCTCAGCTAACCCTGACTCTCCATCCTCTGTTACCCAGAGGGGTTGGAAACATCTGGTCCAAGTTAATAGTAAAAGCAGAGAAAATCAAAGAGCCATTTTAACCAGACAGGCAAACTCACCCACGCTGGGCAGCAGAATGGGAGAGAGTTGAGGGTGGATACTTGAGTTTGCTGCGTGGAAGGCGGCAATTTTAAACCATTTCTAAATTTTTACCAAGAAAACTCTCTGGATCCACTACTGGAATGGTTGCAGATGGAGACCGAGGCGTCCTGGGAGAGATGTGTCTGTGGTGTCTCCATGGGTTGGAAATAAATCAACGGCATTAGACAAGAAAAGGAGAGGCAGCTTGGAGGGGAGAAAAGCAGTGTGGTCTAGTGGAAAGAATAGAGGCCTGGGCGTCAGATATATTCCTGGCCATGCCACTCGCCTGCTTTATGACCTTGAGCCAGTCGTTTAACTTTTCTGTGCCTCAGTTTCCTCATCTGTAAAATAGGGGAATCAATGTCCATTCTTCCCACTACTTAGATAATAATGATAATGATGGCATTTATTAAGTGCTTACTATGTGCAAAGCACTGTTCAAAGCCCTGGGGATCAGGTTGGTCCACGTGGGGCTCACAGTCTTAATCCCCATTTTACAGGTGAGGTAACTGAGGCCCTGAGAAGTTAAGTGACTTGCCCAAAGTCACACAGCTGACAATTTTAGACTGTGAGCCTATTGTTGGGTAGGGACTGTCTCTATATGTTGCCAACTTGTACTTCCCAAGCGCTTAGTACAGTGCTCTGCACACAGTAAGTGCTCAATAAATACGATTGATTGATTGATTGACAATTGGCGGAGTCGGGATTTGAACCCATGACCGCTGACTCCAAAGCCCTGGCTCTTTCCACTGATCCACACTGCTTTTCACTGTGAGAGCTCTGTGGGATAGGAACCAACTATCTGATGTCTAGCCCAAGTCTTAGCACAAAGCTTGGCACATATTAAATGCATAACACATATTACTAGCATTATTAATATTATCATTAGGGTTATTTCTGCAACTGGAAAGTTCAAAGGTTACTGACTTCTTCCTTCATCCTGAATTCACCCACATTTTTCCTATCCCCTTTGGTAAACAATGTGGCAAAATGAGAATATCAGAAATTATTAACCAGGCCAAAGTTATTGCACTCTCTGAGGGCTTCATTAAGCGTACTTGAAATGAATAAATAGTTCTTTGTGTAATAATACCTGCATTTTATATAAAGTACCGAGATAATATTTATTGTTCATAATAAAGTATGCCCAGAGTTATTTTGAACATTTTAATGGTACGTTACAACATTATACTGTGGAAAATAAGAAACAAAAATCAACAAGTAGCTTATAAATTTTACTTAATCAAAAATAATTGCACTGAACATGACAAATTTCAATATTTATTTGAGTATCCACTCGTAATTATTAATTCTGACGAAAGAGAGAATAAATTTATTAGAATCCATTTCTGGCATCTAAATTGCTTATTTTTTTCCTTCATCATGTAGAAAATTAGCATTATTTAATTGAACATCATTATGCCAATCACATCCATTTCTATGATTCTGCCTCTTGTTTTCTGAGATTGTTATAGTAATTGAACGTTTTGAATTTTTTTTCCAAAATATAAGCTAGGAAATGTGTTGATGGTCAAGAACAAGCTGAAATCAATCATTAGGAGGACAAGCTAATATATATCAGAAGACAATTAATTAGAGTTCTTATATACCCTTGTGTGGAACAGTGGCTGATCTGATGGACCCTGAATAATTTAAAACCTGGAAGATGTCAGCATCTTTCCAGTGAGCACCTGAAGGAGGTTTGCTCAATTCCAAGCTGAAATTGGACGGGCATTTGTATAAGCATAAACCCAATGGCCTCTTGGCTGGGATTCTATCTCCAGAGGTAACAGGAAGGGTGGAAAATTTGTGTGATGGTGAAATCATCAAATTGCCACTCTCTACGACAGCCTTTTTCCAATGGCGGCCCTGTTGGACATCAATTAGCCATAGTGAAAGGCCAACCCAGTGGCCCAATATCTTTGTCTTTCCCTCCGATAACTCTGTAATCCTGATACAATAATAATAATTATATTAACTGTGATATTTAAGAGCCTACTCTGTGCCTGGCACTGTACTAGGCCCTGGGATGGATTTATTAAATCATATTTATTGAGTGCTTACTGTGTGGAAAGCACTGTACTAAGCACTTGGGAAATACAAGTTGGCAACATATAAAGGCGGTCCCTACCCAAAAATGGGCTCACAGTCTAGAAGGAGGAATAATAATGGCATTTGTTAAGCGCTTACTATGTGCAAAGCACGGTTCTAAGCGCTGTGGAGGTTACAAGGTGATCAGGTTGTCCCACGGGGGGCTCACAGTCTTCATCCCCATTTTATAGATGAGGTAACTGAGGCACAGGGAAGTGAAGTGACTTGCCCAAAGTCTCACAGCTGACAATTGGTGGAGGCGGGATTCGAACCCATGACCTCTGACTCCCAAGCCCGGGATCTTTCCACTGAGCGACATTGCTTCTCTTAGGATGGATGCAAGCTAATCAGGTTGGACACAGTCCCTGTCCCATGTAGGGCTCACAGTCTCATTCTACATTTTATTCATTCATTCATTCATTCATTCATTCATTCATTCAATCGTATTTATTGAGCGCTTACTGCGTGCAGAGCACTGTACTAAGCGCTTGGGAAGTACAAGTTGGCAACAGATAGAGACAGTCCCTACCCAACAGTGGGCTCACAGTCTAGACGGGGGTGACAGAGAACAAAACAAAACGTATTAACAAAATAAGATAAGTAGAATATGTACAAATAAATAATAAATAAATAGAGTATATTTTATAGAAGGAAGTTGAAATGATTTACCCAAGGTCAAGCAGCAGACGAGTGGGAGAGCCGGGATTAGAACCACTGGTGTCTCTGACACTGAGGAACCCTGCCTTCGGCCTCGGGATAGCCCTAATTTTCCCTTTAATCAACCCTAGGTTTGCTCTATGTTTTGGAGAGCACTCACCCTTGAACCTGCCAAGATTTCCTGAAGTAATAAATGTATTGTATGATGATTCATTCATTCAATTCAGTTGCATTTATTGAATGCTTACTGTGTTCAAAACACTGTACTTAGTGCTTGGGAGAGTACAATATAGCATCAGACACATTCCCAGCCCACAGTGAGTTCACAGTCAAGACAAGCTCACAGTATAAAGATGATGTAAATTATTGGAGCCTGACACTTTGAACAAATCCAAAGTTGTCTTAAATAGTCTGCCACCAGTTCTTTCCCCTAGAAGTTGTAGTAGGGGTAATGGTATTTACTGAGCACATATTTTGATGTTAAATTCTTGCTCTGTGGGAAGCACTGTTTTATTTTCTGGACTGGATAGAAATTAATCAGGTTGGAGGCAGTCCCTGCCCCACATGAGACTCAAGTCTCAGTGGGATGGAGAGCAGGTATTTAATCCCTGTTTTACAGATGAGATATGATGTCCAAAGGATTTAACTGATTTACCCAAAGTTAACCAGCAAGCAATTAGCTGAGATTAGAATACAAGTCCTGTGACTCCCAAGCCCAAGCTGTTTTCACTAGGCCATGCATCTGGGGAAAGTCCAACAAGGACACATTCCCTGCCCACAAAACACTTGCGCTCTAATCTCTATGAAGAGGATTCCCAAATCTGCATCTCCAGCCCTGACTTCTCTCCTTCCCTGCAATCTTGCATTTCCTTCTGCCTTCAAGACACATCTCCTCGGATATCCCCCCGACACCTCTAATTAAACATGTCCAAAACTGAACTCCTTACCTTCCCACCCAAATCCTGTCCTCCCTCCCTTTTTTCCATCACTGTAAACACCACCACTACCCTCCATACCCCACAAGCCCATAACCTTGGCATTGTCCTTGACTCATGTCTCACATTCCACCTGCATATTCAATCTGACACCAAATCCTGTCACAGCATTGCTAAAATCTGTCCTTTCCTCTCCATCTAAACTGCAACCATGCTGATCCAAGCACTTATCCTGTCCTGCCGTGACTGCTCCCTCTGGGCCTCCTGTCTCTTCCCCCCTCCAATCCATACTTCACTCAACTGCAGGGATCATTAATTGACAAAAAATGTTCAGTCCATCTCTCCCTACTCCTCAAGAACCTCCAATGGCTGCCTATCCACCTCCACCTCAAACAGAAACTCCTTACCTTTGGCTTCAAAGCTCTCCATCCCCTCGCCCCCTCCTATCTCACCTGGCTACTCTCCTATTCCAGCCCAGCCCACCCACTCGTGCTCCTTTAGCACATGTGCCCCCACCACATCTATGTCACCACCTTCCCCTTTCCCACATCCTCCCCTAGGCTCGAACTCTCTTCCCTTCCATATATGCCAGACCTCCATTCTCTCCACCTTCAAAGCACTTTTAAGGTCACATCTCCTCCAAGAGGCCTTTCCCATTTAAGTCTTCTTTTTCCCTGGCTCACTGTCCCGTTTGCATTGTCTATGAACCTCAATCTGTAACCCCTGGACACTTGACTTCCTCCCACCGCCCCTCAATCCCACAGCACTTCTTCAAATTATATATTGTCAATTATTTATTCATATAAATAGCTGTTTCCCCCTCTAGACTGTAAACTCATTCTGGGCAAGGAACGTGTCTGCTAATTCTGTTGTAAACTTCCAAGTTCTTAGTAAGTGCTCAGCACATAAGTGCTCAATAACTATTATCGATTGGCTGATAATTGAGGAGATCCGGCCTTGGTTCATTCTTGACTGCCCTGTTTTTTGGATATCTGTTCTGATTTCCTGATCACAGTGGACATTTTCTTCCCAGTAATGCCCAGGCTTAAATAAACCGTAAGCACTATTCTTGTGAGAAATGTATCCTTGGTCCGTGGAGTTTTTCATTCACTCAATCGGATTTATTGAGCACTTACTCCTTGCAGAGCACTGTACTAAGCGCTTGGTAAGTACAAGTTGGCAACATATAGAGACGGTCCCTACCCAACAGCGGGCTCACAGTCTAGAAGGGGGAGACAGACAACAAACTAAAGCATATTAACAAAATAAAGTAAATAGAATAAATATGTACAAATAAAATAAATAGAGTAATAAATATGTACAAACATATATACATATATACAGGTGCTATGGGGAGGGGAAGGATGTAAGGTGGGGGAATGGGGAGGGGGAGGAGGGGGCTCAGTCTGGGAAGGCCTCCTGGAGGAGGTGAGCTCTCAGTAGGGCTTTGAAGGGAGGAAGAGAGCTAGCTTGGAAGAGAGCTAGCTAGTTTTCTTCATGACTCAGAGTTAGCAAAGGCGCTCTCAGCCCATTAAATACGGCACCAATTATTTTAGTCTCGCTTTGTCACTAAATCTTCCTTTTTAGCATTTCTTTGCTCAGTTTTATTTGCATGGCTGGTTCCCCGGGCATGGGGCCCAGGCTGGTTTAATTTGTGTTTATGACTCTGTGCAGAGAACAAAGTGCTGGTCCTTAGGTGGATGTTTTATGAATTATTATCTTGGGGAATCTGGTAACAGATGTGAAATGTTTCTACACGGGCCTCAAGTCTGGTTTGGTCACTGCAAGTCAGTCTCTGGCTACTAGATGTGCTTAGTACAGTTCTCCTAACATGTAATAAGCATACAGTAAGCATCACCAAAAAGAAGGTCATGGGTTCTAATCCCAACATCCCTTATCTGATGTGGGACCTTGAGCAAGTCACTTCACTTCTCTGAGCCTCAGTTATCTCATCTGTACAATGGGGATTGAGATTATGAGCCTCACATGGGACAGGGACTGCGTCCAACCCGATTGCATGTATCCACCCCAGCTCTTAGTACAGTGTCTGGCATATAGTAAGCTCTTAGCAAATACCACAATTATCTCTATTATTATTATGATTCCTGATTGATAGATACATTGAGTTTTTCACCATTCAATGGCAATGCTTTTCCACTGTGTTTTGGCTAGTGAACTGGGGAATGCTCATTGAATAACGTGACCCTGTTGATGGCTACAGAAAGCTGTGGCATCAGAAAGTAAAAGTGATGTTGGACACAGTGAGTATCTCACTGCAAGCAATCCCCGACCAGGGCACAGTGGGTACACCAACCTCATGTTTGTGGAAAACTGGGTGTGCATGCTCTTAACTGGAGAAATCAAATCTAATAATAATAATAATAATGATAATAATAATAATTGTGGTATTTGTTGAAGGCTTACTATGTGCCAAGCATTGTTCTAAGCGCTGGGGTAGATGCAAGGTAGGCAGGTTGGACACAGTCCATGTACTTCATGGGCCTCACAATCTTGATCCTCATTTTACTGAAGCACCGGGAAGATAAGTGACTTGCCCAAGGTCACACAGCAGACATGTGACAGAGCTGGGATTAGAACCCATGACCTCTGATTCCCAGGCCCATACTCTTTCCACTAGGCCCTGTTGCTGCAACCTCTTCCAGAAAATCGCTTTATAAACTATCTCTTTATTCCACCTCACGTCTCTTTTTAAATACTGCCTGATTGTAAGCTCCTGCTATGGCAGGAATTCCTTCTGCCAAATCTAGGTATTGTACTCTCCTGCTTAATTAGTATAGTGCTCTGTACCCATTAAGTGCTCAATAAAAACCATCAATGGACTGATTGATTGGAACTGTTGTTAAATAAAGCAGGACAAATGTAGGCAAGAGGGATGGAGGTAAACCTGACTATCAGGAGGATAAAATGTTGAAATTATCTTCCAAAGAAGATTGTGATATCTGCCTGCCTAGTGAGCTTCAGAATAGAATTAACCTCCCTGTAGACTGTAAGATTGTTGTGGAAGGAAAAGTCACTTTATTGTATTGTACTCTCCCAAGTACTTAGTACAGTGCTCTGCAAACAGTAAGTGCACCTTAAATGTGATTGAATGAACGAATGAATGATTGATTGTACTAAAGAACAAATAGTTGCAGGGAACAATAGTAAATCTAAATTCCTTCCTCTTAACCATAAGTCATTTTACTATCTGTTCCCCCTACTAGTTTGTAAAGTCCTTGAAATCAGGGATCATATCTACTAGTGTCCCGCACTTAGAACTGTGCTTGGCACATAGTAAGCACTTAACAAATACCATCATTATTATTATTACTATTTTGTACTTTCGCAAGCAATTAATACAGCACTGTCCACAATGTAGGAGCTCAATACCTGCTATCGATTGATTTATTGAATTATATTTCCCCTCATCTATTTTCAGCACCATAGTATCTAAGTTCTAATTCTAGAAGCAGCATGAAGATAATGATGTAAGAGGTTGAAATATTTCTTTGTTTACATGATTTCAGGCAGTATTTACCATTCTGGCACAGAAACAAATCCAACTTCGAACTTACAAATGAAGTCAATTATACATTAAAACCATTAGGAGAAAAATATCAATTTCATAGTCATTCTTCATGTAACGTTGCATTTAAAATGTTTTAGCAGATGTGAAGCATATTTCATATTCAGCATACTTCTGCATTCAAATGCTTTTTAATCCCCTCAAATTTTCAAACTATCTTTAACAAAGCACATCTTTCTTTACTGCAAATGATACAAATATTTCCAGGGACTCGCGCTCCCTAGTTGAATGTGCAGCTGGCATAAAAATAGGATGACCGGACAGAAAAAATCTTGATTTAAAATTTCAGTTCGAAGGAGGGGATACGTAATCCTGCAATCATTGGCACGATGTTTTGGTACTTGTAGATGTGAGATCTGAACAACATTATTAGCTAGGGGTATATTGAGAATCTATAAATGCAAGATGCCACCTACTTTCAAGGAGTCCGACAAGAAAGTCATGGGAAATCAAAATCAATCAATTGATGGTATTTATGGAGCTTCTATTGCCCGCAGTACAATGCATTTGGGGGAGAAAATAAAGTAAGTAGATGTGGTGAAATCCACACACAAATTTCCCTCATTCTAGCCAACGGTTCTTTAAATATCACCGTACATCTACATTAAGAAGTCTCAATACTGACTGCTTTCCAGGTCTCTCTCTGGCTTATTGCCTGGCGTTGTCTTCATCAATAATTGAAATAGTCAGAAGGTTAGCAGTGAGAGATTAAAGGCAAACTACAGACCTGAATGAACCATGATCTCTAAATCTTTGCTGTCCCAGCTCTGTTAATTAATCACATCTGGTTGACTTCCCAATCAAATCAAGTTAGAAAAGCACCTTCATATTTCATCATAGCATGCCTTCCAGTGATCACAACTAATGCCGTAGCATCTCAAAATTACTGGGTAAAGGGAAGAGGGATATGTGAGAATTATATGAACCAAATTGGTGTTCGCATCTACAGCAGCCAGGATCCCGTATCGGAGTCAGGCAGAGAGGCAAATAGATCCACTACAGAAGGAGTACCCATTAAATCATCAAACTGACAAGTGATTTTTTATTTTAATCAAAGTAACACTTGGGTTCTTTCAAACCATTTTTTTGAAAAACAAAGATTAAATTACCATTGTTCAAAATAATATTCTGATTTCGACTTGGGAAACATTACACTGGTGAATCTTCATAGATTCTTGATGAATACCCCATTAAGAGACCATCTCAGTCAGCTGCAGAATTGTTTATAATCTTAATGCTTTTTAGGCTGCAGTGAAAGAGTTATAATTTCATTCCATTTAAACTAGAGAAGTACAGAAATAACTGAAGGACATTCAAGGAAAAGACAATTCCATTTCTCTCTTGTGTGTGGTGTATTTTATCTCCAAGAGTGGTTTTTGTTAGCTTATTTCTCAAAATGATGTGTTTCATGACATCTCACCATAATGTTAAAGATCCCCCCCCCCAAAAAAAAACCCAAAAACAATTCCTTTACTTAATATATCTGTGTTGATTTATGAGACAGGTAGCCCCTGTGTGCAGAATAATGTATTAAGCAAATTGGGGAGTACAATGGACTTCCCAAAGCCTGCCACTGAAGAGCTTGCAATCTAACAGGGAGACAAATGCAAAGTGATCACAAATAGAAGGATAGAGGCCTTTGGAAAGATGAATGTGTGAGATGGGTAAGTACTTTGTTTTTGATGATGATGATGATGGTGTTTGTTAAGCACTTACTATGTGCCAAGCATTGTTCTAAGAGCTAGGATACATACAAGATTAACAGGTTGTCTCACATGGAGCTCACAGCCTTAATCCCCATTTTATAGATGAGGTAACCGAGGCACAGAAAAGTTAAGTGACTTGCCCAATGTCACACAGTTGACAAGTAGAGGAACCAGAATTATAATCCACAACCTCTAACTCCCAAGCCCATGCTTTTTCCACTAAACAGTGCTGCTCCTCATGTTAAACTTTATGTGTGTGGCACTGTACTAAGCACTGGAATAGATACAAAACCGTGAGCTGGTTCTGTACTAAGCACTGGGGTAGATACAAGACTGTTTTTTCGTTGTGGGCAGGGATCGTCACACCTTATTGCTGTATTTTACTCTCCCAAGTGCTTTGTACAGTGCTCTGCACACAGAAAGCACTTAATAAATATGATTGAATGGATGAATGACTGCGTGCAAATTGGGTTGGACACCGTTCATGTCCCACGTGGGGCTCGCAGTCTTAAGTTAAGTGACTCGCCCAAGATCACAAGTGTCAGAGGCAGGATTAGAACTCCTGTCCTTTGGATTCCCAGGACCGTGTTGGATGCACTAGGTCACACTGCTTCCTCATGTGCTTAAATAGTAGAGTGGGTAATTTTCTCTGTAGTTTCAGATGTACTGCAGTGGTAATGGGGAGGAAGAGCTGGATTTAGCACTGAAAATGATCTCCAATGGGAAAATGGGAAGTCAGCAGCCACTAACAATCGATGGCATTTACTGAGTACTTACTGTGTACAAAGAACTGTACTCAGCACTTGGGAGAGTACAACAGAATTGGTATTCACATTCCCTGCTCTCAAGGAGCTTACAGTCTAGAATATAATAATAATGGTATTTGTTAAGCGCTTACTATGTGCAAAGCACTGTTTTAAGGGTTGGGGGTTACAAGGTAATCAAGTTGTCCCACGTGGGGCTCACAGTCTTAATCCCCATTTTGCAGATGAGGGAACTGAGGCACAGAGAAGTTAAGTGACCTACCCAAAGTCACACAGCTGTCAATTGGCGGAGCCGGGATTTGAACCATGGCGTCTGACTCCAAAGCCCGGGCTCTTTCCACTGAGCCATACTGTAGACTCTAAGTTCCTTTATTTCAATGATACTTGTTAAGCACTTACTATGAACCAGACACCATACTTAGGTATATATAAACTAACCAGGTTGCACACAGTCCATGTCCCACATGGGGTTCATGGTGTGAAAGAGGGAAGATGAATTAATCCCCATTTTACAGGTGAGATAACTGAGGCACAAAGAAGTGAAACGACTTCCTCGAGATCATACCGCAGAGGACTGGCAGATTTCAGATGAGAACGCCAGGTCCTCTCATTCTCATTTCATTTTTTATACATCCATTTCAATCGAACAGTCGTTTGTATTTATTGGGTGCTTATGGTGTGCTGAGAGCTGTTCTGAGCCGTTGGGAGAGTACAATATAATTTCATCCCGGTTCATTTGTACTACTTTCTGCTCTATCCTCCTCCTAATTTCCCTATTTGCAAATACTTATTGTCTGTATTCCCCATTAAATTATAATCTCCTTAAAGGCAGGTATTCTCCCAAGCATTTAATTTCCAGCCTCTTTCTACTAAACTGTGCTGTTTCCCTTTTGGGAAGTTCCCTGTAGGCAGAGATTGTGTCTACCAAATCTGCTGTTTTGAATTTTCCCAAGCACTTAGTAAGTGCTCAATGAATACCCTTTATTAATCAGTGGATTGATTTTAAATATGTGATCTATACTTTCATGTGGCTTGAAATATGGTGGTAGAGATGGACACTAAAATAAATTAGAGACAGGAAGAGGGTAGGATAGGATGTAAATATATGCCACCTGTACTTCTCAAGCGCTTAGTACAGTGCTCTGCACACAGTTAGCGCTCAATAAATACGATTGAATGAATGAATGTCTATAAGGGGAATGGGAGTTGGGTTCTGTGTGTTTGATCTGATTGCCTTGATGATCTGACTTGATTAGCTTGCATTTACCCCAGTGGTTAGTATATGGTGTTTAGCACATAGTAAAGACTTAAGAAATTTATTATTATTATTATTATAAATTCCCCTGTATTCCTAAATGACCTTCTCCCATTACATGATCACTCCACGTTCATCTATGTGTGTATGGTTTGTAAGTATGCTTCATTCATTCATTCATTCAATCGTATTTATTGAGCGCTTACTGTTCATTCATTCATTCAAACTCATTTAGTGAGCGCTTATTGCGTGCAGAGCACTGTACTAAGCACTTGAGAAGTACAAGTTGGCAACATATAGAGACGGTCCCTACCCAACAACGGGCTCACATGTGCAGAGCAATATACTAAGTGCTTGGGAAGTACAAGTCGGCAACATATAGACGGTCCCTACCCAACAACGGGCTCACAATCTAGAAGGGATAGACAGACAACAAAATAAAACAAGTAAGCAGGCATCAATACCATCAGAATAAATAGAATTATAGAAGTATACATATTTTGATTTGTTTATACATTTAATTTTTATACGTCAATTTCATCCTGGTTCATTCATACTTGCTTCCAGCTATATCCTTCTTCCTACTTTCCTTATATGTAAATAGTTCGTGTCTGTGTTTCCCATTAGATGGTAAGTGCCTTGAAGGCAGATATTTCCCCATGCATTTAGTTCAGAGACTCGCTGTCAGGGATACATGATGGATGGGTTTCTTGCTAAGGTGCAAACCAGAAGAGGAAATGATAGAATTTGCCTAACAGCAGGATCATGGCCCAGAAAACCCCATTTACTCCATAAGTTCACTCTCAATAGCTGCTCACTTGAAATCACAGACTGTGTTTTTATCCTTTTTTTATGGTACTTATTAAGGGCTTACTGTGTGTCAGGCACTGTTCTTTTAGACTGTGAGCCCACTGCTGGGTAGGGACCGTCTCTATATGTTGTCAACTTGTACTTCCCAAGCGCTTAGTACAGTGCTCTGCACACAGTAAGCGCTCAATAAATACGATTGATTGATTGATTCTAAGCACTGTGGTGGGTACAAGCTCATCAGGTTGGACACGGACCGTCTCCCATCTGGGGCTCACAGTCTTAATCCCTATTTTACAGATGAAGTAACTGAGGCACAGAGGAGTCAAGTGACTTGCCCAAAAGTCACAGGGCAGACACGTGGTGCTCATACAAGCTTAGAAGAGCAGAGAAGTCTAGATTAGAACCCAGGTCCTTGCAACTCCCAGGCTTGTGCGTTAACCACTAGAGTATGCTGCTTTTCTGATGTGGTGTTCTTTACTGATTCCTCTGAATGTCAGTGGATGTACAGATATTTCAGTTAGCAATAATAATTATAATTATGGTATTTGTTAAGGGCTTACTATGTGCCAGGCACTGTTCTAAGAACTGGGGTACTACAAAGTGTTCAGGTTGTTAATACTACTACTACTACTACTACTACTACTACTACTACTACTACTACTACTACTACTACTCCTAATAATAATAATAATAATAATAATAATAATAATAATAATAATAATAATGGCATTTGTTAAGCGCTTACTATGTGCCAAGCACTGTTCTCAGGACTAGGATAATACAAAGTGATCAGGTTGTTAATACTACTACTACTACTACTACTACTACTACTACTACTACCACTACTACTACTTCTACTACTACTACTACTACTACTACTAATAATAATAATAATAATGGTATTTGTTTAGTGCTTACTATGTGCCAAGCACTGTTCTAAGCACTGGAGTAATACAAAGTGATCAGGTTGTTAATACTAAAACTAATAATAATGGTATTTGTTAACCGCTTACTATGTGCCAAGCACTGTTCTAAGCACTGGAGTAATACAAAGTGATCAGGTTGTTAATACTAAAACTAATAATAATGGTATTTGTTAACCGCTTACTATGTGCCAAGCACTCTTCTAAGCACTGGGTTGGATACAAGGAAATCAGGTTGTTCCATGTGGGGCTCACAGTCTTAATCCCCATTTCACAGATGAGGTCACTGAGGCACAGATAATTTAAGTGACTTGTCCAAGGTCACACAGCTGGACAAGCGGCGGAGCTGGGATTAGAACCCACATCCTCCGACTCCGAAAGCCAGTCTCCTGCCACTAGGCCATGATCTAAGTAGATCATTTCCCCAGAATATATTTTTGGTGTAGGAGGATTAGGGTGGCATTATCAGAAAACAGAACTACGTCTCTCCCTCAAATATGTTCCAATCTCCAGCCTCTGCTCGAAGCATTCATGTGTTCTGCTTAGGTGCTATCACTATTTATAATGTGTGAATCAGCTCTGCTTTTGCAGTATCATTTAATGTAGGTACAATCTGCTTCTCAACATTTCTCCAAAGAAATCCCAGGCAGAGCTGGGAATGAACCAATACCGTACTCCATTTCACTTGGTCTTTTTTCCCTACCTAGCGAGTCTGCCTAATAGTAATTGCAATTATTCCATCTAAGCAGCATAACAAAAAAGGAAATTTTGTCCTACTTGTAAAGTTACAGTTTAGAAAATGTGATAGTTTTTTTGTTTGGTTGGTTGCTCTTCTAGGGTGGATTTTATGGTTTAATTTCAGTCGCATATTATATTAGACGAATAAAATGCAATAATGGGTTTTCTGTGCGTGTATGAAGCAGGAGACAATGTAGAAGTGAGTGAAGAAAAACAATTAAGGAATAGATGCATAATTTTGTTACTTTAAAATTAGGGGAGTTATGAAATAGCATAATGGCCCCAAACTTTAGTTAAATTCAGAAATAATTGAATATTAGCAACTAGAATATTGGCTTTAAAAAAATTCAGGGTGAAAAAGAAAAGGGAAAATTATATGAATTATTTGTAAAAACCGTTAATTAGTTTGACTGAATTTTAACTGCAAAGAAAATTGGTCCTCTTAATGCATTTTACCCAGTCAGATATATGATTTATTGTCCAGCTTTCCATAGCTGTTGAATAGAGACATTTCTGTGACTTTTTAGCTGTGGCAATGGCATTTCGCTTTCTCACCAGGTGTTTTTGTAAAAGATTTCCGACTAACACAATGGCTCTCCATTCTGTTTTAGCTGACACTCTGTGCTCCATGCAGACCTTTGTTCAGATGTGCATTAGGAGAGTGAAGACATTTATTCAGACTTTCTCAGCAGAACAGCCACTATTTCTAGTCTAATTTGGAAACTCGGTTTTCCCATCAAAATTGAGAGTCACTGGTCATATAAATGTTCAAAAGGATGTTGCCGAATTGTACTTTCCAAGAGCTTAGTAAAGTGCTCTGCACACAGTAAGCGCTCAATAAATATGATTGAATAAATGAGTCACGAGCCCTTTATACAAAAAAGATAAAGTATGTGATCTGGTCAGCATGGATAATAATAATAATAATAACACAATGTAATAAATATAATATAATGATGCAATATGTAATATGAAATATAATATAAATATAATATAATATAATTAATATAATATTATTATGGCATTTGTTAAATACTTACTATGTGTGAAGCACTGTTTAAGCACTGAGGGGGAGACAGGGTGATCAGATTGTCCCACGTGGGGCTCACAGTCTTAATCCCCATTTTACAGATGAGATAATTGAGGCTCAGAGAAGTTAAGTGACTTGCCCAAGGTCACACTGCAGACATCAATCAATCAATCAATCACTAGTGTTGGTTGTCATGCTGCTGAGAAGCAGTGGGTCCTAGCAGAGAGCCACGAGACTTGGGTTCTCATCCTGCCTTTATCCCTTGCCTGGAGTGTGACCTTGGGCAAGTCATTTAACTTCTCTGTGCCTCTGTTTCTGCATCTGTAAAATGGGGATGAAATCCTGTTTTCTGGCGTGTGAGTCTCAAGCGGCGTGGAGGGGCTCCTTCCCCTCCCCACAGCACCTGTACATATGTATATATATTTGTAAACATTTATTACTCTATTTATTTTCCTTGTACATATTTATTCTATTTATTTTATTTTGTTAATATATTTTGTTTTGTTGTCTGTCTCCCCCTTCTAGACTGTGAGCCCGCTGTTGGGGAGGGACCGTCTCTATATGTTGCCAACTTGTACTTCCCAAGGGCTTAGTCCAGTGCTCTGGTAAGTGCTCAATAAATACGATTGAATGAATGAATAGTGGCTAGAGAACGGGCCTGGGAGACAGAAGGTCATGGGTTCTAATCCAGCTCTGCCACTTGTCTGCTGTGTGGCCTTGGGCAAGTCATTTCACTTCTCTGGACCTCAGTTACCACATACGTTAAATGGGGATTAAGACTGTGAGCCCCATGTGGGACAACTTGATTATCTTGTATCCCCCCCAGCGCTTAGAACAGTGCTTGGCACATAGTAAGTGCTTAACAAATACCATCATTATTATCATTATTACTAGTATTATTATGACTTATTGAGTGTTTACCCTATACAGAGCACTGTACTGAGTGCTTTGGAGAGAGAGATAACATTGGTAGACAGGTTTTCAGTCCTCAAGAAGAATTATTGGGGGACCGTTACCTCTAAGAGAGCCAGATAGTTAGCCATCCAGACATTTTTTTCATCGTTATGAAGATACTGACTTTGAGAGAGAGCTGACAAACGAAGCAAACTTCAGTAGACTGTGGATTGGCTGAGCACTTAACACTAAACTTTGGAGTTTTATTAAGCACCAGGCAAAGGCTGAATGGAAAAACTGAATGAGCCACTTAAGAGAGTAGGCACACATTGAGATTACAGAGCTCGGTAGAGTACATGATTTCTTCTCGACACTAAATGGGGTCTTGAATCCACACAGACTCCAAAGATGCTTTTCTACTGGGTGAATTGGGCTGGCTATGACAATTCATCTCAGTTAAAATGTTAGTTTTAGCAGTTTCAATGTAGCATCGAGTGTCCTTCCCACTCAGACCCGCACAAGTATCATTTTCATCCGCTGCTCTCTTTTCCAGCAGATGAATTCAAAGTGCTCTTAGATGATGTCATTGAGGGTCTTTCTCTCTATGAACTGTGATCGTGGGGAAATTGCACACCTGACCAGAGAGCAGACAATTTCAGCATGTTGTTCTTGCCTTAAATGCTCAAATCCTTTGAATCGCATCAAAAGAGCTTGTTTAAGGCATTTTTGGAGAATGATTGGCAACTTCGTGTTCTTCTCCTCATTTCTTATCAGTTGAATTCTGTTCAAACATTCTTTAGTGAATGTAAAGCAGAACAAATAACCCCCCCAAAAATCTCAGTTCAGGAAAGGTATTCTTCATTATTAATTATGATGATGATGATGATGATGATGATATTAATAATAATAATAATAATAATGAATTGTGGTATTTGTTAAGTGCTTACTATGTGGCAGGTACTGTACTAAGCATTCATTCATTCATTCAATCATGTTTATTGAGCTCTTACTGTAAGCAGAGCTGTATACTAAGAGCTTGGGAAGTACAAGTTGGCAACATATAGAGATGGTCCCTACCCAACAATGGGCTCACATTATAGAAATCACGTTGGACGTAGTCTCTGTCCCACGTGGCACTCATAATGTTAATCCCCATTTTGCTGATGAGGTAATTTAGGCACAGAGATATGAAATGACTTGTCCAAGGTCACCCAGCAAAAGAATGGTGGAGTAGGGATTAGAAGCCGGGTCCTTTCCCAGGTCCGGGCTATATAACTACACCACACTTCTTCCCATGTGCTGCTATCACCACTTAGAATTATTAGGTTCAGTGAATAATCTTATATTTTTTCCTCAGTGATCGAGGTGGGGAAATTATGCAGTGGAGGGTATTCTGTGAATGAGGGATGTTCTTGGTACTGCTGAAGAGGAATCATATCGGCTACTAGAATATGTAAAATAATGTAGCAAACAGTAACCTCAAAAACCGAATAGGGTTTCCAAAGATGATTGAGCCTCGTGATAGAATCTAGCCAAGAAGATCCCCAAGGATCTCTGTAAATGAACTGAAAATGGCATAGCCCCAGGTGAGTAGTCTGAAATTTAAGGGGAAACATGCACAAACAGAATGCAGTAATCTAGCATCAGAAGAAAAATATCTGCTCTACTCGAAGCAAGGACCATGTGCTCTCCAGTTTTTCCCTTGCTTTTATGATTTCAGTTATTATTTTCATTTCTCTTTAGAATTCACACTTGGATTCTTGTGCCTTGGTTTTGGGGGGACATGCAATTTGTTTTCCCTAATTAAGCCCTCTTTTCCCTGATTCCCTCTCCTTTCTGCATCATCTATGCACTTGGATCTATATCCTTTAAGAACTTGATATTTACCCCAGCTCCACAGCACTTATTCAGTCAATCATATTTATTGAGCGCTTAATGTGTGCAGAGCACTGTACTAAGCACTTGGGAAGTACAAGTCGGCAACATATAGGGATGGTTCCTACTCAACAATGGGCTTACGGTCTAGAAGGGAGAGACAGAGAATAAAATAAAACATGTAGACCGTTGTCCACAGCTTACTCTATTTATATTCCTGTGTGTCTACCCTCCAGATTACAGACTCACTGTGGACAGGGAACGTGTCTACCAACTCTATTCTATTATACCCTTCCAAGGGCTTGGCACAGAGATCAGCACACAGTAAATTCAAAGTAAATACCATTGTTTGATGAATTGATGTGCCCTTTGAGATAATTGCTTGATGTTCCCTGCCATTTAGCAACCCTGCTCTTTAGATTTTTTTTTATTGTATTTGGGTTATTAGAAAGTTTGCTTGGAGGTAATAGCCTGCCCCATAATTGTTTTAGTTACCTGGTATCCAATTTTGACTTTGCTATGTCACTTCCAAGCCCTTGAGGCCTGTTAACATTTTATATTGAGGAGAGTCTGGAAATACCAAGCATGGGAGGGGACACTGGTTGAAGTCTATGTCGATCAAAAAGGGTGTCGGTGGAGTAATCCTGTAGCACAAGAGAATCCAAAGAAGGTGGAGACTGTGGAAGTTCTAAAACAAAGAATGTTGTATGGATTCATCTCTAAACGTCCCCCTTTATAGCCCCCAACTACTGCTCCAGTGGAATACCTAATAATATTAATAGTAAGAAAAAGAATGATTGTGGCATTTGTTAAACACTAAACTGTAAGCCCATTGTTCAGTATGGATTGTCTCTGTTGCCACATTGTACTTCCCAAGCGCTTAGCACAGTGCTCTGCACACAGTAAGCACTCAATAATATGATTGAATAATAATAATAATGATGGCATTTATTAAGTGCTTACTATGTGCCAAGCACTGTTCTGAATACTGGGGTAGTTACAAGGTAATCAGGTTGTCCCACATGGAGCTCACAGTCTTCATCCCCATTTTACAGATGAGGTAACTGAGGCACAGGGAAGTAAAGTGACTTGTGCAAAGTGACACAGCTGACAAGTGGCAGAGGCAGGATTAGAACCCATGGCTTCTGACTCCCAGTCTGCGCTCTTTCCACTCACTGAGCCATGCTTCACTGTACTAATCTCTGGGGTAGATACAAGGTGATCAGGTTCCAGATGGGGCTCACAGTCTAAGTAGAGGGGAGAACAGAATTTTTACCTAAGCAATCAATCTTATTTACTGAGGGCTTACTGTGTGCAGAGCACTGTACTAAGCATTTGTGAGAGTAGCAGAGAAGCAGCAGCATGGCTCAGTGGAAAGAGCACTGGCTTTGGAGTCATAGGTCATGGGTTCAAATCCCGGCTCCACCACTTGTCAGCTGTGTGACTTTGGGTGAGTCACTTAACTTCTCTGGGCCTCAGTTACCTCAACTGTAAAATGGGGATTAAGACTGTGAGCCCCACGTGGGACAACCTGATCACCTTGTAGCCTCCCCATCATCAATCGTCAATCGTATTTATTGAGCGCTTACTATTTGCAGAGCACTGTACTAAGCGCTTAATAATGATGACATTTGTTAAGTGCTTACTATGTGCAAAGCACTGTTCTAAGCGCTGGGGGGATACAGTGTGATCAAGTTGTCCCACGTGGGGCTCACGGTCTTAATCCCCATTTTTACAGATGAGGTAACTGAGGCTCAGAGAAGTTAAGTGACTTGCCCAAGGTCACACAGCAGACGTGTGGTGGAGCTGGGATTCGCTTCGCCCCAGCGTTTAGAACAGTGCTTTGCACGTAGTAAGTGCTTAATAAATGTCATTATTATTATTAAAGTATAACAGAGTTGGTAGACATATTCCCAGCCCGCAATGAGCTAATCACTTAAAGAGACACAATCCCAAACCCCAAAACACGTAGTCGCCTGTCTTATTTAATGATGATGATGATGATGATGGCATTTGTTAAGCGCTTACTATTAATCTATTACTTCCTCTTATCTGCAATTTATTTAATCGTTCATCACTCCTGCTAGCCTGTTAGCTCCTTGAAATCTGGGACTATGTCCATTTACCCTATTGTGCGCTCCTAAATGCTCAGTTCAATGCTCTGTGCTCTGTACTAAGCGCTTAGTACAGTGCTCTGCACACAGTAAGCACTCAATTAATACGATTGAATGATGTGGGTGTTCAATAAATGTGATTGATCGACTGGATTATTTTTCGACTGATTAAAATACTTTTTCATGCAGTGAGTAGAGAGCATATGGAACCTGGAAATTTGTGGCTGAAAATATCAGTAGGTTCAAGAACGGTTTGGTGGAATTGTTTTATGAGCGATCCAGAGGATTACCATCAGAGGGTAATCCTAAATTAATCAATCCTTTAATCAATGGTATTTATTGAGCGCTTACAGTGTAGATCCTCTCTCAGGGTCACACCTGGAGAGTTTCCAGTTCTCTACCAGTCTCAACTATAGGAGGGAGAGTCAAGCGGAGGTATTTCCCCTTCTCCATCCCCCACATCTTACCTCCTTCCCTTCCCCACAGCACCTGTATATATGTATATATGTTTGTACATATTTTTTACTCATTTATTTATTTATTTGTTTTATTTGTACATATCTATTCTACTTATTTTATTTTGTTAGTATGTTTGGTTTTGTTCTCTGTCTCCCCCTTTTAGACTGTGAGCCCACTGTTGGGTAAGGACTGTCTCTATATGTTGCCAATTTGTACTTCCCAAGCGCTTAGTACAGTGCTCTGCACATAGTAAGCGCTCAATAAATACGATTGATGATGATGATGATTTCCATTCTTAGCTTGGGCAGTGGCTAGTGAGTGGTGGGCCATCTGCTACAAGTCAAAACTCCCCTGTGCTGGGCAGTGATGGAATGGGAGAGAGTCGAGGGTGGAGACTCAAGTTTACTGCGTGGAAGGAGGCAATGGTAAATCACTTCTGGGTTTTTCCCAAGAAAACTCTAAGGATAAACTACCAGAACGATTGCAGATGGAGGTGGGGCATTTTGGGAGAGATGCGTCCCTGTCATCGCAATGGGTTGGAGACAACTAAATGACATGTCAGACAGATACAGTGTACAACACTGTACCAAGCATTCAGTACAGCCTTTCATTGATTCATTCATCCATTCAGTAATATTCATTGAGCACTTACCGTGTGCAGAGCACTGTACTAAGAGCTTGGAAAGTATCATTCAGCAATTAAGAGGGAAAATCCCTGCCCACACTGGGCTTACAGTCTAGAAGTGGGGAGACAGACATCAAAACAAGTAAACAGGCAACAATATAAATAGAATTATAGCTATGTACATATGTAGACTGTGAGCCCGTTGTTGGGTAGGGACCCTCTGTATATGTTGCCAACTTGTACTTCCCAAGTGCTTAGTCCAGTGCTCTGCACACAGTAAGCGCTCAATAAATACGACTGAATGAATGAAGTGCTTTGGGGCAGTGAGGTGGGTAGAGAAGAGGGAGGAATTGGGGACAATGGGAAGGAGAGGGGGAGCTGAGGAAAAGGGGGGCTTAGTCTGGGAAGACCTCTTGGAAGAGGTGAGCTTTCGATAGGGCTTTGAAGGGTGGGGAAGTGTGATTGTCTGGAGAATTTGAGGAGGGAGGGCATTCCGAGCCAGAGGTAGGATGTGGGCTAGGGGTCAGCGGCAAGACAGGTGAGATCAGGGCACAATGAGAAGGTTAGGGGCACCAGAGGAGTGGAGTGTGTGGGCTGGGCTGGAGAAGGAGAGAAGGGAGGTGAGGTAAGAAGGGGTAAGGTAATGGAGAGCTTTGAAGCCAATAGTGAGGAATGGTGAGCACTTGAGCGAGTACAATATATTTGAGTTGGTAATAATAATGATGGCATTTGTTAAGTGCTTACTATGTGCAAAGTACTGTTCTAAGTGCTGGGTCCCCACAAGGTGTTCAGGGTGTCCCACGTGGGGCTCACAGTCTTACTCCCCATTTTACAGATGAGGGAACTGAGGCACAGAGAAGTGAAGTGACTTGCCCAAAGTCACACAGCTGACAAGTGGCAGAGTCAGGATTAGAACCCATGACCTCTGGCTCCCAAGCCCTGGCTCTTTTCACTGAGCCATGCTGCTTCTCCATTACCTGACCCCAGGGAGATTACATTTGGACCCAGATCACTGGGTGATGGAGGGGGGGCATAATTTTTCTGATAATTATTGTAAACCTTCTCCAGAATAAGACTGTGCTTTCATTTATGATGATGATGATAGGTGTTAAGCACTTACTATGTGCCAGGGCTCTGTTCTAAGCACTGGGGTAGATAATGAATGAATTGGGTTGGACACAGTCCATTTCCCATGTGGGGCTCACAGCATTAATCCCCATTTTAAAGATGAGGTAATTGAGGCACAGAAAATTTAAATGATTTGCCCAAAGCCACGCAGCCTAAAAGTAGCAGAGTAGGGGTTAGAACTCATGGCCTTATGATAATAATTATGGTATTTGTTAAGCACATTCTGTGTGCCAGGAACTATTCTAAGCTTTGGGGTAAATATAAGGTAATCAGGTTGTCACAAGTGGGGCTTCCATTCTTAATCCCCGTTTTACAGATGAGCTAACTGAGGCCCAGAGAAGTTAAGAGACTTGCCCAAAGTCACACAGCTGACAAGTGGCAGAGCCAGGATTTGAACCCATGATCTCTGACTCCAAAACCCTTGCTCTTTCGAATAAGCCATGCTGTTTACTCATTGCTCTCCAAAATATGCGTGGCACATTACCTCCTTTCTGAAATTTAGGTCTCATTTTTCATAAGAGAATTAAAATATTTTCAGGAGTTTCTGTTTTAGCGCCGTATGTTCCTCTCTGAGTGCCGGGATGTGCTTCTTTCCTTGACCTTCCTGCTCAAGATGCATGGTCATAGCATGATGATGATGATGATAATGATGGTAGTTGTTAAGGACTTACTATTTGTCAAGCTCTGTTCTGATCAGTGGGGGAGATACAAAGTAATCAGGTTGGATACAGCCACTGTCCCACATGGGGCTCACAGTCTTAATCCCCATTTTGCAGATGAGGTAAATGAGGCACAGAGAAGTTAAGGGACTTGCCCAAGGTCACACAGCAAAATGGCAGAGCTGGGATTAGAACCCAGGTCCTTCTGATTCCCAGGCCCAGGGTCTATCCACTAGATCATGCTGTTTCTTTTGAGTGTCAGTAGGGAGGCCATGCGGTCAGGCGGAAAGAGCATCTGAAGACCTAGAGCCAGCCCTGCCACGTACCTGCTGAGCAATCTTGGAGAAGCCACTTGGCCTCTCTGTGCCTCCATTTCCTTATCTATAAAGTGGGAATAGCAAGAGCTGTTCACAGGGCTGTTGTAGTGATAAGCATTTTAAGTGATGTGAAAGAGCCTTGGATAATGAAAATCTCTTTACCAAAAGGAGTTTTAATTTTAATACGTTTTAGTTTGACCATAAAACTTCATGCTTCCCTCAGGTTTTCACCACTCGGTGAATTTTTGTGACTTTCTACTCAGGCGACAAACTGCCGTGAAACGGTAATCCACATCTGGCAAAACCCATGTCTTCTGTCACTAGTTCCTTTTAACTGTCTCTCCCAGGCCCCATTACTGACATTCGATCTGTGTTACCGACCTACTTATTTCTCTTCCTATCTTAGGCAATCCACCCATCATTCTCAATCTTGGCTCTCTTGCACATTTTCTTCCATGATTTTCATTTGGGATTTATCGAACGGCAGTTCAGTAGAATCATTCCTCTTGATTTAGTCTATTCCATATTCCCTTTGCTTTTCTCACACAGCTCCGAGACCATCCATATCGGTGGCTCTCATTTTCGGGATATTTCTTTCTCAATCATGTGCTTCTTCCAGTCTATTCTAGCGCCCGTCCATTCATTCATTCATTCAGTCGTATTTTTTAAGCGCTTACTGTGTCCATCTTCCCCTTTCTCATTACCCAGAATACCGTACAGAAATTATTCCCTGTCAGGGACTCAGCGTATTATCTGTTTCATTTGAACATATGCCCGATTCTACCCTCATTCCTAGAGGACCTTGTTACTCCTATGTCATGGAGGTTGCCTTCAGAGAAGCTAGAAGGGGAGGAATTCCTCAATCAATCAGTCAATCAACCAGTGGAACTTATTCACTGCTTAGTTCATGCAGAGCACTGCACTAAGTGCTCAGAATATAACGGAGTTGGGAGACTGCCCATGACAAGCTTACAGCCTGGAAGGGAAGACAGACGTTAATATGCATAAATAATGTATAGATGTAGATGGGTGTTAATATAAATGCATGATGTATGGATATATAAACCACTTATGGTGTGGCCTACACCTTTTCCAACGTCATTAAGTGGCATCTAGCATCATACTGACCCTCAGTCGTACATGACAACGTTGGTAGAATGGAGGTGTTTGAGAGGGAAGGGTCCTCATTCTTTGTGTCTGGTAGTGGTGGCTTTAGTTGTTCAACCAATGGTATTTTCTGAGGTATTTCTTCTAGATTGTGAGCCCACCGTTGGGTAGAGATCGTCTCTATATGTTGCCAACGTGTACTTCCCAAGTGCTTAATACAGTGCTCTGCAAACAGTAAGCGCTCAATAAATATGTTTGAATGACTGAGAGAACAGTATTAATTATACACATGATTCCTGCTCTCAAGGAGTGAGTAATCTAGTGGGAGAAGCAGGCATGAAAATAAATCACAAAGAGGAGGAAGCAAGAAATGATATATTTACGTAAGGGCTATAGGGTGTTGTGAATATTTAAGTGCCTAGATTGTAAGCTCCTTGGCTAGATGGCTAACTCCTTGAAGGAAGCTGGTATGTCACTATTTCTTTTACATTTTCCCAAGCCGCTAGTGCAGTACTCCACAAAGAGTAGGCGCTCAGTGCATGATAATGATGATAGGTGGTCCAGAGTGAGGGTCTAGGGAGATAGTGTGTGGAATTTAGAAATGAATCTGGGAAAGAATGTGATTTCAGGAGGCCACTGTAGATGGGAAGAGTTGTGGTTGATCAGATAGGATGAGGGAGGAAGTTTCAGGCATTGGGAAGGGGATGAACAAGATGTCTTTGGTGGGAAGGGTTGAAAAAGAGGCAGAGTTAATAGGTTAGCTTGAGAAGATCGAGGAGTAGGAACTGGGATGTATTGGGAGAAAAGAGTAGATAAGAAAGAGAGGTAGAGTGCTGCATTTAATTTCCCATGTGTCTTCTCTTCCAACATTTAGTACAGTGCTCTGCACACAATAAGCCCTTAATGAATATTATTTTTACTTCTACTGGGAGACAGCTGATTGCGTGCTGTAAAACCAGTGATCAGAAAATTCTGCTGGATGTGGAGATAATTTAAGGGTTTTTTTTTAGAAGAGGAGCAACGTGCAGAATGATCAAAGTGACCCCGACAACAGAGTGAGGACTGGAGAGAGAAGAGACTGGAAGCCAAGGGGTCAGAAAAGAGGCAGATACAGTCACTAAACTGTGTGCATGACAAGTTCATGGTGGTTGTTGGATTGGAGAAGAAGAAACAGATCCCAAAAATGCTGTGGATAAAGGATTGACTTGATTTTGTGACAGACCCTGAAAGGAGGAGGAGTGGGAGAAGGCGAGCATCCTACCAATTCATTTATTCATTCAATCGTATTTATTGAGCACTTACCATGTGCAGAGCACTGTACTAAGTGCTTGGAAAGTACAATTCAGCAACAGATAGAGACAATCCCTACCCAACAATGGGCTCACAGTCTAGAAAGGGGGAGACAGACAAAAAAACAAAAGTAGACAGGCATCAATAGGATCAATATAAATAAATAGAAGTACAGCTATGCACACATCATTAATAAAATAAATAGAATAATGAATATGTACATACATACACAAGTGTCGTGGGGCAGGGAGGGAGTAGAGGTGATGGGGAGGAGAGGAAGGGCAGAGGAAAAGGGGGGCTCAGTCTGGGCTCCTGGAGGATGTGAGCTTTCAGTAGGGGTTTGAAGGCAGGGGGTGTGAGCTAGTTTGGCAGATGTGAGGCGGGAAGGCATTCCAGGCCAGATGTAGGACGTGGGCCAGGGGTCGACAGCAGGACAGGTGAGAACAAGGCCCACTGAGGAGGTTAGCGGCAGAGGAGTGGAGTGTGTGGGCTGGGCTGGAGAAGGAGAGAAGGGAGGTGAGGTAGGATGGGGCAAGGGGATGGAGAGCTTTGAAGCCAATAGTGAGGAATTTTTGCTTTATAGTTTCTCTGTCTGTCTGTCTGTCTGTCTGTCTGTCTCTCTGTCTGTCTGTCTCTCTCTCTCTCTTTTCCATCCCTTCAACAGTAAGGGTCAAGTAGCTGTGGACAATATCTGGTCTGCTTATGTGTATCCTCCCCAGCACTTACCAGAGTGTTTGGCACATACTAAGTCCTTTTCAAATACCATCACCAACTAACCGATATATTGAGATCTCACTGAACAGGCAGAAACAAGTCATAGAGCGGAAGGGGAGTGGGGCGGAAAATGAAATACAGCCAAATGGCAGAGAGACTTCATTTTCTTTTACTTTGCCTCCTCACTTGGAAGTTATAGTTTTTCCCAAACTGCTTTTTCCGTTTGTTCCATTTGCGGAGGCAGTTCATTTTATACAAAATAAGAATGGCCATTTTATTTCCTGTCACTGGTAGTTGTTTTCCTGAACAAACAAAGAATATGATCACCTTATGTCTCCTTTTTCCAGCAAGGATTTATTATTTATATAAAACTCATCTCTTTCATCTTCTAATATTTTTGCATGATTTCCTTTGGAGGGTAGCAGGGTGATAAATACATAACTATGCCAACTGGATAGAAAAAAGCATAAATGCTAAAATAAAAAAAAGTTTAAAGTCATTTCTAAGAATAGCTATTGCAGGCTTTCTTCCCACCACTCATATCTGAAAGCACATTACTATCCAGTTATTAGTACATTTATGAGTTTAAATGTGAAGATCATTTCAGGGTATGTTGCTTGATTCCAACTGCTTTGATCCTCAAAATTAAATAGTGGGAGTAAACTTATCACACAAGGGCGCCCACATTTCTGCTAAATGAAATGTCAGCCCAGTCAAAAAGGATCTCCAAATGCTTCTAGTTGAGCCCATTAAAAAGACTGGAAAGGGGGAGGCTTTTTTTTAATGGCATTTGTTAAGTGCTTACTATGTGCCAAGCACTGTTCTAAGTGCTGGGGTAGACATGAGGTAATCAGGCTGTCCCTCGTGGGGCTCACATTCTTAATCCCCATTTTACAGATAACTGAGGCACAGAAATGTTAAGTGACTTGCCTGATGTCACAGCTGATAAGTGGCAGTCAGGATTAGAACCCATGACCTCTGACTCCCAAGCCCGTGCTCTTTCCACTAAGCCATGCTGCTTCCTAATAAAACATTTCTGTTTAAGAGTGACAAAGCCCCCATGAAACACGTAGGGCTGTATTTCCTCTTTGCTTTTTATGGCTTGTATTTCACCTAATCTGATTCTGAAAGAGTGATTTTTAGGAGGCAGTGGAATGAATCAGGTGCGCGTAGGCGAACAAAACCTGAATATATTTCTTTTTGTATGCACAAATATATATAGCATCCAATCATCAGCATTTTGTGAAGGGTTTCCAGACAAAGAGCCCCGTCTTAAACATTTGGGAGAGTCCAAAAGGGTTGTTTTCCAAGATCCCTGCTTCTGAGCCAATCTTAGATTCTGGCAGACATTCTGGGTTATTCAGCATAATAAGCAAGTAGATCCTGGACCGGCCTTGAGACTCTTTCAGGAATCTGGCCAAAAGAGGAGACAACATATAGGTTCAGGATACAGATGAGGACTGGTAATCAACAAATCGAAATGGAATCCAGACGTGAAGCCCACCTGGCTACCCTTTTCAAATTACAGCATCTCCTATAGAGCTTATTCTCGACCTGAACATTTGAGTTTAGCAAATTTCCTCCAACAACTTCGGAAATCGTTACAGCGTCTCCTATAGAACCTATTCTCAACCTGAGCGTTTGAGTTCAGCACATTTTCTCCAACAACTTTGGAAATCGTGTTCATGACTTGCTACATAACAAAGATCTCGGGGAGGATGATAATCCGTGGAAGTCGAAGGGGCGAATCAGTGAACAGACGAGAAATGGTCCAGGGTTGTAAATGAGCTGCTAGGCAGAAAGAAATGTGCAGAGATCAATGGTTCGGAACGAGTGAATTACTAGAGTGAGGAACAAAGAGACAGAGAAAGAAGGCTCCAGGCATCAGCAGCGACAGCAACAGTTAGGGATTTGTGGACAAAGGGATGGGTGCTGAATCACAGCTGATTGACACTTCGAGGGATTGCTGGAGAAAGAGTTACTAAAGTAAAGGCAAAAATTGTTGGAACAAAAAATAAGATTGTTTTACCCCTTCTTCTCGAGGCAGGGAGAAGGTGCACGGCACATTGTTGGGGCAGAAAGTAAAGTTGGAAATATCTGGTCCTGAATGAGATGTGTATGTGAATTGCGCTATACATTGATCAGTCTAGACATTTTATTGAGCAGTGACTGGGCAGAGCACTGTACAAAGCCTTTGGGACTGTATAGTAGACATGGCCCCTGTCCTCAAGGAGCTTACAGCCTGATTCAGAGTAAAATATAGATAAGAGGTAGAAGGAAAGTGGATATTTAGATGAGTGCTTAAAGTAATATGGGAATAATTCATTCATTTATTCAATCATGTTTATTCATTCATTCAATTGTATTTATTGAGCGCTTACTGTGTGTAGAGCACTGTACTAAGTGCTGAGCGCTTACTGTGTGCAGAGCACTGTACTAAGTGCTTGGAAAGTACAATTCAGCAACAGCTAGAGCCAATCCCTACCCAACAACAGGCTCACTGTCTAGAAGGGGATAATAATGTTGATGGTATTTGTTAAGCACTTACTATGTGCCAAGCACTGTTCTAAATGCTGGGGTAGGTACAAAATAGTCAGATTGCCCCACACGGGGCTCACAATTTTAATTTCCATTTAACAGATGTGGTAACTGAGGCTCAGAGAAGTGAAGGTCACACAGCAGACAAGTCGTAGAACCGTAATTAGAACCCAGGTCCTCTGACTCCCAAGGCCGGGCTATTTCCACTAAGCTAAGCTGCTTCCCCATGAATGAGAAGGTTACTTGAATTTATATTGGTGTCCATCTTCTTAGATAGTGACTTGACTTCCGATGGAATTTCTTCTACCACTCAAGGTCTCCCAACAACTCAGCTTCAACCAACCATGACCAACATCTGGTGGGAACGGGAGGGATTGGCAGGGAATTATCCACCACAGGGAGTGAATGGCCCTCAATTTACCAGGGAGGGTCTCTAGCTATCTCTTTGGGGGCACATACAAAGCCGCTGTGGCTCTGCATTTTACCCCAAGGGTTTCTCCTGGCCTGGAATGACTTGCAGACAGAGGAAGATGGCACGGTAACCCTCAAACAACTTTCTTTCACAAGGAAGCAGCAATGCCTAGCAGAAAGAACACGGATTTGGGAGTCAAAGGAGCCGGGTACTAATCAGAGCTCCACTACTTGCCTGTTGGTTGATCTTGGGCAAGTCACTTAACTTCTCTGGGCCTCAGTTTCCTCATCTAGAAATACCTCTTCAACCTCTTATGTAAATGGGAGTTCCATGTGCGACAGGGACTGCGTCCGACCTGATACTTTTGAATATACTCCAGTAGGTAGTACAGTGTTCGACATGTAGTAAGCTCTTAAGAGTTAGCACAACACAGCTCGAATCCCAGCAGATTTGACTTAAAGCCTTGAGGAAATCCAAAGAAGCAGGTAGATCTCTGTGACCTTTGTGCTTTGTGGGGGAGAAGCACATCATGCTCTCTAGCATGTAAATCACACTTCTCCTCAACCCCAATTTGACCCTTTACCTCCAGACTTGAGGTGATCTTCAAATCCTAGTTTTAGTCAGGCGTACTGATCCTGCCCGAATGAATTCCCTTTCACAATCACGGTCGACTCTAGGGGGATGGAGACAGAGAAGAAATCATGTTTGATTTTTTTTTCACAGAAGCTAATGATACCAACTTGCATTCATCATACTCATTTGAAGTACATGCTCACCATAAATATTAATCAAACAAAGGATTATTATTTTAATTGGACTACCGCTAATAAAGAAACATAGACACCCGGCTCTAATTAGGGATGAAATCACATACCCTGTGATCTTACGTTCAAACTCCCTGCTACACCGTGGTAGGTTTGTAGCTTGACTCTCATAGAGTCCATTACGACTACCTCATTAAAACAAACCTCCTTATAGCACTCATAATCTCGGACTCCTACGGTTAATATTATAATGAGGATACGATGCATTTTGATGGAGTCACCACAAGGGAAAAATTTAATTTAATTAAACTGGTCTTCATTAAAGTATTACATTCAAGTAAAGTAATTATATGGCACGTACAGTATGGGAGAAATCCTGCTGTTTAAGAGAGCATACGCTCACATTACGGCAGTTGTGATTTTGAGCGTCTTTCCCCCCAATAATTAACTTGTGGCTTTAGGATGACAAAATTGCAGTGAGATTAACACTCTCTCTTGTTCATGATTTCGAAATGAACTAATCCCTTCCTTCTTGTATCTATTCTTCTTTGAGAGGTGAATATCAGACCTGTGGGATGTTGTGTTCCACACATATTCTTTGCATTCTGTTTTGCTAAATTAATTACTATAGAACGTCTGTATTGGGCATAATGAGTTCATGAACTTGAACTCCCCTAACACACTCAGAAGAAATGTGGAGAAAGCAGTTTCTTTGTTAAATAACAGGGAAATTTCAGTAAAGACTTGAAGATCCTTGCACCGATTGCAAGCACTTTTTTTTAAATAATCCCAAACGTTCTACATGCAGTGAATGATAAAAGTCCCTTATGTGAAGTGGTTGCTGACTAGTGTAATAGAAAATAGGGAACATAGTGATTACCTATTATTCAAAAGAAATCGTTCAACTGGGTAAAAATTAAGAAATCCATCTGAAGAGCCCCTCAACACAACTTTTTTTTTCACTGAGTTGGAAACCCTTCATTCATATTATGCTATTGATGCCTGCCTACTTATTTTGTTTTGTTGTCTGTCTCCCCTTCCTATACTGTGAGCCCGCTTTTGCATAGGGATTGTCTCTATCCATTGCCGAATTGTACTTTCCAAGCCCTGAATGCAGTGCTCTGCACACAGAAAGCGCTCAATAAGTACAGTTGAATGAATGAATAAATTAGAAGTCAGCATTATAGAAAATGAAATGTTCCCATAAGTGTCCACACCAAATACACACTCCTATTGTGCTGCATGTTTGAGATTTGGACCCGAGTACAGTTTTGACAAAAATACCAACAATAACAATAATTGTAATAATATTTTAAACACTTATATGCCAAGCATTCTACTAATTCTACTTAAAGAACTTAAGCTGTAATTGGGGAAACCAGTGCCAAATAATTTGCAGAGAAGAGGCAGAAGAGAAGAGATGGGAAGACGGGACTGTGAATGGAAGAGTACTTAAATAACGGAACAGATTAGTCAGTGTTTCCAAAGTGCCTCTGATGCCCATGATTGCACAAATTTTGAAGTTTGAGTTGGAAGGACAGGACGTGGGAAAAAGAAATTGTAGGGGAATGTCACTGGGATTTCAGAAGGACTTTGAAGTTGGAAGAGTTGTCGTCTGGAGGATTTGCAGGGGGACTGAGTTCCAGGCAAGAAGAAGAGCATGAGGAAAGTTGTTGGAGATGAGAGAGACAAGAAAGAACTGAGAGAGGATTGAGATCTAGGGGCATTGAAACCTTTTTCTTTTTTCTTTTCCTTTTTTTATGGCATTTGTTAACCACTTATTATGTGCCAGACACTGCACTAAGCACTGGGGTAGATACAAGGTAAAAACAGGTTGGACACGTTTCCTGTCCCACATGGGGCTCACAGTCTTTATCCCCATTTTATAGATGAGTAACTGAGGTACAGAGGAAGTTAAGTGACTTACCCAAGGTCACACAGCAGATATGTTGTTTTGCTCATATTAGAACTCAAGTTCTTCTGTCTACAGTTGAATCCTTCAGCACAGGAACAGAGAATAGGTTGGGCAGAACCAATTTGATGACTTCCTCCTCTTTACTGCTTTAGATCTGGGCAGTGTGTCAGACAAATCACTCTTGACTCTATCACAAGCAGATGTTCTCTTGTCCAATTGAATTACCACTCTGTTTCTATAACAGTGTTAGCAAAAGTCAGAGGAGAGTAGTTGTTGCTTTGATTCTAGAAGGAAATTGTTGGAATTTGCATAGAATTTGCACAGTAACAAGAAGAAATGGGATTAGCGTTTATGTATGTGGCCAAATGGTGAGCAGGGGATTATAAATAATGTGTATGGGTGATTTATTTTCTTCAGGATTTGGGGGAATGTGTCACAGTCAATCTCTCAGGAAGTGTAGATGCAGTTTCTAAAAAAGAAAAAAAGCTGGCAACGGAAAGCTCTGGGAGGCAGAGATGCATTCTTCAATTATTTAAAATATACTGAAACATAATTGCTCAGCCTATAACCTTGAACCTATTCATTCATTCAATCATATTTATTGAGTGCTTACTGTGTGCAGAGCACTGTACTAAGCGCTTGGGAAGTACATGTTGGGAACATATAGAGACGGTCCCTACCCAACAGTGGGCTCACAGTCTAGAAGGGGGAGACAGAGAAAAAAACATATTAACAAAATAAAATAAATAGAATGAATATGTACAAATAAAATAAATAAATAGAGTAATAAATACGTACAAACATATATACATATATACAGGTGCTGTGGGGAGGGGAAGGAGGTAAGGCATAGGGGGATGGGGAGGGGGAGGAGGGATTATCCCTTGTCCTTATCATGCCTTATTTCCTCAACTCAGAGTTTCTAACAGAAATCAATTGATCGGTGATATGTATCAAGCGCTTACTGTGTGTACAGAAAATGCATTCCGGTTTTGGGAGGGTACTTATTATTATCATTTTATCAAATACCTTCATAATTATTATCAAACATTACCCACATGAGTTTTCAGTCTAAAGGAAAAGCTAAATGTCGTCCATAATTCATTCATTCAATTGTATTTACTGAGCACTTACTGTGAGCAGAGCACTGTACTAAGCACTTGGGAAGTACAATTCAGCAACAAAGAATAATAATAATGGCATTTGTTAAGCACTTACTATATGCAAAGCACTGTTCTAAGCGCTGGAGGGGATACAAGGTAATCAGGTTGTCCCACATGGGGCTGACAGTCTTTATCCCCATTTTACAGATGAGGTAACTGAGGCCCAGAGAAGTGAAGTGACTTGCCCAAAGTCACACAGCTGACAACTGGTGGAGCCGGGATTTGAACCCATGACCTCTGACTCCAAAGCTCGTGTTCTTTCTGCTTAGCCACACTGCCTCTAAAACCAGCCCACTCTCCATACTTCACTCTGCACTATCTTGCCACCGTCCCCTTGGCCACATCCCTCCTCTGGCCTGGAATTCCCTCCACCATCACAGCCAACAAACTACCACATCCCTAACCTTCAATGCCCTCATCATTACGTCATCCAATCATCATCATCAATTGTATTTATTGAGCACTTACTATGTGCAGAGCACTGTACTAAGCGCTTGGGAAGTACAAATTGGCAACATATAGAGACAGTCCCTACCCAACAGTGGGCTCACAGTCTAAAAGGGGGAGACAGAGAACAAAACCAAACATACTAACAAAATAAAATAAATGGAATAGATATGTACAAATAAAATAAATAAAAAAATAAATAGAGTAATAAATCCAATCGCATTTACTAAGCACATACTGTATGCAGAGCACTGTACTAAGCCCTCGGGAGAGTATACAAACTCACATTACCTCCAGAAGGCCTTCGCTGACCTAGTCCCAATTTTCCCTACTTACTCTACCTTCTATTTCAACTATTTATTGGAGTCTGTACCCCTTAAGCACCTGATATTTACCCCCCAGCCCTTTTGCATACATTTGTATGCTCTGCCTTTCCCCTGCCTGTAATTTATTTTAATATCTATCTCAACCACTAGCCTATTAGCTCTTTATGATCAGGGATCAGGTCTACCAATTCTATTGTATTTTACTCACCCAAGCACTTAGTACAGTGTTGTACACTCAGTAACTGCTCAAGTATTACCACTGATTAATTGAAAAAAAAAGAAAGAAAAATAAAAAGAAGAATTTACATGCGTGTATATAGAGAAGTAGTGTGGCTCAGTGGAAAGAGCCTGGGCTTTGGAGTCAGAGTCATGGGTTCAAATCCTGGCTCCACCAATTGTCAGCTGTGTGACTTGCGGCAAGTCTTCAAGACTGTGAGCCCGCTGTTGGGTAGGGACCGTCTCTATATGTTGCCAACTTGTGCTTCCCAAGCGCTTAGTACAGTTCTCTGCACACAGTAAGCACTCAATAAATATGATTGAATGAATGAATGAAAAGTCACTTAACTTCTCTGTGCCTCAGTTCCCTCATCTGTAAAATGGGCATGAAGACTGTGAGCCCCCCATGGGGCAACCTGATCACCTTGTAACCTCCCCAGCGCTTAGTACAGTGCTTTGCACATAGTAAGCACTTAATAAATGTCATTATTATTATTATCATAATTATTATTAGAAGCTCTTCATGATCGGGGATCAGGTGTACCAACTCTATTGTATTTTACTCTCCCAAACTCTTAGTATAGTGTTGTACACTCAGTAACTGCTCAAGTATTACCACTGATTAATTGAAAAAAAAAAAGAAAGTAAAAGAAAAAGTTGAATTTACAACTTTACAAAGTTGAATTTACATGTGTGTGTATATACACAATCAGATCACCTCGCAAAATTAACATGAATTGCAGAAATCAATCAGTGAATTAATATTCACTCTAGGCAGAGTACTGTACTAAGCATTTGGGAGACTACATCATAATAAGCACAATCACTGTCCTCCAGTTGTTTGGAATCCAGGAGTAGAAGCAGACATTCAGATAAATTACAGGTAGCGGGAGGAACTTACATAGGTGTTATGGGAAGAAGGGGTCTTGTCTTGTCTAATGTCGTTGAGTCGTCTTCAACCCATAGCGACGCCATGGAAACATCTCTCCCAGGACGCCCCACCTCCATCTGCCATCGTTCTGGTAGTGGATCCAGAGAGTTTTCTTGGTAAAAATCCAGAAGTGACTTACCATTGCCTTCTTCTATGCAGTAAACTTGAGTCTTCGCCCTCGATTCTCTCTCTCCTGTGCTGCTGCTGCACAGCATGGGCGAGTTTTGACGTGTAGCAGATTACCTTCCACTCGCTAGTCACTTGCCAAGCTAGGAATGGAATGGCAGGCCTCTGTTCCACTCTCCCTCCTGTAGTCGAGAGTGCTAGAGGAGTGGAAACTCTCATTCATTCATTCAGTCATATTTATTGAGCGCTTACTGTGTGCAAAGAACTGTACTAAGTGCTTGGGAAGTACAAGTTGGCAACATATAGAGATGGTCCCTACCCAACAGTGGGCTCACAGCCTAGAAGGGGGAGACACAGAACAAAACAAAACATATTAACAAAATAAAATGAATAGAATAAAATATGTACAAATAAAATAGAGTAATACATACATACAAACATATATACATATATACAGGTATATATGTCGCATCTCCAGATGCGACACTGAGAGGGGGAAGAAGGGGTGGGATTTATTTATTCAATCATATTTATTGAGCACTTAGTGTGCGCAGAGCACTGTACTAAGTGCTTGTAAAGTACAATTCAGCAACACAGACAGTCCCTGATGACTATAATGATAATGATAGCACCAGTAATGATAACGATATTAATTGTCCAGTAGTAACTATGTGCCAAACACTGCGCTAAGCACCGAGGGTGATAAAAAATAATCAGGTTCCACATGGGGCACCCAGTTGATGTGGGAAGTGCTAGAAGTGCTCCCCCTCATCCCCCTCTCCATCCCCCCCGTCTTACCTCCTTCCCTTCCCCACAGCATATGTATATATGTATATATGTTTGTACGGATTTATTACTCTATTTATTTATTTATTTATTTATTTTGCTTGTACCTTCCCTTCCCCACAGCATATGTATATATGAATATATGTTTGTACGGATTTATTACTCCATTTATTTATTTATTTATTTATTTATTTATTTATTTATTTTACTTGTACATATCTATTCTATTTATTTTATTTTGTTAATATGTTTGGTTTTGTTCTCTGTCTCCCCCTTCTAGACTGTGAGCCCACTCTTGGGTAGGGACTGTCTCTATATGTTGCCAACTTGTACTTCCCAAGCACTTAGTACAGTGTTCTGCACACAGGAAGCGCTCAATAAATATGATTGATTGATTGATTGGTAGAAGTATCATTAATCATCATCATCCTTGATGGTATTGATTTAAGTATTTATTTATTGAGTGCTTATTGTATGTGTTCAGCAGCTGGCAGTGTACAATAATAACAAGATAACAGACATATTTCCTGCTCACAATGTGCTTACAATCTAGAGGTGGAGATGAATATTAATGTACAAAAATGATCATCTATAATTTGTAGATATGTACATAAGTGCTGCAGAGCTGAGAGTGGGGTGAAATGCAAATGATCAGAGTTCACAGATCCTAGTACAACTAAGCGGTTAGTAGGGGAGGGCTCAAGTGTATTAGTTATACGGTGGCAGTTGGGGAATGAGAAATTCGTTGGGGAAGACTTCCAGAAGGAAGTGTGATATTGGGACAATTAGTGGTCTGTTAGATAATAATAATAATAATAATAATAATAATAATAATAATAATAATAATAATAATAATAATATTTTTAAGCTCATAACTATGTGCCAGGCACTGTACTAAGTGCTGGGGTTGATACAAACAAATTAGGTTGGACACAGCCCCTCTCCCATGTGGGGCTCACAGTCTCAATCCCCATTTTACAGATGCGGTAACTGAGGCCCAGAGAAGTGAAGTGATTTGCCCAAGGTCACACAACATGTGGAGATGTGAAGGAGAAGGGTTTTGTGAACAGGATGAAGGGAGCGGGCCAGAGGATACTGATGTTCTGATTGGACTTCGTCTAAGAACGATGAGGGACTCATACCTTGGGAGTCAGAAGGAGCTGAGGTCTAATCCTGGTTCTGCTACTTCTCTGTCACATGACCTTGGGCAAGTCACTGAATTTATCTGTGCCTCAGTGTCCTCATCTGTAAAATGGAGATGACTGCTGTGAGCCTCTTGTGGAACATGTACTTTGTCCAATCTGCTTCGCTTGTGTCTACTCCAGCGCGAGGGAATGGGAATGGGTATTTTATCCCCATTTTAAAGATGAAGACACTGAGGCACAGAGAAGTAAAATCTCCATTACAGATGTGGTAACTCAGGCCCAGAGAAGTGAAGTGACTTGTCCAAGGTCACACACCATGTGAAGATGTGAAGGGGAAGGGTGTTATGAACAGGAAGGAGAGAGCGGGCCAGAGGACAATGGCGAAGGAGACAAGATTGAGATAGGTCAATTTCCAGAGCCAATGCCAACTCCAATTTTCCAGTGCTAAAGTCAGAGTCCTACAGGGGCTTTCACGCCAAGGAGGAAGACCTTCTGTTGCCACTGGGGCTCAACTAGGTTCACTCTTTCCCCTGTTGAAGCAGCATGCTGTAGTGGATAGAGCATGTGTCCGGGTATCAGAAGATCATGGGTTCTAATCCCGCCTCTGCCACTTGTCTCCTGGGTGACCTTGGTCAAGTCACTTCACTTCTTTAGGCCTCAGTTCCCTCATCTGTAAAATGGGAATTAACAATGTGAAGGACTGTGTCCAACACGATTTGCTTGTATCCGCCCCAGCGCTAGTACAGTGCCTGGCACATTGTAAGCACTTTACAAATGCCTTAATAATAATAATGATAGTATAATGAGTCCTTCTTCGTGTCTGTATGTACATTTGTGTTCCTGTCCTTCTAGGCTGTAAACTTGTTGAGGGCAGGGAACATGTCCTCTAACTCTGGCATATTGTGCTCTCCCAAGAACTTGGTACAATTCTCTGCACACAGTAAGCACATAATAATAATGATGATGGCATTTGTTAAGTGCTTACTATGTGCCAGACACTGTTCTAAGCACTGGGGTAGATAAAAAATAATCAGTTTGTCCCACGTGGAGCTCACAACTGTGCCCATTTTACAGAAGAGGTAACTGAGGCACAGAGAAGTTAAGTGGCTTGCCTAAGGTCACATAGCAGAGAAGTGGTGGATTCAGGATTAGAACTCACATCTTCCGACTCCCAAGCCTGTGCTCTTTCCACTAAGCCACGCTGCTTCTCCATAATATATACCACTGATTGATTTATTGGTGTTTCAGTCCCTATACAATGTAACAATGATGATGATGATAATGATGATGATAATAATAATAATAATAAGAAGAAGAAGAAGAAGAAGAAGAAGAAGAAGAATAATAACAATACTCCAGGGACTGTTCTAAACATTGACATTCTGATTGGACCCAGTCTAAGGACAAAAAGGGACGGACAGCTTGGGAGACAGAAGAAGCTGAGGTCTAATCCTGGTTCTGCTACTTCTCTGTCACTTGACCTTGGGCAAGTCTTTTAATTTCTCTGTGCCTCAGTGTCTTCATCTGTAAAATGGGGATTACTACTATGAGCCTCTTGTGGAACATGTACTATGTCCAATCTGCTTCGCTTACATCTACTCCAGCACAAGGGAGTGAGAACGGGTATTTTATCCCCATTTTACAGATGAAGACACTGAGGTATAGAGAAGTGAAAAGACTTGCCCAAGGCCACACAACGGGGTGTCTCCTGACTCCAACTCCCTTTCCCTTTCTCTCGGCCAGGGTGTAGTGCCCAGCACCGACACACAAACACGAGGACACCACTAAGTGTATTTTTAATGATGACATCAAAATGGGTTGTTTTCCCGTGCAAATTAAGTCTGGATGGGTCTGTTGACATCAAGTGGGGAAAAACGACCAACTACTATGCATTAAATGGAAAAATCCTGATTTAATTCTTATCCTTCCCATCGGATTGAAAAATGTGCCCTTGCTTCTAAGTACTAACGTCCATCCTCATAGATCACGGTTTTCTGTCGACTCAGCCTTTTTTGGTTTCCTCCACGGTGTATTTGTGCCATTAAAATAATATCCCTAGTGAGTTTTCCCCATATAGTTGAGCAGGGTGAAGATCTTTTCAGAGTAAATAAATGCATGAAGGGAATAAAGAAAGAAAAGAAAACTATGTTTTATCATCTACTGTCTGACAGTATGCCCCAACAGAGTAAAGCTGTGTCTGACCTCCAGTATTTATCGGTGTGAAAAGTATATTTTCTTAAGCTGGCAGTTCGCCTGGAAAACTTCTCCCAACTTTTTGCACAAGAGCAGGTAGTGTATTAGAAATGACAGACGGGGAAAATTCCGTAGAGTCCGAGAATCTCTTCCTCCAAGCTCCAGGGAATGGAGAAGGAGGAGAATGGATTGTTCTACATAGCCCATCCTCAGTGGGATTTTCTTCAGCATATCCTCTGTTTCTCCCAAGCACTTAGTATGGTTCTCTGTAGCAGGAGCTCAGTAAATATTCCTGGTTGGCCTCCCCCTAGCATACCTGGTGCTTCGATGGTAGACTAAAGGATCAGTGGGTGGAACTTGTGCTTCCCAAGCACTTAGTACAGTGCTCTGCACACAGTAAGTGCTCAATAAATATGATTGAATGAATGAGGTCCTGGGAAGTTCATGTCCATTAAAAATGGGTTTACTCCAGCTATTCCAGAATCATTTTGAAGATTGGTGAAGGCATATCGGAGGAATTAGCAATTGGTCGACCGATGGGTTTTATCAAGCATCTCCTTAGTGGATTTAGCAAGGTAGAAGAGGAACAAGATACATGTTCCCTGCCCTGAAGGAGCTTACTATCTACTGGCAAGTTTTGTGGAATTATTAATAATAATAATAATAATAATAATAATAACAATAACAATATTTGTTAGGCACTTACTATGTGCCAAGCACTGTTCTAAGTGCTGGGGTAGATAGAAGGTAATCAGGTTGTCTCACCTGGGGTGCTCAGTCTTAATCTCCATTTTACAGGTGAGGGAACTGAGGCACAGAGAAGTTAAGTGACTTGCCCAAAGTCACACAGCTGACAAGTGGCAGAGCCGGGATTAGAAACCCCGATCTCTGACTCCCAAGCCCGGGCTCTTTCCATTAAGTCACGCTGCTTCTATAACCACACTCCTTCTATTATGAATTATTAATGAAGAGAAGGAACCCAATCTATCAATCAGTTGTATTTATTAAGGTCTTACTCTGTGCCAAGCACTGTGTTAAGCACTTGGGAGATGGCTCACCCGTATCCTGACTCTGGCCTGGAATACCCTCCTTCTTCATACCCAACAGACGATCATTCTCCCCACCTTCAAAGTCTTATTGAAGGTACATCCCCTCCAAGGTGTCTTCCCTGACTAAGCCCTCATTTCCTCTTTTCCCACTCGTTTTTACATTGCCCTTTTTTGTTTCCTTTATTCACCGCTCCCTCAGCCCCAGAGTACTCATGTACATATCCAAAATGTATTTATCTAAATGTCTTTCTCCCCCTGTAGACTATAAAGCTCATTGTGGAGAGGGAAATGAGTGTTATATTGTTATATCGTACTCTCCTAAGCAGTTAGTACAGTGCTCTGCACCCAGGAAGCGCTCAGTAAATACCATTGACTGATTGATTGGGGTTACTGTACAGTATCCCCAACAGAGACCCAGAGTTAATTTAGTTTTTAAGTGCAGACTAAGTCCTTATTTCCTCTTCTCCCACGCCTTTCTGTGTTGCCCTGATTTCCTCCCTTTATTCACACTTCCCTCAGCCCCACAACACTTGTGTTTATATTTGTAATTGATTAATTTATATTATTTCCTGTCTTCCCCTCTAGACTGTAAGCTCCTTATGGGCAGTGAACATTCTTACCAACTTTATTGCTCTGCACTCTCCCATATGGCTAGTACGGTGCTTGGTGCACAGTAAGCACTCAATAAATACCACAGATTGAGGGCAAGACAGGATGAATTTGGATGGATTGACAGAAAAAGCCTCTTTAGATGGCATCGGGTGAGTTTAGAACATATGTACATTTACCATTCTTTCAAGAGGAACTAGAACTACCTTCTAGATGTTCCCACAGGAAAGAGGAAGCTCTAAAAAGGGTATTTGACTCTCTTTATCTGTCAAAGCTTCATATTGATTCAGCTGAATTGATGACGTTCATGTACCCAGAACAATTTACTTTTGGGATATATTCAGCCAAGTGCTAAACTTAGAGAATTCATCTTTAAGCTGTACTGTCGTGAAGCAAAACACAGATCCCTTACTTGCCAAAAATGTACTAAATTTGTTACACTTTTTCCCAACATAAATGCAGCTGCCTGGTAGGTTCCCACTGTAAGGAGAGATGTGTGTGTGTGTGTGTGTGTGTGTGTGTGTGTGTGTGTGAAGGTGTGCTTCAGAGGGCCAGCTTCATCCAGCTTCAAAAAACCAATCAATCTATCATTGGTATTGATTGAGAGCACTGAAATAAGTGCTTGGAGAGTACAATAGAATAGAGTTGGTAGATACAATCCCTGCTCTCGAGGAAGTTAAAGTCGAGACAAAGGAGGTGACAGTCCTGTCTCAAATTTAGTTTATTCCCTATCTCCCCGCAAATGTATCCTAATTAGACACTGGCTTTGGTGTCTCCTCTAACCCGTGAAGCAATCTCAGTATATTTTGCCCTCTCATGATAACAGTCTGATCAACCAAAAGAGAAGCAGCATGGTTCAATGGAAAGAGCACGGGCTTTGGAGTCAGAGGTCATGGGTTCAAATCCCACTCCGCCAATTGTGAGCTGTGGGATTTTGGGCAAGTCACTTAACTTCTCTGGGCCTCAGTTACCTCATCTGTAAAATGGGGATGAAGACTGCGAGCCCCCCGTGGGACAACATGATCACCTTGTAACCTCTCCAGCACTTAGAACAGTGCTTTGCACATAGTAAGTGCTTGATAAATGCCATTATCATTATTATTATTATTAACCAATCAATCAATCAATGGTATAATTGAGCAATTAATGAGTGCAGACCCCTGTATTAAGCACTTGGGAGAGAGCAATACAACTGAGTTGGTAGACACATTCCCTGCCCAAAACCAAGAAATGGCATTGCCTAATGGATAGAGAACAGGCTTGGAAGTCTTAAGGAGCTGGGGTCTAATACTGGCTCCATCATTTGTCTGTGTGTGACCTTGGGCAAGTCACTTCACTTCTCTGTGCCTCAGTTATCTCATCTGTAAAATACGGATTAGGTCTGTGAGCCCCATGTGGGACAGGGACTGTGTCCTACCTGATTACCTCTAGCCACAGGGTCTAGTACGGTGCTTAGAACTTAGTAGGTACATAATAAATAACATTAAAAATAAAACCTTAAAGTCTATAGTCAGATCAAAGTTAAAGTGCCCTCAGTCCTCACCCCTACAGGACCAGGGCGGGGCTTGTGAGGAGTAAAATTCCCAACTTCCAAATGGGAAGCCAGATACACTGAGGAGAGTCCAGCAGTCAGGGCAAGAGGAGAGATTTTTCTTAACCAATCAACTGAACGTATTTATTGAGGGCTCACTGTGTACAGACTACTGTACTAAGCACTTGGGAGGTTAAAACAATATAACAGAGTTGGTAAACATGTTCCCTGCCCATAGTTAGCTCACAGTCTTGAGAGAGAGACAGACAATGTAAATACACAAATTACAGATGCGGACATAAGGGCTGTGGGGCTGAAGGAAGGGTGAATAAAGGGAGCAAATCAGGGTGATGCAGAAGGGAATGAGAAAAGAGGAAATGAAGGTTTAGAAGGTTCAGTGGCCTTCAGCAGGGTGGCTCAGTGGAAAGATCACGGGCTTGGGCGTCAGAGGTCATGGGTTTTACTCCCGGCTCTGCCGCTTGTCAGCTGTGTGACTTTGGACAAGTCACTTAACATCTCTGTGCCTCAGTTACCTCATCTGTAAAATGGGGATTAAGACTGTGAGCCCTACATGGGACAACCTGATCACTATGTATACACCCCAGCACTTAGAACAGTGCTTCATACATAGTAAGCACTTAACAAATGCCATCATCATTATTATTATTATTATTATTCAGTAAGGTTTTGAAGTAGGGGAGAACAATTGTCCGTTGGCCATGATGAGGGAGGGCATTCTAGGTCAAAGGCAGGATGTGAGCGAGAAGTGAGTAGCGAGATAGACGTTTGGGATTTGGCAGAGAACGACTCTCTCAGTCGGTTTCCCTTGTAACCAACTGCAGTGTTGGCAGGACCCCACTCCACAGGAGGATTCAGATAACGGTCAGTCAAGATAGCCATGTACTGGAGCCAGGAGGAGATGATCCAATCCAAACGGAGCGATCTGCACTGTAAGAGGTACCCGACTGCACACCTCCTAAATCCTAAGGATAATGCCTTTTTTTTATCACTTAAATTATGGAATTGCTTATCTTAACATTTCCCCTGTGGAGGAACTGAGCATGTTAGGAGTTTTGAAAATGCACATTACAAGGTTTTCTTGCTACTCTTCTAGGAATAGTCACCACATTGTCTCTTTGGCAATCATTTTAACACGAGATCCCCTCAAATACATTTCCTATTGAAAATGTGAATCGAGTTTCATGGGTATGGATGAATATATGTGTGTTTGTGTATGTAGATGCATGTTTCTATGTATGTAGGTATATTCATTCATTCATTCAATCGTATTTATTGAGCACTAACTGTGTACAGAGCACTGTACTAAGCGCTTGGGTAGTACAAATTGGCAACATATAGAGACGATCCCTACCCAACAACGGGCTCACAGTCTAGAATGCATGTGTTTGTGTATATTTGTATCATGTGTGTATGTGTGTGTACATAGAGAGAGAGAGAGAGAGAGAGAGAGAGAGAGAGATTTCTCAGCTCAAATCATTTCTTGAAACTGAAATCCACCTCAAGAACGATGTACCCATCATCACAGACACCCAAATTAGTCTGTTTTGGGTTTGGTATTTTTGGAAACAGGGACTAGCCAAGTCTTTTGACGGCAGAGCTTTAAGCACGTGAACGAAAGAGCAAAAACAAAATTATAAAAAGGGATCTGAAAATTGAGAAAGGAAATAGCCTTTTCCAGCCCACAGAGGTTGCTGTCTAAAATATCAGGAAAGGGACAATAATTTGAGGCCAGAGGCTGAAGATTTGTCTTTCATTCATTCATTCAATCATATTTATTGAGTGCTTACTGTGTGCAGAGCACTGTACTAAGCGCTTGGGAAGTACAAGTTGGCAACATATAGAGATGGTCCCTACCCAACAACGGGCTCACAGTCTAGAAGGGGGAGACAGACAACAGAATATGCTGTTCAGCATGGCCTAGTGGATAGAGCCCAGGCCTGAGAGGCTGAAGGAACTGGGTTCTAATTGCAGCTCCACGACTAATCCGTTGTGTGATCTTGGGTAAGTCACTTAACTTCTCTGTGTCTCAGTTACCTCATCTGTAAAATGGGGATTTAGATTGTGAGCCCTGTGTGGGACAGGGACTGTGTCCAACTTTACTACCTTGTAACTACCCCAGGGCTTAAGACAGCTTCTGGGACTTAGTAAGCACTTAACAAATACTATTTGTAATAGTACTATTATTATCATTATTGTTGTGGTCATTATCATCATTAACATTATTGTTATCATTCCCATTATTATTATGGACTGCCACTTAGTAAGCACTTAACAAATGCTATTATTATAATTATTATGATTACTATTATTATAATTATTATTATTATTGCTATTATTATTATTATTATTGTCATTATTATCATCATTAACATTATTATTTTATAATTATTTCATAATTATTATGGACTAGTTGGTAGGGATAATTTGTAAATTATTTCTGAAAATGGATATTTTCTACCCCAGTGCTAAGAACAGTGATCGACTCATAGTAAATGCTTAACAAATACTATTAAAAAAAATGGAAAATCTTGCCACCAATTAAGATTGTGCAGGCTTTTCCTGTTAGCTACAAAACTAAACTCAACAAGTCCCCATTTTGAGACTTAGCTTTGTATAGGAAGGAGAGATTCTCTATTCTGCCAAGCCACGGCTTGTGTTTCCAGAGAGCAAATATTTAAAATGGGTTTGTCACAAAGCTCTAGATCTGGGAAAAAAAACAATGAATTACTTTCCGGATTAATCTATTGTGATTTTACAATGGTTTGGAAGATGACACATTTTGTGCCAAAAAGCCAAAAAAACACAGATGTTTTTACCACTGGTCTGCTGTGTGACCTTGGGCAGGTCACCTCACTTCTCCAGGCCTCAGTTCCCTCATGTGTAAAACGGGGATTAAGACTGTGAGCCCCATGTGGGACAGGGACTGCATCCAGAATGATTTACTTTATTATTATTATTAGTATTATTAATAATAATAATAATAACATTTATTAAGTGCTTACTATGTGCAAAGCACTGTTCTAAGCACTGGGGATGTTACAAGGTGATCATGTTTTCCCACAAGGGGCTCACAGTCTTAATCCTCATTTTACAGATGAGGTAACTGAGGCCCAGAGAAGTGAAGTGACTTGCCCAAAGTCACACAGCTGACAATTGGCAGAGCCTGGATTTGAACCCATGACCTCTGACTCCAAAGCCCATGCTCTTTCCACTGAGCCATGCTGCTTCCACCCAGTACTTATTATAGTGTCTGGCACATATAAGCGCTTAACAAAATCATTATTATTATTACGAGACACATTACCTGCTCACAACGAGATGTTCTTCGACACCCCCCGCCCTGCTTCTGCCATAGTTCAGAATAGATTTAGTTCTCCCCTGCTCTCCGCATCCCACCCCCATCCCTCCGTAGATACACTTTTCATCCCTGATTCCCCAGCCAACATGGCTGGAAACTTCTGGCTTCAATGAGGTTTGCTCCGACCCCCTGGCATTTCCCATCTCACCTCCCGCCTCTGACTCCCAACCTCTCCCCGCTTCTTTTATTTCCTCATCTGGCTCTTCTGGTTCTCAGTCGCAGCTGCCTGGATGATCGTCTGGAGCCGCTCCCGATTTCCCGCTGATTTTATCACAAACTCCCCACAGATCTTTTGTGAAGCTCTGATTTCATTTTCTCTCTAGGTCAGTCCTCAGGGCGCTGGCACTCATCTGCATAGCCCAGATTCAGTGGGACACCTTGCCAGAATTTTCCATCAATCCACGATGTAATCATTTCCACTTAGATTCAGCTCACGGAGTTGACTGTGTCATGACTCCAGAAGCGACCGGACTCAGGTTTGACAAACCTGTTTCAGAAAGAGTACCATCTCATGTTACTAGGATCATTAATATTCCAACCTGGCAATATTTCCTTGGGGACTCCTCAAATAATGACCCTCCCTTGGGCTTCCCTGGCACCTCCACAGATAGTTTAGCCCCTTGCCACTGCCACTGCCACAGAGCCCCTTCCCACTGATTTTGATTCTCCATCTTCTTTTTTTTAACTGGTATTTGTTAAGTCCTTCTATCTGTCAAACACAATACTAAGCACTGGGGTAGATAAAAGTGAATTAGGTTGCCCCCAGTCCCTGTCCCGCCTGATTCTTTCAGTCTAAGCAGAAAGGAGAACAGAATAACAGAGGTGTGGAGAAGTTAAGTGACTTTCCCAAGGTCACACAGCCAACATTTGCCTCAGCCAGGATCACAACCCAGTTCCACCGACTCTCAGGCCTGTGCTTTTTCCACTAGGCCGTGCTACTTCTCATCTTGGTATCATAAACTTCCTAAAGCCTCTGACCTAAGACAGAGATTCTGAGCTCCCTCAGGACAGGGATCACATGTACCTACTCTGTACACGTGCTTAGTGCTTAGTACTTAGTGTAGTGAAGTGCTCTGTACACAGTAAGATGTCCATAAATACCACTGATTGACAACCTCCCGATCTCTAACTGCTACAAGCCGGGCTGATCTGTCTCTTGTTTCCTGTCTCCCAACTGACTGCAGTAAAAAATCTCACACTTTCCCAAGTGCTTAATAATAATGATAATGATGGTGGTATCTATTAAGTGCTTACTATGTGCCAATAACTGTTCTAAGCACTGGAGTAGAGACAAGGTAATCAGGTTGTCCCACACGGAGCTCACAGTCTTAATCCCCATTTTACAGATGAGGTAACCGAGGCCCAGAGAAGTGAAGTGGCTTGCCAAACGTCACACAGAGACAAGTGGCGGAGCCGGGATTCGAATCCATGTCCTCTGACTCCCAAACCCGTGCCCTTTCCACTGAGCCACGTTGCTTTCTCAGTGTTTTGCACATAGTAAGGACTTAATGCGTATCACCAATTGATTGATCAATTGATGATGATGATGGTATTTGTTAAGCGCTTACTATGTGCCAAGCACTGTCCGAAGCACTGTGGTAGATAATAACAATAACAATAAATAATAATAACAACAATAAATAATAATAATAATAATAATAATAATAATAATAACATTTATTAAGCACTTACTACGTGCAAAGCACTGTTCATACAAGTTTATCAGGTTAACCCACGTGGGGCTCACAATTCAAGACCTCATTGTTGCTGATCTTGTCATGTTCATTGCTGTCGATGTTGAGCAGGGTGCCCAGGAGGGCTAGGTAAATGTGTTTGGGGAAGAGTGCGGCCTACTTGATAGAGCATGCGCCAGATGAGTCAGAAGGTCCAGTTCCTCCACTTAATAATAATAATGACAGTGGCATTTGTTAAGTGCTCACTATGTGCAAAACACTGTTCTAAGCGCTGGAAAAGGTAATCAGGTTGTCCCACATGGGGGTCACAGTCTTAATCCCCATTATACAGATGAGGTAACTGAGAATAATTATGGTATTTGTTAAGCGCTTACTATGTGCCCTTGCACTGTTCTAAGCACGGGGTAGATTCAAGGTAATCAGGTTGTCTCTCGTGGGGCTCACAGTCTTAATCTCCATTTTACAGATGAGGGAACTGAGGCACAGAGAAGCCAAGTGACTTCCCTAAGGTCACACAGCTGCTAAGTGGTGGAGCTGGGATTTGAACCCATGACCTCTGACTCCCAAGCTCTCCTTTTGCCACCAAGCCACGCTGTACTGTGACCCTGGGCCAGACATTTACCTTCCCCGGGTCTCAGTTTCCTCATCTGTAAAATGGGGATTAAAATTGTGAGCCCCATGTGGGACATGAACTCTGTCCAAATTAACTAGCTTCTACCTACCCCAGTGCCTAAATAATAACAGTAATAATGATGGCATTTGTTAAGCTCTTATGATGTGCCAAGCACTGTTCTAAGTGCTGGGGTAGGTACAAAATAATGAGGTTGTCCAACGTGGGACTCACAGTCTTAATCCCCATTTTACAGATGTGGTAACTGAGGCACAGAGAAGTTGAGTGACTTGCCCAAAATCACACAGCTGATAGATGACAGAGCCAGGATTAGATCCCACGACCTCTGACTCCCAACCCATGCTGTTTCCACTAAGCCACGTTGCTTCTCAATGCTTCTCCATGTCTGGCACATAGTAAGTGCTTAACAAATACCATTAAAAAAAAATAATGTACATCTAACTGCTGAGACTGGTTCAGCTCTAGACTTGGTCGGTTACAGGTAAATCATTTTCTTTTTATATCAATGTCTAGCTCCCCTCAAGACTGGAAGCTCGTTGTGGGCAAGGAATGTGCCTATTAACTCTGTTCTACTCTTCCAAGCGATTAGTACAGTGCTCCGCACACAGTGAGTACTCAGTAAATGAAAATGGTTGAGTTCCAGGAGTTTGCCAAGGAAGTACATTAAATATATCCAGTGTTGGCCAGTTCTATCTTCAGACGGGACTCTCGGCATATGCATTATTAAACAGAGGTTGGCGTTCAATTAATTCTAAATTGGTGTCTTTCACTGAGCTGCTGAGGAGTCTTTTAGAGCCGTAGAACGTCTTACAGGAAGAAAACCACACTGTCACTGGCAGCTGCTACAAAGGAGAATTGACATTAGTGATCGGAGAGACATAATTAGGTCGTGTTAGGTTAATGTTGGGCCACTCCCTGCAGATCTTCATTTAGCTGGGAGAGTGCGGCGGATCTATCCACAGCAACAAGATGTCTACTTTAAATGTCTTATTGAAGTATTTTTATAATACTTGTCATTGTGTCTGTTTGATATTAATCATATGATCACTACTTCTATTCCCAACAACACTATCAGTTGTATTTATTATGTGCTTAATGTGTTCAGAGCATGGTACTAAGCACTTGGGAGAGTGCAATATGATCAAACCATCATTCGTATTTATTGAGGACTTACTGTATACAGAGCAGTGGAGTAAGCACTTGGAAGAGTAAAATCAATCAATCGTATTAGTTCAGTGCTCTGTATGCAGTAAGCACTCAGTAAATACAACTGAATGAACGAATGAATTGAGTGATTTCTGTGTGCAGAGCACTGTATTAATAATAATAATAATAGTAATGATGGCATTTATTAAGCACTTACTATGTGCACAGCACTGTTCTAAGTGCTGGGAAGGCTACAAGGTGATCAGATTGTCCCACAGGAGCTCACAGTCTTAATCCCCATTTTACAGATGAGGGAACTCAGGCCCAGAGAAGTTACGTGACTTGCCCAAAGTCACACAGCTGACAATTGGCAAGTGGCGGAGCCGGGATTTGAACCCATGACCTCTGACTCCAAAGCCCGGGCTCTTTCCACTGAGCCAGCTGTTTCTCTATATTAAGCACTTGGGAGAGTACTGAAATCAGTTGCAATTGGTTGATTGATCAATTGTACTTTATTAAGTGTTTACCATGTGAAGGGCACTGAACTACACACTTGGGAGGGTATGCTAGAATAGTCAATCAGTCATATTTATTGAGGACTTACTGTGTGCTGGACGTTGTACTAAGCCCTAGGGAGAGTACACTACAATCCATCTGTAGAATTTATGGAGTGATGAAGCACTGTACTAAGCTTGGGAGAGTACAGTACAACAGAGTTCCCTGCCCACTAAAAGCTTACAGTCTAGAGGATGAGATTTCAGTAAACCTCCATCTTCAACGCTACTGAAATTACATCTTCCTTGACTAATCTATCATCTCCCCATTCTATATTCCCTCTCCATCCTTCTCCCCCTGCACTTTTTTCTGATGGTATTTAAGTTCTTACTATATGGTCGAGGCACTGTACTAAGTGCTGGAGTTGATACAATCTGTTCAGTTTGAAACCAGTCCCTGTCCCACATGGGACTCACAGTCTTGATCCCCACTTCACAGATGAGGTAACTGAGGCACGTAGGTGATAAGTGACTTGGCCAAGGTCACAGAGTAAACACATGAAGGAGCGGAATTAGAACCTTCTGACTCGCAGGCTCATTCTCTATCCACTAGACCACACTGCACTTGAATTTCCCTGCCCATTAGTAGTGCTGATGTCTTTCCCTCGAGGATGGGGACGGCATATACTTCAATTACTGTATTCTCCCAAGCTCTTCCCATGTCCAAAACAGAACTCCTTATCCTCCCACCACCAGCCTGCCCTCCCTGTGACTTTCCCATCACTGTAGGCAGAACCACCATCCTTCCAAGGATAACGTTGGCATTATCCCCAACTCATCTGTGTAATTCAACTGACATATTCCATCTGCCACTAAATCCCATTGATTCAACCTTTACAACGTCGCTAATATCCACGCTTTCCTCTCCATCCAAACCGCTATCACATTAATGCAAGCACTTATCCTTCCTCGATAGCCTTCCTAGATATCGGCATCAGCCTCCTTACTGACCTCCCTGCCTCCTGTCTTTTCCCACTCCAGTCCATACTGCTGCCCGGATCATTTTTCTACAGAAATGTTGAGTCCATGTTTCCCCACTCTTCGAGAACCTCTAGAGGTTGCCCATCTACCTCCACTTCAAACAGAGACTCCTTATCATCAGCTTTCAAGCCCTCAATCATCTTGCCCCCTCCTACCATACTTGCTCTTTTTCTACAACCCAACCTACTCACTCCCCTCCCCTAATTCATTCAATCGTATTTATTGAGCGCTTGCTGTGTGCCAGAGCACTGTACTAAATGCCAACCTGTGCAGTGAACCTCAATCTCTGTCTCACCACCGACCTCTCTCCCACAACCTGCCTCTGGCCTTGAATTTCCTCCCTCTTTGGATCCTACAGACCGTCACTCTCCCCACCTTCAGGCTCCTTACCGAAGGCGCACTTCCTCCAGGAAGCCTTCCCTGACTAAACCCTCAATTTCTCTTCTCCCACTCCCTTCTGCATCGCCCTCCCACTTAGATTTGCTCCACCCCTCCTTCAGCCCCACAGCACTTGTGCAGATACCCATAATTTATTTATTTAAAGTAATGTCTGCCTCCCTCTCTAGACTTTAAGCTGCTTGTGGGCAAGAAACATATCTACCGACTCCATTGTATTGTACTCTCCCAAATGCTTGGTACAGTGCTCTGCACACAATAAGCACTCAATGAATACCATTAATTGATTCCCATAAAGTGTTCCTCACATTATCGGCGCTAGCTAAATGCTATTAATTGAGATGATTATCCCTCTTGTCATTTTCACCCCATCAGGTGCCATTACTCACTCCCAACTAAGTGACAATGCCTCACCAGTAGATTTACTGTAATACAGTATCCAAATTAGCCCACATTCCAAAATGCAGTGTCCAAATTAATGACACTACTTGAGTGAATAACCATTGACTTTTTTCATAATAAGAAGAATGAAGCCACACTAGAGTATGGATGTAAATTGAATTTTATTTTAAAAACCCGAACAATAGGAATAATTAACTGTTTACACTAATGCATTTTTGCTTGAAGATAAAATTAATTCAATTTCCAGAAGAGAGCAGAAACTGAATGTTGGGCTTGTCTTCCTAGTAAAAATTTCTTTCCTAATGATATTCATCAGAAAGCAACATTTAATAGTGGCTCAAAGATTTCTATTCAGTTGTACCCAGAAGCAGCGTGGCTCAGTGGAAAGAGCCTGGGTTTTGGAGTCAGAGGTCATGGGTTCAAATTCTGACACTGCCAATTGCCAGCTGTGTGACTTTGGGCAAGTCACTTAACTTCTCTGTGTCTCAGTTCCCTCATCTTTAAAGTGGGGATGAAGACTTTGAGCCCCCCGTAGGACAACCTGATCACCTTGGAACCTCCCCAGGGCTTAAAACAGTGCTTTGCACATAGTAAGTGCTTAATAAATGCTATTATTATTATTATAATTATTATTATTATGTGAGCAATTATTTGAGTATGGCAGATTTCAAGAGTTCTTTGCTCCTATTTGTTTTTTTCCCTCCTGTTTATGTAAAGTCCATTGCCACCTCCAATAAAACATTCAGTCCATGTCTTCCCACTCCTTGAGAACCTCCAATTAAAAATAGAAATGATAATTATGGTATTTGTTAAGCACTTACTATGTGCCAACCACTGTTCTAAGCAATGGGGTAGATACAAGGTAATCAGGTTGTCCCACGTGGGACTCACAGTCTTAATCTCCACTTTACAGATAAGGTAACTGAGGCCCAGAGAAGTGAAGCGGCTTGCCCAAAGTCACACAGCTGACAAGTGGCGGAGCTGGGATAAGAACCCATGACCTCTGACTCCCAAACCCATGCTCTTTCCAGAATTGCTGCCTATTCATTCATTCATTCATTCATTCAATCGTATTCATTGAGCGCTTACTGTGTGCAGAGCACTATACTAAGTGCTTGGGAAGTCCAAGTTGGCAACATATAGAGACGGTCCCTACCCAACAGTGGGCTCACAGTCTAGAAGGGGGAGACAGAGAACAAAACAAAACATATTAACAAAATAAAATAAATAGAATAAATCTGTACAAATAAAATAAATATATAGAGTAATAAATACCTACAAATATATATATATATATATATATATATATATATATATATATATATATATATATATATATATATATATATATATATATATATACAGGTGCTATACCTCCACTTCAAACAGGAATGCCTTACCATCCATTTTAAAGCCCTCAATCATTTTGCACAATCCTACTGACCTCAATAATCTCCTATTCCAGCCCAGCTGCCATTCTCTGCTTCTCTATGGTCAGTTTCCTCACTGTGTCCCAAACTCACCTATGTCACTGCCTTCTCCTTTCCCACCTCCTCTCCCTAGTCTGGAAATCCCTCCCTCTCTGTAGACACCAGACTGCCAGTCTCTCCACGTTCAAAATATTATTATTAAGCCCTCTTTTCCCTGGCTCACTCTCCCTCCCGCGTCATCTATGCATTCGGATCTGAGGCCTTTGGACATATGATATTTGTCTCACCTGCTAATCTACAGCACATAAGGAGGTATCTTTAAATCGTATAAATTATTTATTCATAGTAATGCCCATCAGAGAAGCAGTGTGGCTTAGTGGCAAGTGCCCCGGCTTGGGAATCAGAGGTCGTGGGTTCTAATTCGGCTCCACCACTTGTCTGTTTTGTGACCTTGGACAAGTCACTTAACTTCTCTATGCCTCAGATAACTCATCTGTAGAATGAGGATTAAGACTGTGAGCCCCACGGGGGACAACCTGATTACCTTGTATCTCCCCCAGCACTTAGAACAGTGCTTGGCACATAGTAAGTGCTTAACAAATACCATAATCATCATCATCATCATTATCATCATCAGGGCTGAATGTTATGATAATTGTTTCTCCTTTATTTTAGTGACCAATCAATCAATGATATTTATTGGACACTTACTGTGTGTAGAGCACTGTACTAAATACTTTGGAAAGTGTAATACAGCGATGTTTGTAGATATGATCCCTGCCTATTTGGAGATTGCAGTATACACAGTAAGCACTTAATAAATACCATCATTATTATTATTTTTAATACCTCATCGCTTAGAACAGTGCTTGGCACATAGTAAGTGCTTAACAAATACCTTCATTATTATTATTATTATTAGACTGTATGCTCATTACGGTCAGGGAATATGTCTGCTAATTCTGTTGCACTGTCCTCACTCAAGTGTATAATACTATGCCCTGCACATAGTAAGTGCTCAGTAAATACCACTGATCGATTGATTAACTGCCAAGCTCCTCAGGATCAATAATTAATTCGATCATTTATTGAGTGCTTACTGTGTGCAGAGCACTGTACTAAGCGATTGGAAAGTACAGTTCGGCAACAGATAGAGACAATCCCTACCCAACAACGGGCTGTCTTTTACATTTTAGTGTGCTACCTAAGCATCTACTTCATAGCTCCGTTATACAGCAGGTGGTCAGTAACGAGTGTTGCTACTGATTTATTATTTTGGAAGGATGAGTCACGAGAAAAAGATCACCCATTTAGAAACCCCATACGAAGAGGCAGAAAATATTTTGAGTGTGTGGTATTTTGGTTTCCTAATCCAAAGCACACAGGTGTAAAGTAAATCCCCTTAATGCCTTCCCGAATGTAACTAGTTCGTGGTCTACGCAGCCCCTTTTGTGACTTTGCTGCCAAAGTTGCTAAATCGTTTGGCATTTTTTTTTTCTACGTGCCTGAGTGAGGATGTCGTCCAACTCCCGGTCTCTCATGCCGAGCTCATTAACTGGAGCTACTTTATTTACAGATGTGAAAAGCCGGTGAACTTTCCTCCTATCCCAAGGTGCCTCCCGGAAGCTTCGCTTCCACACTGAGAAACAAGGCAGGGCTGGAGACAGTGAGTGACGGAACTCCAGCTTAGACGGGGAAAGCTACACGCAGCAGCGGCGATCCCGCTAAACGATAACTGCTGCCTCAGTCATCTTTGTGACAGGCTCCTTCTGTTCGTTTCGTGACATATTACGCTATAAAAGCCACCGCCGACAGAGCATCCAGGAAAAAATTACCCACTGTTTCCGAAAGGCGCGGGATATCAAAATGGTAAACACGAGCCGGTCCTTATTACCGCCCTATCAAATATTTTCCTGGACGCGGTGAACTCTCAAGGGGAGAGTGGTATGAGAAATAGTAATCCGACGAACTGAGCTCCAGAGCCTTAAAACTCTTATCTGTCAATATAATATACTGGCAATGTGTTTAAAGAACATAATGACGCCGTATTGTTAGCGATGCGGTATCCGTCCTTTTCAGGTTTGCATTAGGGACTTGTTAGGGTGCAGAATGTCAGCCCCGCTAAATGTCTTTGTGAGGTTAGATTGTCAACTCAGCCGTAAACAGAGGGCACGGTTCCTTGAAAACTAGCAATCAGCTTTGGAAATAGGACCGGTGAGATTGCTTCTTAAATCTCAGCTGGGGAGGAAAATTACTTAAGGCCCCGTAGCAAAGACGTGGATGCCACATTAGAGGTGATGGAAATCTGTGGGGGTCTTTGCTTAGCGTGAACGTGATCCCAGCTATTTTTAAGGAGACTGATGTGAAGGGCTATGGGATGGGATGGTTGTAAGGAAGGACAGGGACCACCTAGATGGAGTGAGGTGGACGTGGCCAGAGGGTCTTTGGGGCATAAGGCCCGGCTACTATTTCTGACATGCTCTGCATATAGTAAGTGCTCAATAAATACAACAAATTGATCGATTAACTGCTAAGCTCCTCAGGATCAATAATTCTGTCTTTTAGGTTTCAGTGTGCTACCTAAGCATCTACTTCAAGCATCTAGAGCAGGGGCCTGGGGGTCAGAAGGTCATGGGTTCGAATTCCGGCTCTTCCAGTTGTTTGCTGTGTGACCATGGTCAAGTTACATCAGTTCTCAAGGCCCGAGTTCCTTCATCTGGAAAATGGGGATTGAGAGTGTGAGCCCCAAGTGGAACAGGCACTGTGTCCAACCCGATTTGCCTGTAACCAGCCAGAGTTTAGTACAGTGCCTGGAAAGTAGTAAGTGCTTAACAAATACCATCGTTATTATTATTAAGCTTCTTGTGGGTAAGGATCATGGCCTAGTGGATAGAGCCTGGGCCTGGAATCACAAGGTCATGAGTTCTAATCCTGACTCTGCCACTTGTCTGCTGGGTGATCTTGGGCGGGTCACTTCAGTTCTCTGTACCTTGGTTCTCTCATCTGTAAAATGGGGAGCAAGACTGTGAGCCCCACATAGGACAGGAACTGCATCCAACCCAATTTGCTTGTATCCACCCCAGCGCTTAGTAATAATAATAATAATAATAATAATGTTGGTATTTGTTAAGCGCTTACTATGTGCAAAGCACTGTTCTAAGCGCTGGGGTAGATACAAGGTAATCAGGTTGTCCCAAGTGGGGCTCACAGTCTTCATCCCCATTTTACAGATGGGGGAACTGGGGCACAGAGAAGTGAAGTGACTTGCCCAAAGTCACACAGCTGACAAGTGGCGGAGCCGGAATTTGAACCCACGACCTCTGACTCCAAAGCCCGGGCTCTTTTCCACTGAGCCACGCTGCTTCTCTACAGTACCTGGCGTATAGTGAGTGCTTAACAAATACCATTCTTCTTCTTCTTCTTCCTCTTCCTCTTCCTCTTCTTCTTCCTCTTCCTCTTCCTCTTCCTCTTCCTCTTCCTCTTCTTCTTCTTCTTCTTCTTCTTCTTCTTCTTCTTCTTCTTCTTCTTCTTCTTCTTCTTCCTCCTTCCTCCTTTTCCTTCCTTCTTCTTCTTCCTTCCTACAGAGCTCATCCTCTAGAATGTAAGTTCATTGTGGGCAGGGAATGTGTCTACCAATCTGTTATAGTGTACTCTTCCAAGTACTTAGTACAGCGTTCTGCACACAGTAAGTGCTTGATGAATACAACCGACTGAACTCTGTTGTAATTTACTCTCCTAAGTGCTTAGTACAGTGCTCTGCACACAGTAAGTGATGGAGAAATACCACTGATTGATTGAATGATTTCAACGGAAGTCATAATTAGATCTTGGTTATAATCACAGATGCTAATTCCCAAGCAAATATTAAAAGCAATTTTTCTTGAAATTCACACTTGCTCTATTTTATCTGCTTTACTGCCCACCGAAATATTGATTTATCTTTATACTCTACTTCTCTAAGGATCATGTCTACCAGCTCTGTTGTAATATACTTTCCCAAGTGTTTAGTACAGTGCTCTGCACCTAGTAAGCATTCAATAAATAAATAAATGATTGATCAGGACCAGGTCTGGTTTGGAAAAGGCAATTACCACCAGTGATTTTCAGTCTTTCCTGGTCTTTTCTTCGGGTAAGGTGGGCTCTTTTTTGACTTCAGTTTACAATTCTTCCCTGAATTTGGTGTCTTCAGGTTTGGGAAAGGGCCACCTGGAAAGATGATGGGTTTGGGAGTCAGGAGAACCTGGTTCAAGTCTCTCAGTTCTGCCACCTACCTGCTACGAGATCATGGGGAAGTCATTTAGCCTCTTTGGGCCTCAGTTTCCTGCTTCCATAAAATGGGGCTAATAATGAAAATAATAACGCTTGTATTATGTGTTAAGCACTTCCTCTGTGATGAGCACTGCACTAAGCACTGGGGTGGATTCAAGATAATCAGGTCCCAAATGGGGCTCACAGTCCATCATCAAACCATCATTAAGTAGGAGGGAGAACAGTTATTTAATCCCCATTTTTCAGATGAAGGAACTGAGGCACAGAGATGTTAAATGACTTCTCAGAAGATCACACAGCAGGTAACTGATGGAGCTGGGATTAGAATAATATGTATCTTTTCTTGCCACGTAAAGTCGTTATCAAGACAAAGCGAGACTGATATGAAGCTACATGGGCAGTGTGGCTCAGTGGAAAAAGCCCGGGCTTTGGAGTCAGAGGTCATGGGTTCAAATCCTGGCTCCACCACATGTCAGCTATGTGACTTTGGGCAAGTCACTTCACTTCTCTGGGCCTCAGTTCCCTCATCTGTAAAACGGGGATGAAGACTGTGAGCCCCCCGTGGGACAACCTGATCCCCTTGTAACCTCCCCAGCATTTAGAACAGTGCTTTGCACATAGTAAGTGCTTAATAAATGCTAAAATTATATTATTATAGAAGCATTATGCAAATTTAAATTATTGTTTTCTTTGAAACCTGTTTTTCACTCGCATTGGCAACCAGGAGTCCTGGGTTCAAGTCCTGCTTCTGCTTGTGACTGGGAAGTGTGGGTGAGGAGTGCATTTTCACTTTTCAGTGGGATACATCCATCCTGCCTACTTTTTCATTATCCTCAGAAGCAGTGTGACCTAGTAAATGGTGTAGCAGCATGGCACAGTGGATAGAATGTGGGCTTGGGAGTAGGAATGTCACAGGTTCTAATCCCAGTTCCGCCACATGTCTGCTGTGTGACCTTGGGTAAATCACTTCACTTCTCAGTACTTCAGTTACCTTATCTGTGAAATGAGGATTGAGACTGTGAACCCCACGTGGGACAGGGACTGTGTCCAACACAATTTGCTGGTATTCACCCCAGTGCTTAGTACAGTATTTGGAACAAATACCAACATTTTCATTATTAAGGAGCCTGGGCCTGTTAATCAGAGATCCTGGGTTCTAATTTGGGCTATGCCTCTTGTCTGCTGTGTGACCTTGGGCAAACCACTTGGGTTTTCTGTGTCTCAGTTTCCTATCTCTACAATGAGGATTCAACACCCATTTTCCCTGCTCCTAAGACTCTCAGCCCTTGAGGAACGGGGACTGTCTAGCATCTGATCTTTTAGACTGTGAGCCCACCTTTTTAGACTGTGAGCCCACTGTTGGGTAGGGACTGTCTCTATATGTTGCCAACTTGTACTTCCCAAGCTCTTAGTACAGAGCTCTGCACACAGTAAGCGCTCAATAAATATGATTGATGATGATGATGATCTGATTAGCTCACATCTACCCCAGTGATTAGTTCAATGCTTGCCACATTGTGAGTGCTTAATGATTACCAACACTATTATGCTTAAAGAGGAAAGTCTGAAAAGGATAGTAAAATCCATATGAGCAGGAGGGGTGGTAATTCACCACAGACAAGAAACTCTGCCCTCCTTCTTCCCCCTGCCAACATTGTCCATTTGGATAACTCCTACCTGCTAGTGACAGCTCACTGCAGAACCGGAGGCTCAGAATCTGATGCCTCCCTGCTAGGAGGAGCTCGACATTTCTCATTTAGACCACTGCTTTATCACCTCTGTTCAGATCCATCGCAACTGGAAACTTCATTTTCTGTTCCTTCAGAGCACCTGGGAAGGTGTGATATCTGGACACAAATCCGACTCCCTGGGAATGGTTGAAATCTACAGAAACTCTCCTTCATAGGGTCAGGTCCCTGCAGCGCTATAACTTTGTGATCTATCGGGGCCTCTGTGGAGAGATCTGATTCTTTGATGTGCATTCAAGTCCAGCTTAGGGGCGGTCTGATCAATCTATCATATTTATTAAGCACTTACTGTGTGAAGAGCACTGTATTGAGTGTTTGGGAGAGGATGATACAAGGAGTGGGTAGACCCGTTCACTGCCCATAATGAGTTTACGAGGTTATAGGGGGAGACAGACATTAATGCAAAGTAAACAATATTTAATACAAAATCAGTAAACAAATAAATAAATTACGGATTTGGACATAAGTGCCGAGGGGCTGAGGGAGGGGTGAATAAGGGGTGCAAATCCCAGTGCAAGGTTGATGCAGAAGGGAGTGGCAGAAGTGGAAATGAGGGCTTCATGAGGGAAAGCTTCTTGGAGGAGATGTACTTTCGATAAGGCTTTGAAGTTGGAGAGAATGATGGTCTGTCAGAAATGAGGAGTAAGGGTGTTCCAGGCCAGAGGCAGGACGTGGATGAGAAATAGGCAGCAAGATAGATGGGTTTGAGGTACGATGAGTAGGTTGGTATCAGGTGAGTGAAGCATGACTGCTGGGTTGTAGTGGGACAGCTGAAGGGATTCTTCCGGCAGAGGATGGATCATGTGAATGGTGCCAAGGAAAACATTGGCACACCCATCCATTCCTTCCTGTTGCTCAGTCCCCCAAACCAAGGCTTAGTACAGTGTTCTGCACACAGTAACTGCTCGGCAAATAGCATTAACAGTAACCCCCCTCCTCTAGACTGTAAGCTCCTCCTCTACCTCCGCTGTATGCTTCTCCCCTAGAATGTAAACTCCTAGTGGGCTGGGGTTATGTGGACCATCTCTGTTACACTGAACTCTCCTAAGCATATTTTTTATCCTCTTTTTTATGGCATTTGTTAAGCCCTTACTGTGTGTCAAATGCTGTTCTAAGCTCTGGGGTAGATACAAGTTGATTATGCTGGATGCAGTCCCTGTCCCAGGCGGGGCTCACAGTCTAAGTAGGAGGGAGAACGGGAGAATTGCGGCACAGAAATGTTAAGTGATTTGTCCAAGGTCACACATCAAGCATTTAGCAGAGCTGGGATTAGAACCCAGGTCCTCTGACTCCCAGCCCCATGTTCTTTCCACTAGGCCATACTGCTTCCTAAATGCTTGGGAGATTACAATACAATAGGGTTTGTAGCTACAATCCCTACCAACTAGGAGCTTTCAGTCTAGAGGAAGAGCACAGTCCTGGAAGTCAGACGGACCTGGGTTCTAATTCTGGTCCCTCCCCTTGTCTGCCATGTGACCTTGGACAGGTCGCTTCACCTCTCTGTGTCTCAGTTCCCTCATTTGTAAAATGGGGATTGAGATGGTGAGCTCTAAGTGGGACAGGGGCTGGAACCAACCTGATTCATTTTTATCTACCCCAGTGTTTAGTATAGTGCCTGTCACATATTAAGCAGAAGCAGCGTGGCTCAGTGGAAAGAGCACGGGTTTTGGAGTCAGAGGTCATGGGTTCAAATCCACACTCTGCCAATTGTCAGTTGTGTGACTTTGGGCAAGTCACTTAACTTCTCTATGCCTCAGTTACTTCATCTGTAAAATGGGGATTAAGACTGTGAGCCCCCCCGTGGTACAACCTGATCACCTTGTAACCTCCGCAGTGCTTAGAACAAACAGTGCTTTGCACATAGTACGTGCTTAATAAATGCTATTATTATTATTATTATTATTATTATTATTATTATGCACTTAACCAAATATCAAAATTATTATTATTTTACAGTCTAGCGTCCTCTTGGACTGTGGGGGTGTGCTTGAGACCCCCTGTAGCAGCATGTGGGTCTGTAAGTCATCCTCACCCTGCAATCATCTGGAGTCGCACAGCTCTCTTGCGGGGTGAGAAGAAAAATGAGCTGTACTCCACATCCATTTTTCTATATGGGGGAACTAAGCAGAAATGAACTGACATCACAGTAGATGGGTGGAGCCCAGATTTGAGCTGAGCATCCTGACAAAATGGGCCGGAATCTGGAACGGGAGGATGTAGTGAAGATGCCACCACAAAAATGACTTTAATCAGTCCATGGATGGGATTTATTAAGCAGTAGCTCTGTCTCCCACTGTAGACTGTAAGCTTGTGATGGGCAGGGAGTATGTCTGTTGTATTGTTGTGTTGTACTTTCCCAAACACTTCATACAGTCCTCTGCACACAGTAATCGCTCAATAAGTACTATTGATTGACTGATACAGAGCATTTTATTAAGTGCTCGGTATAAGAAAATGCAATAGAGTTGGTAGACATACTCCCTGCCTACAAGAAAAAGAAGCATAGTCTGGTGGAAGGATCATGGGCTTAGAAGTCAGAAGACCTGTGTTCTAATCCTGCCTCTGTCAATTGCTTGCTGCGAGACTGTGGGTAAATCACTTAACTTTTCTGTTCCTCTGTTACCTCAGCTGTAAAATGGAAATTAATTCCTCCTTCCTACTACACAGGTTGTGAGCTGCATGTGGGACAGAGACAGGGTCCAAACGTATAAACTTGCATCTACACCAGTGCTGAGAACAGTGCTTGACACATAGTAAGCGCCTAACAGATATCATAAAAAGGAGCTTATTTTCTAAAGTGAGTTAAAGTTAGATTAGGCAAAGATATAAATTTGTTTTTGCAATGTGTAGGAAGGTTAGCAGTCCCTTCTAATCCTTAGAGAAGAAATTAATAAATCTCCATAATAATTGTGGTACTTGAAAAGTGCATATTATGGTCCAAACAATGGACTTAGCCCTGGGGTAGCTAAAATATAAGTAGATTGGATAGAATCCATATACCCCCTCAGTGCTTAATGCAGAGCCTGGCACACAGTAAGCACTTAACAAATACCATAATTATTTTTATTATTATTATACCACCTGGGGATCACAGTCCAAGAGGGATGGAGAGCAGGTATTTCATCCCAATTTTACAGATAAAGTAACTGAGGTCCAGAGAAGTGTGGTGACTTGCTCAAGGTCACACAGCAGACAAGTGGTGGATCTCGGGTTAGAACCACATCCCCTGACTCCCAAGTCTTTCCAGTAAGCCATGGCACATCTCTAACAGAATCAGTAGTGAATTAATGAATCAGTATTTATTGAGACCCTCAGAAGTGCTGAGCATGATATTAAGTCAATTGAAGAGTATGGCAGAAACAAGATATAAATACCCTGCCATCAAGGAGTTTACATTCTAACGTGGGAGATGGCAGACAGAAATGATTCACAAATTATTATGGTATTATTGTATTTTCGAGTGCTTATTAGTTTTCAAACACTGTTCATTCAATCGTATTTATTGAGTGCTTACTGTGTGCAGAGCACTGTACTAAGCACTTGGGAAGTACAAGTTGGCAACATATAGAGATAGTCCCTGCCCAACAACGGGCTGTTCAAAGCAGCAGTGTGGACTAGTGGAAAGAGCATGGGTCTGGGATACAGATGGTCTGCCCAGCTTGGGCAAATCACTTCAGTTCTCTGGGCCTCAGTTACCTCATCTGTAATGTGGGCATTGCGACTGTGAGTCCCATGTGGGATATGGACTGCATCCAACCCGATTTGCTTGTATCCACTCCAGTGTTTAGTGCAGTGCCTGACACATAGTAAATCCATAATAAATACCATTACTCTCATTACTGTTGTTATTATTAATAAAAGCTGGGGTATCTACAAGTTTATATGGCTGAGAAATTAGGTGACTTGCCCAAAGTCACGCAGTGGGCAAGTCACAGAGCTGGGATTAGAACCCAGATCCTCTGACTCTAAGGCCTGTGGTTTATTTACTAGGATATGCTAATAATGTAGCAGGAGAAGGAAAAAAAATGAATGAAAAAAGGTTACAGCAGCAAGTAGTGCAAATATACCAAGATGGAAGAGCTAAATAAATAATTTAATGTACAAAGTCATATAAACAGGCACACAGTAAGGTCTAAATTTGTACGTAACTGCCGAGTATAGAAATAAAGTGCTAAGGGTAGATCTTGATGTGACACAGCTGGGATGCTATGAATTAATATGTGGTTCCAGCACCCGCAAAGAACCCTAGACCTGTTCTGTCTTTGTGTCATAAGGACACACTACCATCCGGCCTGATTCTGCTCTGCTAGACATCCCACATCAAGGAAAGAGGGTCTCTTTTCACACAATGGCTTCCAGAGGAACGAGAGACAAGCAGGCAAGAAAATCAAACAGTGCCCGTGCTGAGAACACCGGACATGACAACATAACAAGAGAAAACCTTTTTGTGTTCACCATTTGGCTTGGACTCTGGATCTCATGTTGGCTTTTTCCACCAAGCACAAGCTCATAGGTGAGTTTTCCCATCAGTTGAACCTTCAGTGCAGTGCTCCATTAGAGAAGCATAGGGTTCATAAGAGAAAAAGAAAAAAAAAAAAAAAAAGCAAGTCTGAAACTAATTCTGAATATTTTCCTTTGCTTCTATTTCTGTAGCACGTGCAACCATCCAGTATCTCCTAAAGAGTGTGAGCTCTGGCCCATTTTTTATTTTTAATGGTTTTATTAAGCACTAACTTTGTGCCAGACACTGTACTAAGCACTAGGGTAGATTCAAGCTAATCAGTTTGGACACAGTCCATGTCCCACATGGGGATCACAACGTCATTCCCATTTTACAGATGAGGTAACCGAGAGTTGGAGAAGTGACTTACCCAAGGTCACACAGCAGGCAAGTGGCAGAGCAGGAATTAGGACCCAGGTCCTTCTCACTCCCAGGCCTGTGCTGTATCCACTAAGCCACACTGCTGCTTCATCTTCTAATAGAGTCTCTTCCCCCTATTAATAATAATAATAATCATTTTGGTATTTGCTAGGTGCTCTATATATGCCAAGCACTGAATTACATACCAGGGTAATAATAATAATAATAATAATAATAATAATAATAATAATAATAATAATAATTGCTGTGTGCAGAGCACTGTACTAAGAGCTTGGGAAGTACAAGTTGGAAACATATAGAGACGGTCCCTACCCAAATAAAGATAGCATTTGTTAAGCGCTTACTATGTGCAAAGCACTATTCTAAGTGCTGGGGGGATACAAGGTGATCAGCTTGTCCCACATGGGGCTCACAGTCTTCATCTCCATTTTCCAGATGAGAGAACTGAGGCTCCAAGAAGGTAAGTGACTTGCCCAACGTCACACAGCAGATATGTGGCAGAGCCGGTATTCCAACCCATGACCTCTGACTCCAAAGCCCAGGCTCTTCCCACTGAACCACACTGCTCTAGATAGAAGATAAGAAGGTCAGCACAGTCTGTAGCCCACAAAGATCTCACAGTCCAAGAGGGAGAGCAGGTATTGAATTCCTAGAAACTGAGGCCCAGAGGATTTATGTGACTTGCTGTTGTGTTGTACTCTCCCAACTGCTTGATAGAGTGCTCTGCACATAGTAAGAGCTCAATAACTGCCATTGATTGACTTGCCTAAAGTCACACCTATGGCAAGTGACAGTGCCAGCATTAGAGAGGCAGTGTGGCCTAATGGATAGAACACTGGCCTAGGAGTGAGAAGGACTTCGGTTCTAATCCCAGCTCCGCTGCTTGTCAGCTGTGTGACTTTGGGCAAGTCACTTCACTTCTCTGGGCCTCAGTCACCTCATCTGTAAAATGGGGATTAAGAATGCGAGCCCCATGTGGCTAGAGAAGCAGCATGGCTCCGTGGAAAGAGCACGGGCTTGGGAGCCAGAGGTCATGGGTTCAAATCGCTGCTCCGCCACTTGTCAGCTGTGTGACCTTGGGCAAGCCACTTAACTTCTCTGGGCCTCAGTTCCCTCATTGGTACAATGGGGGTTAAAACTGTGAGCCCCATGTGGGGCAACCTGATCACCTTGTATCCCCCCAGTGCTTAGAACAGTGCTTCGCACATAGTAAATGCTTAACAAATACCATCATTATCATTATTATTATTATGTGGGACAGCAACTGAGTCCAACCCTATTTGCTTGTTTCCACCCCAGCGCTTAGTACATTCATTCATTCATTCATTCATTCATTCATTCATTCATTAAATTGTATTTATTGAGCACTTACTGTATGCAGAGCACTGTATTAAGCGCTTGGGAAGTACAAGTCGGCCACATAAAGAGACGATCCCTGCCCAACAACAGGCTCACAGTCTAGAAGGGAGAGACAGACAGCAAAACAGAACAGATAGACAGGGGTCAAAACTGTCAGAGTAAATAGAATTATAGCTATATGCACATCATTAATAGAGTAGCAAATATGTACAAATAAAATAAATAAAGTAATAAATATGTACAAATATATACAGGTGCTGTGGGGAGGGGAACACAGTAGGACATTGCTTTGCTGTAAGTGCTTAAGAAATACCATAGTTTGATCATTATTATTACTATTAAGAAGAAGAAGAATCAAGCCTTCTGGCTCCCTAGCCCTTGCTGTTTCCAATAAGCCACACTGCTTCTTCTTGCATTGTCCCAGCCTGACATTTCATTGCATACAAGGTCAATTCTAAAATGTCAACATGAGTGGATAAGTTTCTGGAGATCATACAGAGGGCTACTCTGAGACTGAAGCAGAAAAGCAGGAAAAGAAAACTGAATTTAGCTTGAGGTGTTTGGAGCTAACTCTTAAGGTGCCCCTCAAATTTTCCAATGAACATTTCTTATCCTTTAGGAATCAATCAATGGTATTTCCTCTCTGATCTAAGAATTATATCCTTGGCATGAACCGAATGTACTTTACTTTTAAATTCATGACTGTTGATCTTGATCCTGATAAAGATGCTATTATTTTTAAGACAGTCAGACAGCAAGAGGCTTCTCCATTTCTTACCTTATGCAGTGTAAAAAGATGAAAGTGATCTTTTTCCAGAAGATGAAAACATTATTTGAGTTAATATTGCTTTTATTGCCCCCTATATGGATCTAAATCAGAGTAACTCCAGAGATGTAGATTGATATCTGTACACTCAGCATAGAGATATTTAGAAATATAAATGTATAGATGAATACGTACTTATTTTAAGGGATGCTATTATTTAACATGGAATGGAGTCTGAAATAACAGAAGGGTCTGAAGTGTTTACGTCTAACTAGAGTAGCAGTCTTTCAAGGATCTCTGAACCTAAATTCTCATCTCAAGCTGCCTCCAGATTTTCCAAAAAATATTTCGTATCCTTTTCCAATCAGTGAATCAATGGCATTTCCTCTCTGAGCTAAGGATTATACCTTTGGCACAAACCAAATGCACTTTATTCTACTTCTAAACATATGATGCTTCATCTTCTTCCTAATAAAGATGTTATTATTTTAAGACAATCAGAAAGCGCCAAAAGTTTTCTCCATTCACGATCTTATTCATTGTTAAATGATAAAAGATGTTTTTTCCAGAAAATGAAAACATTATTAGAGTTAATATGGCTTTAATCACCTCCTATAAGGACCTAAATCAGAATTACTCCAGATACATAGATTGATATCTTGATATCATTGATATCATAGTAGCAGTCTTTCAAGGATCTCTGAACTTAAATTCTCATCTCAAGCTGCCTCCAGATTTTCCAAAAAATATTTCGTATCCTTTTCCAGTCAGTGAATCAATGGCATTTCCTCTCTGAGCTAAGGATTATACCTTTGGCACAAACCAAATGCACTTTATTCTACTTCTAAACACATGATGCTTCATCTTCTTCCTAATAAAGATGTTATTATTTTAAGACAATCAGAAAGCGCCAAAAGGTTTCTCCATTCATGATCTTATTCATTGTTAAATGATAAAAGATGTTTTTTCCAGAAAATGAAAACATTATTAGAGTTAATATGGCTTTAATTACCTCCTATATAGACCTAAATCAGAATTACTCCAGATACATAGTTTGATATCTGTACACTCAAGTCTACAGATTTATAGATATATAAATGTATGGATGTACTCCTATTTAAAGGATGCTATTGTTTAACGTGGAATGGAGTCTGAAGAAACAGACAGATCCATCAGATTTTAAGAAAAGTTAGAGAAAGTTTAAAACTGAAGCGGAGGCTGTCATATCATAAAACATCTCCCCTCAGAACTATTGAAATCTCAGAACAGTGGGTGATCTTCGTTTAATCCACGCTTCAGTAACCTGTCATGACAGGATGGATCAGAATGACCTCCATATTCATTTCTTTATTTTTCTGTTTGCTTATGTTTTTTTTTTTTCCATTTATAAATAAAACCCAACAGCCATTTCTTTTGGGGCTGGTTTATGAATTGTAATGGAATTTTTTATTTTCGTTGTGTGGTCAATTAACACATTAGGCATTCAAATTCAATCAATCAAGGTATTCAATCAATCAATCAGTAATATGTATCGAGTGCTTACTGTGTGCAGAGAACTTTAACAATAATAATAACTGTGATATTTGTTAAGTGCTTTCTATGTGTTGGGTACTGTACTAAGCACCTGAGCAGATACAAAATAATCCACAAATAGGGCTCACAACCTTAATCCCCATTTTACGGTGAGGTAACTGAGGCATATGGAACTGAAATGACTTTTCCAAGGTCACACAGCACACAGGTGACAGAGCCAGGATGATCCATAAGTGTGGGGGTACAGAGAAGCAGTGTGACTCAGTGGATAGAGTGTGGACTTGGGAGTCAGAGGTCATGCGTTTAATTTCCAGCTCCGCCAATTGTCAGCTGTGTGTTTTTGGGCAAGTCACTTAACTACTCTGTGCCTCAGTTACCTCATCTGTAAAATGGGGATTAAGACTGTCAGCCCCATGTGGGACAACCCGATCACCTTGCATCCTCCCCAGTGCTTAGACCAGTGCTTTGCACATAGTAAGTGCTGAACAAGTGCCATCATTGTCATTATTATTATTACCTCAAGTTTCGGTTCTGGGTACCCTTTTATTCTTCATCTGCACCCACTCTCTTGAAGAACTGAGTTGCTCCCCAGGCTTCAACAACCACCTCTATATGCATGATATTCAAATCTTCATCTCCAGCTCTGCTCTATTATGCTCTGTAGTCTTGCATTTCCTCCTGCCTTCAAAACATCTTTACTGGGGTGTCCTCCAATCCCCTCAAGCTTGTTCAAAGCAGAACTCCTCATCTTCCCCCAAACCCTGTCCTACCCCTGAATTTTCCATCGCTATAGATGTCCCCACCATCCTTCCTGTCTCACAAGCCTGTATCCTTGGCACCATCCTTGATTCCTCTCTCTTTCATTCAACCCACATGTTCAGTCTATCACTAAATCCTCTCCATCTCACCTTTACAACATCACTAAAATCTGCCCTTTCCTCTCCATCTAAACTGCTACCAAATAAAGTCACTCACCCTATCCCACCTGAATTACTGCATCAGCCTCCTTGCTGACCTCCCAGACTCCATCTCTCTGCACTCCAGTTTATACTTTACTCCGCTACTCAGATCATTTTTCAACAAAAATGCTCAGGACAAAAAAAGTCCTCAAAAAAACTCCAGTGGTTGACCATCCACTTCTGCATCAAACAAAAACTCTTCATCATTGGCTTTAAAGTCCTCCATCATCTTACCCCCTCTTGCCTCTCCTCGCTACTCACTTACCCCAACCTAGTCTTCACACATCACTTCTCTAATGCCAATCTTTTCTATTTCACAGCTGACCCCTGGCCCTCCTTCCTCAAATAAGTCCTGGTCCTTCTGAATCCCAGGTCCGTGCTCTATCCACTACTAAAAGTGCTTGGTAGAGTACAATACAGTTGGTTGATACCTTTCCTCAAATTGCTCAACAAAAGGTTTAGCTATGTCAAAAAGGTTTTCATAATTACAAGATCCAATGTTCTTTTGGTCTCTTTATACTTGTAGATTTTTTAGTCTTGGTTTTGTTGTTCAATTTTCCTCCACTTATTTCCCTTGAAAATGTGTTGTAGACTACAGGTATCTGTGATCTGGTGAGAGCAAGGTAAGGTGTGGTTTCATTGTGCCAATTATTGGTGTGGAAAATGTAACCATTTAGATGGTAGCTCATTTCTAGCTGGAAAAAGTGATAAGGTGCTCAGTGACTTTGCTACTTCCCTAATGAAATGTCAAAGAAAATCCATCACCCTCTGTAGAAAGTAGCAGTGTAGACTAATGTCTATGCAAACACTAACCTTATGATAAGTTAAATCCCATCCATTAAATAATGTTTCCCTGACAAAATGATCTAAATGATTTCTTCAAGTGGAAAATGACTTTCCGGTGGAATATTTTGTTTCCTTGATTAGAGCCAGCTGAGATCGTATTTTTGAACCCTGGAGCTACTTAGTCTTAAATCTGATCTGCACAGTAATAATAATAATAATGATGGTATTTGTTAAGTGCTTACTATGTGCAAAGCACTGTTCTAAGCACTGGGGGGATACAAGGTGATCAGGTTGTCCCACTTGGGGCTCACAGTCTTAATCCCCATTTTACAGATGAGGGAACTGAGGCACGGAGAAGTGAAGTGACTTGCCCAAAGTCACACAGCTGACAATTGGCGGAGCCGGGATTTGAACCCTTGACTTCCGACTCCAAAGCCCAGGCTCTTTCCACTGAACCACACTGCTTCTCAGTGCTTTACAACAAAGCACTGGTCAAAGTGATCTCCTAAGCTCCTTATGGGAAGGGCACATGACTACCAGCCTTGCCATACTGTCCTCTCCCAGGCGCTTAGTACAGTGCTGTGCACACAGTACATGTTTAATAAACATGACCGATTGGCTAATATAACTTGCGAAGAATCCCTCATGAACATCAGTAGCAAAGTGGGGCTATATCAAGAGCAGGATCAGGATACATTTAAGGATTAGATTCCATAGTTTCCTTGGTATTTTCTCCCTCCCACTGCGGAAGTGGGGAAAGTATTACTGGGGGAAGAGAGGAGATTTAATTGATGATTATTGTGCCATTAGTAATAATAACAATGATGGCATTTCTTAAGCACTTACTATGTGCCAAGCACTGTTCTAGGCACTGAGGTAGATACAAGGTAATCAGGTTGTCCCACGTGGGTGTCACAGTTTTAATCCCCATTTTACAGATGAGGTAACTGAGGCACAGAGAAGTTAAGTGACTTGCCCAAAGTCACACAGCTGATAAGTGGCAAAGCCGGGATTAGAACCCACGACCTCTAACTCCTAAGCCCGTGCTCTTTATATTCACTCCTCGACTCATGTGGATTTCTCAAATCTTCAATTACATTAAAATTAGCTCCAGCCAGACTGTTTTAATGAAATATTTCAGGAAATAAAGTGGAACCTGCAACTTGAAAGAATTCCATTTTAGTATTCATATGGTTGTAGAAAAAGATCTACAGAATGGTTTTTTGTACTGTGTACAAATATGAAGCCAGTCCCATATAATTACATCCAATGTACTGTATTTAATAGTTATTTTGAACACTGCCTTTGAGTAACAGTATAATGTGGTGGAGAGAAATGTGATTGTGCACAGTTAGACTGTTAAGTGGCTTTATAAATGATGTCTTTTTTGTTATTATGAATATTGCTGAGTGACATTATTTCAGTTCATAACCAGTGTAAATCATAAGGTTTTCTTTGCCACACTGGGTATTTAAATGGGAGGAAAAGCAGGGCTTTGAGAGAGGTAATGAAGGAGGCCGAAATCATATTGTGAAATTTGCTTAAAATATGCCTATAAAGCCCTTAAAACTTAATGAAGAAGCAGATAGCATCTGTCATTTGCAAGGAGCTAAAAACTCAAGGCATTACAACTCTCTTTTCTTTGCCAAACTACTCAGTCAAAAATGCGCGGGGTTAATTCTTCAACAGTCTATCGTTGCCTCTGACTCCAAGATGACACGGCTTAAGTTATGTCAGGCGTGATACTTTCCTCAGTGGATAAGCACAGAATTAACTTGGGGATGGTGCCTTTTGATAAAGATGAATATTAGCCAGCTTTAAAAGCGGATTGCCCATCAGGTCATTTCAGAGTCCTGTGGCAAACACGATGTGCTGATGGTTGTGACCGTGACAGAAAGTCTCATTTGTGCTTCTTATCATTTTTTCAGGATTCCCAGGTCAGTACGTGAATTGATTGTTTTCAGAAAGTGTGGTTTTCAGTGGCTTTGTTATGTTGTGGCTGTGACATTTTGCAAGGAAATAGGACACCCTGGTTGTTTAATGGGACTGTGATTCCTTTTTGGCTTCTGGTCAATGAAAAACCTGGCTGAAAAGGAAAGAGGAGGCTTTTTTTTTTTTTCCAAGTGTCCCTAAACTCTCCAGATGTGATGATAAGGAGGAGCAGGAAGATTGCTAAGCCTGTCTAGATGGGAAACAGAGTTTTATGGAGACATGGGGAAAGTGTAAAAAATTGAATGCACCCAGAACCTGGGAGAAATGTTACCGTCATGTCAAACTGTCAGAGGTGGCTAATGCACCAGGTTAACCTGAGCAGATGGAAAGGAAAATCCTTCTGCTGATTCTGGGCCACAAGTCTTTATTACACATATTTTGAGGACAGAACCACGGAGTCAAAAAAATGCCCTTTGGTGAAATGAAATTAGCCATCTGACTAGTTTGTAAGTTAAAAAAAGAACTTCCCATGTTATTCTGAGAAATCCAATATCGTCGAGTATGAACACTAATATTAATGACCGGCAGGTTGTGTCCTTTGCTCAAAGATAAAGACTTTGCCACAGTGATTAATGCCTTTGTCATGGCCCGGCTCTACCGGTGTGTTTAAGGAACTTTACCGGTAACTAGCAGTCAGGTCAGTAACGATTGTCCCTGATGGAGGTTGTGGCAGCCCTCTGAAAGGCAGGCTTACAAAAATCATTATTCCCCAGACTCCCGTGGTCAGAGAAGCACCGTGGCCTAATAATAATGATTGTAGTATTTGCCAAGCACTTACTCTGTGCTATGCACTGTACTAAGTGCTGGGGTAGATACAAGGTAATTGAGTTGGACGCAGTCTGTATTCCACGTTGGGCTCACAGTCTTAATCCCTATTTTTCAGATGAGGTAACTAAGGTCCAGAGAAGGGAAATGACCTACCCAAGGTCACACAGCAGACAAGAGGTGGAGCCGGGAATAGAACCCAGGTCCTTCTGATTCCCAGGCCCATACTCTATTTACTAGGCCATGCAGCTTCATTCCTGGGTTCTAATTCCACCTCCGTCATGTGTCCACTGTGTCACTTCAATTCTCTGAGCCTCACTTTCCTCATCTGTAGAATGGGGATTAAATTCCTCCCTTCTCCTTAGGCTGTGAGCCCCAGGTGGGACAGTGACTGTGTCAGATAATAATAATAATAATAATAATAATAATAATAATAATAATAATAATAATGATAATAATAGCATTTATTAAGTGCTTACTATGTGCAAAGCACTGTTCTAAGTTCTGGGGAGGTTAGAGGGTGATCAGGTTGTCCCACAGGGGGCTCACAGTCTTAATCCCCATTTTACAGATGGGGTAACTGAGGCACAGAGAAGTTAAGTGACTTGCCCAAAGTCACACAGCTGACAATTGGCAGAGCTGGGATTTGAACCCACAACCTCTGATTCCAAAGCCCTTGCTCTTTCCCCTGAGCTACGCTGCTTCTCTGCATATAGTTGATCTACCCCAGCACGGAGTGCTTAGCACATAGTAAGAGCAAAGAACAAAAATACCACCACTACTATTACTCTCATTTGAACTGGCCACGGACCTTCGTGGGTGTGCTTTTCTGTGTTGGTGATCATCTTCAAGATTCTGATGGTAGAAGACTAGGGCTGGGCTCCCATTTGGATTTCCTCTTGAGCCACATGGGACTTCCATTCAACTGGTTTGCCAGGAAGTTGGCCATAAATACAGTAATACAAGAACCTGAAAAAAGTACAAGAAAGAAATGATTGGGTCTTTCGGGCGCTAATGATATTATCACATTTCCTATCTTCACAGGAGCATGCATTGTGTTGTACTTCAGTTTTGTTCCTGCCCAAATCTTGATTGATATTTCCACTCTAAATGTGCCTTCAACACCATAGTTTATTTCTGTGTGATATAACTGAAGTAGTTTGAGTGTAAACTGAGAAGCAGTGTGGCTCCGTGGAAAGAGCACGGGTTTTGGAGTCAGAGGTCATGGGTTCAAATCTCAGCTCTGTCAATGTAATCCAGGCTCTGCCACATGTCTGCTGGGTGACCTTGGACAAGTGGCTTAAATTCTCTGTGTCTCAGTAACCTCATCTGTAAAATGGGGATTAAGACTGTGAGCCCCACGTGGGACAACCTGATTACCTTGTATCTACCCCAGTGCTTAGAATAGCCCTTGTCACATAGTAAGTAGTTAACAAATACCACAGTTATTATTGTTAGAGAAGAAGAATTTCAGGTTCCTCATGGTTCAGAGCCCGCAGTCACAAACATGGCCACAGTGAACACTTCCGCGGCATCCTCCGTGGCCTTCCCAAAATTTTGTGGAGGCGGCTCTAGTCTGCCTTGCTTTTCTCTGACCCCCAGGGTGTCTCGGTGATATGGAGGAGAGTCAAGGCAGGGTCTTGGGAGGCTGGATGGAGGTCAGATAGTGGCAGATGCTGAGGGAAGGGTCAAAAGAAACCCCCGTAAAGCCGGTCTCTGAAAGAAACCCCTGCCTTTTTATAGGCAGAAAAGCAGTGTGGTCTAGTGGATAGACCCCAGGCCTGGGAGTCAGAAGGACCTGAGTTCTAATACCTGCTCTGCCACTTGTCTGCTGCAGTAATAATAATAACAACAATGGTATTTATTAAGTGCTCACTATATGCCAGGTACTGTCTTAAGCTCTGGGGTGGATACAAACAAATCAGGTTGGATACAGTCCCCGTCCCACGCATGGACCACAGTTGCAATCTCTGTTTTACAGATGAGGTAACAGAGGCATAGAAAAGTTAAATGACTTGCCCAAGGTCACCCAGCGGACAAGTGGCAGAGCTGGAATTAGAACCCATGACTTAGCAGGACTCCTAAGCCCATGCTCTATTCACTACGCCATGCCACGTGACTTTGTGCAAATCACTTCTCTGTGCTTCAGTTCCCTCATCTGTGAAATGGAGATAAAGACAGTGATCCCCATGTGGGATAGGGACTGTGTCCAATCTAACTAACTTATATCTACCCCAGCATTTAGTACAGGGCCTGACACATAGCAAGCTAACTTGTATCTAGTCCAGCAATCAGTACAGTGCCTGGCACAGAGTAAGCAGTTTACAAATGTCATTTAAAGTGAGAGAGAGTGAGAGAGAGAGAGAGAGAGAGAAAGAGAGAGAGAAGAAGAGAGGGAGGGGGGCTGTAGAAGGAGCAAATAGTTTTGGGGTAGCATGCTACCTCTTCAGCACAGAATCCTGGATCTCCCCAAGCACGGGGAAGGAGAGTAGGTCTTGATCCCAAGATTGACATTTTGTGGAGTTGTATTGAATAAGGATTGAGAGGAGTCCCGCCAGCCGCATTTGAAACTCCAAGGGACGAGATGGTCTTGGGGAATAACCATAATTCAATTAGAATGTGGTTCAAATGATTGCAGGACCTCACATTTGTAATCATTTCCCCTGGTCCTATCAGCCTAATGATTTTCAAAATCATTTCCTACCCTTCCCGACACAATGCTTTATCATTTGAGAAGCCTTGGAGGATTTGCTGAGCTTGCTTAACGCTATATACGGTACATGAGGGGTGGATCAGGTGAGCCTGTCAATTTTCCATTGTGAAGAGATAATCTTTTTGAATCTGCTCAGTTGTTGGAGGCATTTAAATGTCCGGCCGGGTCAGTCACCACCTAGGAAGTGGGGCAATTAAAACTACAAATGAAGGGAGTGGATTTAATGACAGAAACCATTGGAAGAAAATAGCCATCGATAATTTATAGAGAATCCATAATTGTATTTGGATCCCAGGAATCCGTCTCTCCGGGGGCCGACGAGAATTCCACCTTGCTCATATCACAGCCATTTTCATCTCACTGGTAATGAAATTTCAAATACATTAAAACCCATCAGGGCGATTTTCATCCTAATGATATCATTTCCACTACATAGAGCTCTAGATTATTAAGCTGATTTTATCAGCTATCCATTAGTTTAAAGAGAAATATGAATCAGCACTTTTGGATCAAGATGTCAGTTTTTATTATTGTCTAGGCACTGGGGTTTCATCCGATCTATCCATCTTATTGCTTATGAATACTATCATGATGTCATCTCTTGGAAGGATCATAATTCCTTTAAATTTGTTTTCACACTGATATGTTTTAGTAAAACATATAAGGCTCTGTATACCAAAACCTCATTTCTCTGTCATCTCTATACTTTACAATCTAATTTTTTGCTAAGAGAAGCATGTGGACAGTGTGTGGCAATACTATGTATCCACTGAAAACGTGCAATGCAAAGGAACACAGGGAGTAAAATGAACTTTCAAACACTATGCAATGCCGTTCCTTCTGTTCTGTTCTTTTGTTTTTTTTTTTAAATCTATGTTCAATTCTCTTAGAGCTTTGGAGTTACGTTCCTGCCAAAATCTCTCCCATGCACTTCGTATAGTGCTCTGCACACAGTAAGCACTCACTAAATACAACTGATGATTGAAAGTCATGATAATAATAATTATGTTATTGCTAAGCTCTCACAATGGGCCAATGGAGCAATGGAAGATAATCAAATCAGTCACAATTCCAGTCCCACACAGGGCTCACAGACTGAGGGGGAAGGAGAAGAGTTATTTAATCCATACTTTACAGATGAAAAAAATTAGGCCCAAGGAAGATTAAGCAACTGACCCAAAGTTACACAGAGAGTGAGCAGCAGAGCTTGGAGCAGAACCCAGGTTTCCTGATTCCTGGTCTTGTGCTTGCCTCACTAGGACTCTCTGCTTCCTCTGATTTTCCTTTGCCAAAATGAGCTTGCATTCTGTAAACGGATAGCACAGAGTCAAAGCCTTTCCTCTGACATCGCATCAAATTGTATCCACGGCGATGTGACTTTGGAGAAGGGCTAGTTTTAATACCCCCACATCTCTAGCCACATTGAGGAATGAAAAGGCCTGAGATGAAAGAGCTGACCATACTTAGATTCCAGCTAATGATGAGTACCAGCCAGATATCGCTTGTTTTTCTCCACCCATTGCTTTCTGTTTTGTAATCACAGTAACGTTGGACTAGGCAGGAGAAAATTAGCCAAGCAAGTGGCAAGCATCATGAAAAAAGATTGCCCTAAGTTACACCTTCCTTTCAAGGTCCCCATCCCGATACCTCTTTTTGAATTCCCAAACTGTACACTTGTCATTGCTCTTTACCAACAATCAATATATCAGTTGGCAAGGTTGTTTATTGAGTGCTTACCTGTACAGTACAGTTGCATAGAAGGCAGCCGAATTAGAGGATTTATCAAATTCTTACTGTGTACAGAGCATCATAGTAAGCACTGGAAGAGATTACATAGATGGGAATGAACCACAATCTCTGCCCAGGTACAATACAATAGAGTTATTAGACACCCCCCAGGTGTCAGGTTCAGTTCGGGAGAGGAGCTCACAGTCTAGTGGAGAAGTTTAAAAATCTAGTGGAAGAGTTTACAATCTATAGTAAAATCCCCAATTATTATCACCTGCTGTTGCCCAATGAAAGAGTGGAAAGTTTGGCTCCAACAGTCCCCTGAAGGGCAGGGACTGTGACTAATCTCACCTGATTATGATGATTATGATGATTATGATTATTATTATGATTATTATTATGATTATTATTATATTCATTTACCACTCACTGTGTACCAGGCACTGTACTAAGTGCTGGGATAGATACAAGCAAAGCAGGTTGTATGCAGTCCTTGTCCTACGTGGGACTCACAGTCTCAATCCCCATTTTACAGATGAAGTAACTGAGGCTCAGAGAAGTGAAGTAACTGGCCCAAGGTCACACAGCAGACACGTGGGAGAGCTGGGAGTAGAACCCATGACCTTTTGACTTCCAGTCATGTGCTTTAGCCACTATGCCATTGTGTAATCTTTCCCAGCCCTTAGTATATGCTGTGCACTCAATGATAAGGATAATAACAATAGCAATAATCATTTTGGTATTTCTTAAGTGCTTACTATGTGCCGAGCACTATACTAAATTCTGTCTGGGGTAGATTCAAGATCGTTCAGTTCCCATATGGGGCTCAGTGTCCAAGTAGATGGAAGAACAGATATTACATCCCCATTTTCCAGATGAGGAAAGGGACACACAGAAGGTAATTTACTCACCCGAGGTCACACAGCAAATATGTGGTGGAGGTGGGATTAAAACTCAGGACCTCTGGCTTCCAGGCCTGTGCTCTTTCCACTAGGTCGCACTGCTTAATAAATATTATTTGCAATAAAGACTAATGCCTTCACCTCTAGTGTAGTTAGGAAAGGGCTCTGGAAAATAATCAGAGCTCTGTGCAAATGAACGACTGTCATTCTGACTGGAAAAACTGCCCATGGCACTCAGTAAGTGAAGCGTCAGTCTTTTTAGCCGGGCTTGTGAACACAATGAGTAACATTCCCATCCAAAACGTCCCTGAGTGTGAAGAGCCATCCCTCATTAGATGCTTGCCCAAATCTGAGGCTCAAGTGCCTGTCAAAGCAAGGGAGAGCAGCTGGGAGTAAAGGAGAAGAGACAGTCAGGGGCCACCTTCAGTTTAGGGATTGGATCCCTGCAGCCAGGGAGAAACACTTAGCTGTGTCGTTCCTCGCTAAAGTTCCTACAACGGTCCGCATGGTCCCTTAGCCAGACTCGCCAAAAAGGCCGGAGAAGCTGAGCCCACGGCAACCGCTGCCGGGACGGCATTGCCATCTGTCTCTAAATTGACTGACATTCCATAGAAATGAGCCATAACGAGTTATATCTGTCCAGACTGCAAGAATCATTTGATATCCATAAATACTACAACTGGCAACTGTTCCGGCTCTTTCAGAGGGCAGCGTCACAGGGACAGAGATGTCCATTTAGGGATGGTCTGGAACCCTATCTGAGCTCTCACTCCCCTGCTGCTACATCTTTACTCCCCTGAAGCTGATTCATTCATTCATTCGATCATTTTTATTGAGCACTTACTCTGTGCAGAGCACTGTACTAAGTGCTTGGAAGGTACAATTTGGCAACAGATACAGTAGCTACTCAACAATGGGCTCACAGTCTAGAAGAGGGAAACAGACAACAAAACAAAACAAGTAGACTGGTGTCAATACCATCAGAATAGATACATAGAATTGTAATAATAGATAAATAGAATTGTAATAATAATTATGATATTTGCTAAACACTTACTATGTGCCAAGCACTGTTCTAAGTGCTGAGGTAAACAAGGTAATCACGTTGTCCCATGTGGGGCTCAGAGTCTTAGCCCCCATTTTACAGATGAGGTAACTGAGGCACAGAGAAGTGAAGTGACTTGCCCATAGTCACACAGCTGACAAGTGGCAGAGCTGGGATTCGAATCCACGCCCACTGACTCCCAAGCCCGAGCTCTTTCCACTAAGCCACGCTGTGATTCCTGTACGACACTGCTTAATTTTATTTTCGTGTTCAGTGCTTTACAGAGAAGCAGTGTTGCTCATTGGAAAGAGCACAGGCTTGGGAGTCAGAGATCGTGGGTTTCAATCCCACTCCACCACTTGTCAGCTGTGTATTTGGAGAAGTCACTTAACTTCTTTGTGCCTCAGTTCCCTCATCTGTAAAATGAGGATTAAGACTGTGAGCCCCTTGTGGGACAACCTGATGGCCTTGTATCCCCCCCCCACCCTGCCAGTGCCACTGAGAACAGTGCTTGGCACATAGTAAGCACTTAACCAATACCATAATTATTATATGAGAAGCAGTGTGGCTTAGTGGAAAGATCCTGGGCTTGGGAGTCAGAGGTCATGGGTTCTGATCCCTGCTCCACCATGTATCAGCTGTGTTGCCTTGGGCAAATCACTTCACTTCTCTCTGCCTCAGTTCCCTCATCTGTAAAATGGGGATTAAGACTGTGAGCCCCACGTGGGAGAACCTGTTTACCTTGTATCTACCCCAGTGCTTAGAACAGTGCTTGGCACATAGTAAGTGCTTAATAAATGCCAAAATCATTACTATTATTACTCAGTTTTATCATTTATTCACCCATTTCATCCAGCTCCACTTTTAGACTGTGAGCCCACTGTTGGGTAGGGACTGTCTCTATGTGTTGCCAATTTGTACTTCCCAAGTGCTTAGTACAGTGCTCTGCACATAGTAAGCGCTCAATAAATACGATTGATTGATATCACTGTCCTTTCTCCCGTTTCCACTATTTGTGAACTACTTTGTCTACTACAAACAATTATTCTGTTGTATTGTCAAAGGCGCTCAGTACAGGGCTCTACACATATAAAGCACTCAGTAAGTACCATTGATTCATTCATTGTCTCCTACATCCAATTATAAGCTTCTTGAAGAGAGAGACTGTGAGCCCGCTGTTGGGTCGGGACCATTTCTATCTGTTGCCAACTTGTACTTCCCAAGCGCTTAGTACAGTGCTCTGCACACAGTAAGTGCTCAATACGATTGAACAAATGAAAGAGAATATACTTTGCTTCTGTCACAGTAATGATTTTTATGGTATTTGGTAAACACTTGCGATGTTCCAAGCACTGTTCTGAGCTCTGGGGTGGATACATGCAAATTAGGTTGGACGTAGTCCCTGTCCAACATGGGACTCACAGCCTTAATCCCCATTTTACAGGTGAGGTAACTGAGGCACAGACAAGAGAAGTGACATGCCCAAGGTCACACAGCTTATCAGTGGTAGAGCCAGGATTAATAATAATGATCATGGTATTTGTTAAATGCTATGTGCCAAGCACTCTTCTAAGCACGGGGGTGGATAACACCTTGCCCCATGTGGGGCTCACAGTCATAATTTCCATTTTATAGGTGAGGTAACTGAGGCACAGAGAATTTCAGTGACTTACCCAGGGCCACACAGCTACATGTGGTGGAGCCAGGATTAGAACCCATGACCTCTGACTCCCAAGCCCGTGCTCTTTCTATTAAGCCACGCTGCTTCTCAGTCAGCCTGGTTCTCATTAAAACCAGGATCCTTTTGACTCCCAGACCTGTGGTCTATCCACTAGAGCAGACTCCTTAGTACTCTCCCAATTGCTAAATTGAGTGTTTCACATTCAAAAGGTGCCCAATAAATACCATAGATTGCTAGCCCAATCCTTTTGGGTCCGACGGAGAAAGTCTTAGCACCTCTAACTTGGTGGTGTATTGTGCCCCAAGGCCTCTGTGAGGATCACATGACGCCTTTGTATTAATGTCACCCTTACCCAAACATATAGAGAAGCAGCGTGGCTCAGTGGAAAGAGCCTGGGCTTGGGAGTCAGAGGTCATGGGTTCAAATCCCGGCTCTGCCAATTGTCCGCTGTGTGACTTTGGGCATGTCACTTAACTTCTGTGTGCCTCAGTTCCCTCATCTGTAAAATGGGAATTAAGACTGTGAGGCCCCCTGTGGGACAACCTGATCACCTTGTTACCTCCCCAGCGCTTAGAGCAGTGCTTTGCACATAGTAAGCGCTTAACAAATATTATTATTATTATTATTGTTATTATTATCATTCTCTGTGCCTCAGTTCCCTTATCTGTAAAATGGGGATTAAGACTGTGAGCCTCACATGGGACAACCTGATCACTTTGTATCCACCCAGTGCTTGGAATAGTGCTTTACACATAGTAAGCACTTAACAAATGTTATTATTATTATTATTATTATTATCATTATTATTATTATTATTATTATTATTAATCAGTCCAAATTAAGAAGGGCAAGGGGGCGAGGGAGGACTTGGTAATAAAAAAGAACACAGTGGCAGCAGCCCCCCAAACCCCATTATGTTTCACTCCTTGTTCCAACCGGCTGGGGCAGTAAAATATCTCGTCATTTTTAACAAAACTAGATTTTGAGAGGGCAAACTCCTAGATGCACATTTGACTTACAGTAGATGAAAACAAAATAACGTATTAGCACTTGGTTATGTGTAAGATGCTGACATCATTTTACATTAACGCCATAAATATCATCCCGTGAAACGGTTTTTCTAGAGTTGGCCACTCCACTTCCTCGTTTTCACGTCTTTTATGGGAACATCCACATCCCCATGCATTAAACTGCCTCGAGAAGCAGCTTAAAATATCTCTCCTCACTTTGGCCTGTATCATGAGGGTCCAGGCAGAGGGCATCGAGGATATTGACTCGGTATGGAAATTCTGCTCGAGTTCTTTCCGGGCGGAGATTTCCGGACCTCCGAGCTAACGGGCTGACGATCCCCTTATTGATCCGCCATCCATCACTCCCAATCAGCCAGTTGCACAGCTTCATGGCCAGCCACTGTTGAGGTCGGCAAAAAGCACCAGAGTGTTTATGCTTCCTTCTTGGTTTCACACTCCCAGCCCACCTGCTCCTGTGAATCCCCTGTCCCCGTTTCTGCTAGGGGAGTGAAGAGGCAGAAAAGAATAGTGTCTTTGAAAAGGAGCCTCGTGAAGTCCAGGGGCTGCTCCGGGGCTGGGCTGAGTTTGCGGTCACTCTCGTTTCATTCTCTGGTGGCCCATAAATCCCTTTGGGAAAGGTCGCTGCCCTTCTTCAGTGTGTTTTCCCTGGAGTCGAGGCATTAGGAAGAAGTTGAAGTCATTAAGTGGTTAATCATTTGGTGGTATTTTTTGAGTGCGTGCTGTCAGCAGAGGACTGTACTAAGCGGTTGGGCCATAGCAGTTCAATGGAGTTGGTAGTCTTGTTCCCTGCCCACAAAGAGTTTACAGTCTAGATGGGGAGAGAGGTGTGAAAATAAACTACTGAGGGGGGAAATGGCAGAGCATAAGGAGATATACATAAGGATAGTGGAGGGGGGAATATCAAAGTGTTTCAAGAACAAAATATGAAGGCTGCAGGATTCATCTTGGCATAGCACATTAGTTCCTTTCTTTCTCCTCCTCCATTTCCTTTCTATCTCCTCCTCCTCTTCATTCCCCTCCTAATCCATTTTCCCTTCCTCCTCCTCCTCCTTTTCCTGTTCTTCCTCCTGCTCCTTCTCCTCCTCCTTCTGGAGCTCCTCCTCTTTCTCTTCCTGTTCTTCCTCCTTCTTCTTTTCCTCCTGCACCTCTCCCTCCTCTTCCTCTTTCTCCTCCCCCTCCTTGAGTTCTGCCTTCCTTGTCTCTTAATAATAATAATAATGGCATTTATTAAGCGCTTACTATGTGCATAACCCTGTTCTAAGCGCTGGGGAGGTGGGGAGCTTACAAGGTGATCAGGTTGTCCCAAGGGGGGCTCACAGTCTTAACCCCCACTTTACAGATGAGGGAACTGAGGCCCAGAGAAGTGACATGACTTGCCCAAAATCACACAGCTGACAATTGGCAGAGTTGGGATTTGAACCCATGACCTCTGACTCCAAAACCCGGGCTCTTTCCACTGAGCCATGCTGCCTCTTCCTCACACCTTATCATAAGCTCTAAAGGACTCAATCACCCTGCCCCTTCCACCTTACCTCCCTGATTTCATTCATTCATTCATTCAATCATATTTATTGAGCACTTACTGTGTGCAGAGCACTGTACTAAGCGCTTGGGAAGTACAAGTCGGCAGCATATAGAGATGGTCCCTAACCAACAACAGGCTCACAGTCTAGAAGGGGGAGATGGGCAACAAAACAAAAGATGCAGACAGGTGTCAAAACCATCAGAATAAATAGAATCATAGCCATATGCACATCATTAATAAAATCGAGTAGTAAATATGTACAAGTAAAATAAATAGAGAGTAATAAATATGTCCAAATATATATAAGTGCTGTGGGGAGGGAAAGGAGGTAGGGCAGGGTGGATGGGGAGGAGGAGAGGAAAAAGGAGGCTCAGTCTGGGAAGGCCTCCTGGAGGAGGTGAGCTCTCAGTAGGGCCTTGAAGGGAGGAAGAGAGCTAGTTTGGCAGATAATGATGATGATGGCATTTATTAAGCGCTTACTATGTGCCAAGCACTGTTCTAAGCGCTGGGGAGGTTACAAGGTGATCAGTTTGTCCCACGTGGGGCTCACAGTCAACCCCCATTTTACAGATGAGGTAACTGAGGCCCAGAGATGTTAAGTGATTGCCCAAAGTCACACAGCTGACAGGTGGCGGAGCCGGGATTTGAACCCATGACCTCTGACTCCAAAGCTCGGGCTCTTTCCACTGAGCCATGCTGCTTCCCATGTGTGGAGGGAGCATGTGTGGAGGGAGGGTATTCCAGGGGCCTTCCTACGTGATTTCCTATTACAACCCAGCCCGTACACGTCACTTCTCTAATGCCAACCTACTCTCTGTACTTCGATGTCATCCTTCTCTCCACCAACCTCGCCCACATCCTATCTCCGACCAGGAATGCCCTTCCTCTTCATATCCAACTGAGGTTCCCTCTCCCCACTTCCAGAGCCTTATTAAAAACATAACTCATCCAAGAGGCCTTTTCCAACTAAGCCCTCGCTTCCTCTTCTCCCACGCCCTCTGCGTCAACCCTGCATCCTTTCTTCACACTTCCCTCAGCCCCACAGCACTTACGTACAAATCCACAATTTAATTTATTTACACTGAATCCTGCCTCCTCCTCTAAACTGTTAGCTCATCGTGGGCAGAGAACGTGCCTGCTAACTCTGTCATATTGCACCTGTCCAAGTGCTTGGTATATTGCTATGCACACAGAAAGAGTTCAATAAATACCACTGATTTATCGATTGATCATGACGCTGTGTTGACTACCAGATTGGTGGATATGTGGTTGAGATAGAGCCGCTACTCTCCTGAGCTCCCGTGGATCCATCAGAGTTATCTATCAGAAACCCGTCGCACTTGGAATTTCTTTGCTTCTTCTCTTTTGTCACTTTTTTGGCATCTGTAATATATTCTGATTTGATTGGAAATTGGAAGCGACTGTTTTTAATGAAAGAAGTTTTCCAATAAAATAGAGGAAACTTTTGAAGAAGTTAATTTTTCTAATCCCTGCCATGTGAGGGTGAGTTTCCCTCTGGTGTGCTCCTTTGTGTGGAATGCATTAAGAATGAAATGACAGAAGTTTATCAAGTATAATAAGATTTTAAGTTGAGGGAACATAGCCATTAACAAAAGTTAATAAAAAATAATCCTTTTTATTGTATCAAAAGCAATACGCAGTCTTCGAGGAAAATTATTTTTTGATGTCTCCTAATATATGAAATGTGGAAAAGTGACACATTTTAGAAAAAAATGAAAAGGTACTTGATAGGAAAACTTTCTGCTCTCTACTTTTTTTGTAGAAGTGGAGCGTTGTGGAGTTTTTATTATTTTGTTCCTTTTCTCGCTAAACCTTGAAGCCTGATTCAGGCTTTGCCTAAACTGAGTCTAATTTCTACTAACACCTCTTTGGAAGATCTGTCTTATTGGTCAGTGGAAGTGAAATATTTCTCAATCTGAATATTTCTACAAAATTCACTTTGAATAAGAATCCATAACACAACCAGATCTGAACCACCACCACCAAAAGGCCCCTGAGTTCTGTTTTTCTCAAAACTAGCAAACATTGAAAAGGGTGTGTGTCTGTATGAGAGAGACACAGAAATACAGGAGAACTGAAGTGACTTGCCCAAGGTCACACAGCAGACAAGAAGAAGAGCCGGGATTTGAACCCAAGTTCGTTCTTACTCCCAGGCCCGTGCTCCATCCACTAGGCAACACTGCTTCAGCTGGGCTTCAGCCCCCACAACCTCCAGGATGCAGTAGGCTCTTCCCCAACCCAAAGCTTTGGACCTTCCTGCTTCTGTCAATCAAGCAATTGATCCGTGGTATTTATTTTACTTGTACATATTTATTCTATCTATTTTATTCTGTTAATATGTTTTGTTTTGTTCTCTGTCTCCCCCTTCTAGACTGTGAGCCCACTGTTGGGTAGGGACCATCTCTATATGTTGCCAAATTGTACTTCCCAAGTGCTTAGTACAGTGCTCTGCACACAGTAAGCACTCAATAAATACGATTGAATGAATGAATACAGGAATTCAAGGAGGGAGACAGAGAGATCGGAGACAGAGTTAGGGTCAGAGAGAGTAAGAGACAAAAAGAGGGGAGAGCTGACTTTTTTTAATGGTATTTGTTACGTACTTACTGCGTTCCAAACACTATACTATGCTCAGGGGTAGATATAAGATCATCAGGATGGATGCGGTCCATATCTCTCTATGTGTTGCCAATTTGTACATTCCAAGCGCTTAGTACAGTGCTCTGCACATAGTAAGCGCTCAATAAATACGATTGATGATGATGATGATATCTCACAATGGGATTCACCGTCTTCATCCCCATTTCACAGATGAGGTAACTAAGAGAAGTTAAGAGACTTGCCCGAGATCACAAAACAGCAACCTGGCAGAGCCGGGATTAGAACCCCTTCCTCTGACTCCCAGCCAAAGCTCTTTCCACAAGGCCGTGTGTCAGAAAAATAAATAATCTCTGCCTCATTGATGTCTCTTTGGCAAGCAACCAAATTTGTCCTTTCCCTAGAAGATCCTCAGCACCCCTGGGTTGGGATGGGATGGGGAGCATCATAACTATTCCCAGTGAGCAGTAGAACTTTTCAAGCAGAGCTCAGCCTGATCTGTGGGAAACCCAGACATGCAGGTGATGATGTGCAGTCACGAGGTGCCGCTGAGTAGAATTGCCTGGTAAGGTGAATGCCTCCTTCTGCCGACTTATTGATTCATGCAGGTAAAAGCATTTAAGGGCATTTCTAGAATAAAAAATGAATTTCCCCCTCGACTACCTCCTTTCACTTGAAATGCAAAGAAGGTGAAGCTAGTAAGATTGTAGGATTCTTATTTCTCATTTCCCCACCCCCACCCCCAAGTGCTAGGAAGAGAACATATATTGTTTTCTCTCTTCCTTTTCACAAGTTGAGTTTTGGAGATCAGGAGTCAGTCATACCTAGGTCTCAGGCTACAGCACACTCAATATATATAAAATAAAAGTAATTTATTTTTCCAATTTATTCATATAGAATGTGTTTACTAATTCTTATATGGTACTTTCCCGAGTGCTTAGTACAGTGCTCTGCACACATTAAGCGCTTAATAAATATGATTGACCGATTGATCAGTTGATCCTCTCAACCCCGTACAGACCAAATTCTAAAAGGGCAGATTGGTAATCTTGTTTTCATTTCCTTGGAATCAATCAATTAACACTTGCTGTTTACAAATCACTTTACTGAATGAATGGATGGGAGAATATAATACAGTACTGTTTTAGACAACATCCCTCCCTCAGGGAGCTTACATTCTAGTGGAATGTGAGCTTCCCTGTAATTTATTTATTTATATTAACTTCTGTCCCCTTCTAGACTTTAAGTTCCTTGTGGGCAGGGAACCTGTCTTTAACTCTGTTATATTATCACAGTGTTGTGCATGCATAGCTAGTAGCCTAGGTGACAGACAACCTAGGGAAATACAGTAGGTATTACCTTTGACCCAACACATTGCGTCAAGTGCTTCAGTTTCTTAATCTTCAATCAGGCACAAGGAATCAGACTTCGAAAGTATCCTACTGTGTGCAGATGCCCTGGGCACTTGGGAAAGAGAAAATAAAGAAGGAGCCCACAAGGAGCTTCCACTCTAATGAGTGGAAGAGATGCAAAATATTCATCGGCATTTCCCCAGTCATTGCTATTCTGGGTCCTTGTCTGCAAACTCCTCTTACCAGCTCTTTCTTGCTGCTGATTTTTTTCCGAGCTACCCAGGTAGGTTGATAAGTAAATAGGTAGGTAGGTACGTACATATTTTTTTCCACTGCTATTAATACAGGGTCTCTGGATATGCATTTTAATCTATCAGAATTGAGAAATGGTGTGGCTCCGTGGAAAGAGAATGGCCTCGGGATTCAGAGGCCATGGGTTCTAATTCCGGCTCCACCAATTGTCAACTGTGTGATTTTGGGCAAGTCACAACTTCTCTGAGCCTCAGTTACCTCATCTGTAAAATGGGGATTAAGACTGTGAGCCCCCCGAGGGACAACCTGATCACCTTGTATCCCCCCCAGTGCTTAGAACAGTGCTTCACACATAGCACTTAACAAATGTCATCATTATTTATTTATTATTTATTTATAAGTGACACACTGGTGACTTACAGAAAGGCAATCATCCAGACAAGGCATCTTACTTTTTTTTTTTATTGGTGCTTGTTAAGCATTTGCTCTGGGCCACATATTGTACTGAGCCCTGAGGTAGATACAAGCTAAAGCAGCACACACACTTTCCTTTATTTCCCTTCCTGTTATCAACATCCACAGGACTGCATCTTTCTCCTCTTATTTGTAAATGGCTTAGCTTTGTCAATCTTTCTCCATTAGACTGTAGACTCCTTAAGGAGAAGTAGCATGGCTCAGTAGAAAGAGCACTGGTTTGGGAGTCAGAGGTCGTGAGTTTGAATGCTGGCTCCATCGCTTACCAGCTGTGTGACTTTGGTCAAGTCACTTAACTTCTCTGTGCTTCACTTACCTCATCTGTTAAATGGGGATTAAGGCTATAAACCCCACATGGGACAACCTGATTATCTTGTATCTACCCCAGTGCTTAGAACAGTGCTTGGCACACATAGTAAGTGCTTAACAAAAACCATAATTATTATTATTATTATTAAGGGCTGGATCCTTGTTTCTTCCTCACTTGTACTCTCCCAAATGCTTAGGATAATGTTTTGCATATGATAAGACAATCATTAAGAACTATGGATTCATTGATTGATTGAGTGCTGCTCCTCAATATTCCTAATGGATTTTCTCTTCTATCTCTTCTCTTTAACATCATCAATTAATCTTTATCTTCACCATCAACTTCAGCATCCATCGAACTTGTACTGAACAACTGCATTCTTTGACGACTATTAAAGCTGGATGATGACGGCATTTGGGTTAAGTCCTTATTATGTGGCAATCATGCTAAGTGCTATGGTAGACACTGTCCCTGTCCCTCATGGGGCTTACAGTCTAAGTAGGAGGGGAACACGTACTGTAAACATATTTTAGTCATTCCCCTTCTGAAAAACCCCACAGAAATGTACCCAAAGCCATCTAGCCTGCCCTGCAGGATTTTACAATAATTTTAGAATGCAACATATGTCAGTCTGCATCTACAGTCTGCACAGCAGGTTTTACAATTCAATTTCTGCCCTTTACATATTCTAAGATGTTTTCAGAAAGCTCTTTTCCTTTTTAAGATCTACATCTAAACGTCTAGTCTCCCAAGGAGTGTTTTGGTGCTCCGTTTCTTGGTGTCCAAATGACATTCCCCTCTCCCGTATCTGCCAAAATAACCTAGCCATGTGATCCACTGAAACGAACCAGGGTTATGACCCCAGAAATAATTAGCTTCTCTAACTAACATTATTAGCATGGCTTGTAGCTGCTAGCTACGTTTGTCTGCCTGAGGAGAGAGGCATTCCTATTTCAGGTAAAAACTGTTTTGTCATTAATAATCCGACCTAGCAAACAGAGGAAGCCTTGCTACAGTGATTCCTCCAAGAAGGTTTTCAACATCCATCACTGTCAGAAGGAAAATTTAGGTTCGGGCAGTGGCTCTCTCTGCCCTCCTTTGCTATTGCAATTCATTCATTATGGTACTTGTTAATTTTGGTACTTGTTAATCACTTACTATGTGTCAAGCACCGTTCTAAGCACTGGGGTAGATTTGAGTTAATCAGGTTGGACGCAGTCTCTGTCCGACATGGGACTCACAGTCTTAATTCCCATTTAACAGCTGAGATAACTGAGGCGCAGGGAGGTTAAGTGACTTGCCCAAGGTCAAACTGTAGACGTGCGGCAGGGGGGATTAGAAGCCATGTCCTTCCGATTCTCAGGCCCGAGCTCTATCCATTAAGTCATGAGGCTTCTCAGCCACTCTGCTTTTGTATCCCTGGATTAGAAATGTGTTCTCATGGAAAACTCAGAGGACTGGGAATCAGAAAGCCTGCATCCTATGACCATAATAATAATAATAATAATAATGGCATTTATTAAGCGCTTACTACGTGCAGAGCACTGTTCTAAGTGCTGAGGAATTTACAAGGTGATCAGGTTGTCCCCCGTGGGGCTCACAGTGTTAATCCCCGTTGTACAGATTAGGTAACTGAGGCCCAGAGAAGTGAAGTGACTTGCCCAAAGTCACACAGCTGACAAGTGGTGGTGCCGGGATTTGAACCCATGACCTCTGACTCCAAAGCCCAGGCTCTTTCCACTGAGCCACGCTGCTTCTCTATCTCTCTCTATCTCTTCTCTATCTCCATCTCTGCTGCTAGTCTGCTGGATGATCCGGGGCAAGAATTCCCTCTTTTAGCAATCTCCCTTGTTCAATTCTTGACTTAAAATGGGGTTTTGGAAGTGGAGAACACTAGCAGCGGGCTTAGTGGAAAGAGCCCGGGCTTGGGAGTCAAAGGTCATGGGTTCTAATTCCGGCTCCACCACTGATCAGCGGTGTGACTTTGGGCACGTCACTTGATTTCTCTGTGCCTCAGTGACCTCATCTGTAAAATGGGTATTAAGACTGTGAGCCCCACGTGTGACAACCTGATTACCTTGTATCTACTCCAGAGCTTAGAACAGTGCTTGGCATATAGTAAGTGCTTAAGAAATGCCATCATCATTATTATTATTATTATTATTTAGAAACTCTGCCAGACATTTCAACTGATGTCACTGCAGTTAACTTGCATCAATTCATTTAGGCATTTCTTAGTCTTTTCTGTGTGTTCAATACTGAGACAGAAACAGAACATATTGTTCCCAGTCCCTGCTTCCTGGTGCATGTAGGGAGGGGAATTGAGTATCCTAACCCCATTTTAGAGGTAATGAAACAGTGACCAGAGTGGTGAAAAATATTTTTTGTGGTATTTGTTAAGGTTTTACTATATACCGAGTACTATTGTAGATGCACGATAATGAGGGCAAACAGAGTCCCTTTCTCACATGGATGTCAGATTCTGGTGGCGAGGGAGAATAGATATTTAAGCCCCATTTTACAGATGAGGAAATCTCTGTTCCAGTTAGGTCACGCAGCAGCTGGGATTAGAACTCAGGACCTCTGATTCTCAGGTCCCTGCCCTTTCCTATTATCAATCAATGAAAAGCAGCGTGGCTCAGTGGAAAGAGCACGGGCTTTGGAGTCAGAGATCATGGGTTGAAATCCCGCCTCTGCCACTTGTCAGATTGTGACTTTGGGCAAGTCACTTCACTTCTCTGGGCCTCAGTTCCTTCATCTGTAAAATGGAGGAGAAGACTGTGAGCCCCCTGTGGGACAACCTGACCACCTTGTAACCTCTCCAGCGCTTAGAACAGTGCTTTGCACATAGTAAGTGCTTAATAAATGCCATCATTATTATTACTATTATTATTATTAATCAATGGTATTTATTGTGTGTTTACCATGTGCAGGGCTCTGTATTAAGCCTGTTTTCTAATGGCATAGAAGCAGTGTGAATTATTGGAAAGAGCACGGGTTTGGGAGTCAGAGGTCGTGGGTTCTAATCCAGGCTCCACCACTTGTCAGCTGTTTCACTTCAGGCAAGTCACTTAACTTCTTTGTGCCTCAGTTCCCTCATCTGTAAAATGGGGATTAAGACTGTGAGCCCCATGTGGGACAACTGGATTACCTTGTATCTCCCCCCAACACTTAGAACTTGGCATATAGTAAGTGCTTAACCAATACGACCATTATTATTATTATTATTAAAGTGGATGGAGCATGAACGTCAAAAGGTCATGGGTTCTGATTCCGGCTCTGCCACTTGTCTGCTGTGTGAACTTGGTGGAGTCACTTTACTTCTCTGTGCCTCAGTTACTTCATCTGTCAGAAGGGGATTGAAACTGTGAGCCTCATGTGGGACAAGGGCTGGGTCCAACCCAATTTGAGTCTATCTATCCCAGTGCTTAGTACAGTGCCCGGCACCTAGTAAGCACTTTATTATTTTTTTTTTTTATTTTTATTTTTATTTACAATGATGGAGTTGGTCGAGGGGATCTCTACCCATTAGGGGCTTACAGCCCAGATGGGGAGAAGCAATGCAGAGATCCAACTGAATTGACCATGTTTGGACTCCCCACTAACTCCTCCTCTCCCAGTAAGTAAACTCCATAGCTAGGGACTGGTACCTACCCACCACCCCAATGAGAAAGCTGGTGAGGTTTTTTTGATGGAGAGCTCACTGTGGGCAGGGAAGAGTGTCTGTTATAGGGTTGTGTTGTACTCTCCCAAGTGCTTAGTACAGTGTGTTGCACACAGTAAGCTCTCAATAAATACAATTGATCGGTTGATGGGTGGATGATGGGAAAGATGGATGAGCGTGGCCTGGTGACTAGAGAACAGGAGTCAGAAGGACCTGGGTTCTAATCCCAGCTCCACCATCTGTCTTTTGTGAGATTTTGGGCAAGTCACTTTACTTCTCTGTGCCTCAGTTCCCTCATCTGTAAAATGCAAATTAAGATTGTGAGTCCCATGTGGGGCGTGAACTGTGGTCAACCTAATTAGCTTGTATCTACCCCAGAGAGAAGCAGCATGGCTCAGTGGAAAGAGCCCGGGCTTTGGAGTCAGAGGTTGTGGGTTCAAATCCAGACTCTGCCAATTGTCAGCTATGTGACTTTGAGCAAGTCACTTAACTTCTCTGGGCCTCAGTTACCTCATCTGTAAAATGGGGATGAAGACTGTGAGTCCCCGTGGGACAACCTGATCACCTTGTAACCTCCCCAGCACTTAGAACAGTGATTGGCACATAGTACATGCTTAATAAATGCCGTTGTTATTATTATTATTATTACCCCAGCGCTTAGAACAGTGCCTGGCATGTAGTGAATGCTTAGCAAATACCACAATTATCATTATCATGAAGACTTCAGGAACAAGAACCTGAGGCAATGTGGTTCAGTGGAAAGAGCACAGGCTGGGAGTCAGAGGACATGGGTTCTAATCCCAGCTTCCCCGCTTGCCTGCTGTGTGACCTTGGGTAAGTCACGTCACTTCTCTGTGCCTCAGTTGCCTCATTTGTAAAATGGAGTTTAAGATTGTGAGCCCATGTGGGACAACCTGATTATCTTGTATCTACCCCAGTGCTGAGAACAGTGCCTGGCACGTAGTAAGTGCTTAACAAACACCATAATTATTTTAATAATAATGATAATGATAATAATAATAATAATGATTATTATTATTATTATCATTATCATTATTATTAAAAACTTGCACAGGGGAAGTACATCTAGCTTTAGTGGCTTGCTCAATGCCTTCTCACTCCCTCTCTCCCCTGCTAATCATATTTCTGCTGAGGCAAATAATGCAAGAAGCAATAAAGTGGGCAAAAGTTCAGCATTCTGCAAAGTGCTTATATGCTACCAGAAAAATCAGGGGTAGGGCATTTAGTACAGCACTCTGCTCACAGTAAGAGTTCAATAAGTACCATCGATGATGTGTAAAAACCAGTTCTTCCGAGTTGTAGAGAATTTCTCTTTCCAATGGAACAACAGTGCGGTTGATGTGATTTTAGGCAGAGAACGGCAAGGCTACTGGGACACCAACTGGGTTATTTTGTTTTGCTACTGCACAGCATCAACAGCTACAAGCAATCCTAAAATTCAAACCTGGCTCACGGCCACAGAAGAGTCAAGGGATCCGATCTCTGCACTCTTCTGGAATCGAGGCAGGGGCAGAAAACAACATCAAGACCTCTAGCAGCTCCATCGTCTGCTGAGTTTGCCCTGAGAAATTCATTAAGGTCATAAAGCCACTGCATGATGCTCTTACCGGTTGCATTACGGGCTGACTGGAACTCTAGCTGATTTATCCCCCATCACCAAAAGGACGAAGTGAAACTGCACATCCAATTGTTTTATTTAATTTGTTCCATGCCACTATGCTTGAGGACATGATAGGCAATGTGTAAGTCAGCAGGGAACTCTGCTTCTGATCTTCTGGGAAATTTTTTCATCTGTCCAGGCGACAAATTTTGTCAGAAGTCCTTGAAGAGTCATCTGGACTCTGGTGGATGGTCATGACTGGGCTCCGTGGGCTGCCCACCGAAGAAGGCACGTTAAACATGTGCTTGAAACGCCTTCATCCAGGTCAGTCCAGCTGAAAGAAAGGAGGATGGAGACGTGAGTGTCGTATCCAACCGACAGCAATCAGATGATCAATCAGTGGTATTTGCTGAGGGCTTACATCTCCTTTTCCAATGGAGTCTTTGCACCTGAGACTTCAAGCTGAAAAGTGCCATTTCATTCTGCTACCTTGGCAGCATTCCGTTACGTTACACTCATTCTTTCAATCGATTCATTTGTACCTATTGAGCACTTACTGTGTGCAGAACACTGTACTAAGCTCTTGGGAGAGTGCAATATGACAATGAACAGACACAGTCCCTGCCTACCATGAGTTTACCATCTTGTTGTTGGAAGAGTAGAACACTGGATTTTTAAAATGAGGAATCTCACTTTCCCCAGTATCAATATGGCCTCGGGTACCAGAGAGTAATGAAAATGTCAAGTATACTATGATGTAGGAATTCTTTATTCCCTCTCTCCTGAAGCAAATGCTTAGAGTCTTTTAGATCATAAGTTCCTTGGGGCCTAATCTGGGCCTTCGTCTTTTATTGTATTCTCCTAAATACCGAGCTCCGTGCCCTGCACATAATAGGTACTCAGTACTTCGCTTTTCCACCCAGAAACTACTCAATTGATATTGAGAATGGTGATGATGAGCTCCTTCCCATCAAAGTGGCTTGTAGAAGAAGCATGGCCTAGCTGAATGACCTTGGACAAGTCATTTAACTCTCCTGTGCCCCAATTTCCTCATCTGAAAATGAGACTTAAATCCTGCTCCATCAGGAACTGTTTCAATTTATCAATCCTATTTATTAAGGACTTACTGTGCACAGAGCACTCTACTAAGCAATTGGGAAAGTAAAATGTAACAGATTTGGTAGAAAGAGGCCAGACTGATTATCTTGTATATACTGAGGCTCTTAGGGAAGAAGTAAATACTTAAAAGGCATCATAATCATTAAAGCAGCTGATGTTGCTAGCCTCAGGTCACCAAGTGGGAAGCATTGTGGCCTAATGGATAGAGCAAGGGCTTGGGAGTCAGAAGGACCTAGGTTCTAATCCCAATTCCACCACTTGTCTGCTATGTGACTTGGGGTAAGTCACCTAACTTCTATTTGCCTCAGAGACCTCATTTGTAAAATGAAGATTAAGACTGTAAGCCCCATGTGGAACAAGGAATGTGTCCAATCTGTTAACTCTGTATCTATCCCAGTGTTTAGAACAGTGCCTGGCACATAGTAAGCACTTAGCAAATGCCATTTAAAAAGGAAATATCCTTTGGGGAGTGGGGATGAGGTAGTTCTCCCCTGATTTCTGGTGTCACAGCATCCATCCTGACATGAACAATCCAGTAACTCATTAAGTTTCAGTAGGAAGGTTATTACCCAGAGAGGGTTTAGGGCAGGGGAAGCAGCATGGCTCAGTGGAAAGAGCGTGGGCTTGGGAGTCAGAGGTCATGGGTTCGAGTCCCAGCTCTGCCACTTGTCAGCTGTGTGACCTTGGGCAAGCCACTTAACTTCCCTGTGCCTCAGTTACCTCATCTGTAAAATGGGGATTAAGACTGTGAGCCCCACGTGGGACAACCTGATCACCTTGTATCCCCCCCAGCACTTAGAACAGTGCTTTGTGCATAGTAAGCGCTTAACAAATACCATTATTATTATTATTATTATTATTATTATTAGTGCCATCTGTCCTCTCATACCCTTAGGAGCAGGTCTACATACTGGCATCCAGGGGGGAAGTTAAATAGTTGGAGATTCTGTTCTTCCAAAGGGACCTTGACCTATCCAGAGAGTCAGCTTTCCTTGAACGAAATATAAGCGAAAACAAGGTCAACGCTCCCTTAGGCAAGTGATTCTGAAGTGTTTCACTGCTTTGAAAAGAGCCCTATTTACGGATACTGTGTGGTTGATCCAGTGGGGTCATAGAGAAGCAGAGTGGCTTTGTTGGAAAGAGCACAGGCTTGGGAGTCAAAGGTTTTAGGCTCTAATCCTGGCTCTGCCACTTGTCGGCTGTGTGACTTTGGGCAAGTCACTTAACTTCTCCGTGCCTACGTTACCTCATCTGTAAAATGGGGATTAAGATTGTGAGCCCCATCTGGGACAACCTCATAACCTTCTATCTCCCCCAGCACTTAGAACAGTGCTTGACACATCGTAAGTGTTTAACAAATACCATCATCATTGTTATTATTATTATTAGTTATTCAGAGAAGAATAAGCCTGTTGCTGTACTTTATAATAATAATAATAATAATAATAATAATAATAGCATTTATTAAGGGCTTACTATACGCAAAGCACCATTCTAAGCACTGGGGAGGTTACAAGGTGATCAGGTTGTCCCATGGGGGGTTCGCAGTCTTAATCCCCATTTTACAAATGAGGTAACTGAGGCACAGAGAGATGAAGTGACTTGCCCAAAGTCACACAGCTGACAATTGGAGCAGCCGGGATTTGAACCTTTGACCTCTGACTCCAAAGCCCAGGCTCTTTCCACTGACCCATGCTGCTTCTGTACAGAGCTTAGATGTTTTCCAACCTTCTCAGATTGCATGTGGTGCACGTGATTACAAAAACTCTAAAATTGGGTTTTAAATCTGATGGAACTATATTTTCAATTCCAGACTCACCCAAAGCCGATATAAATGTTAGAGAGTGATGAGTCAGTCAGTCAATCAGCCGTATCTATTGAGTGCTTATTGGTTGCACGGGACCGTGCTTTAGTGGTTAGGGCATGGGCCTGGAGTCTTTAGGATAAGGGTTCTAATCCCAGCTTGGCCACCTGTCTGCTGCATGACTTTGGGCAAGTCATTTTACTTATCTAGGCCTCAGTTACCTGATATATAAAATGGGGATTAAGGATATGAGCCCCAAGAGAAGCGACGTGACCTTGGCCAACATTATTATTATTATTGGTATTCATTCATTCATTCATTCAATCATATTTATTGAGCACTTACTGTGTGCAGAGCACTGTACTAAGTGATTATATTATTATTATTATTATTATTGTTGTTGTTGTTGTTGTTATTATTGTTATTACTATTATTATGTGGGACAGGCGTTTGGGCCAACCTGATTAACTTGTATCTACCTCAGCACATAGAGCAGTGCTTGGCACATAGCACTTAACAATTATTCTTCTTCTTATTATTATTAGGAAGTATGTTACAGTGGAGTTGGTAGACAACATCCCTGTCCTCAAGGAAGTTACAGTCTTACAACTTGGAGGGGCTTACAACTATTACAAAAATCCATTTCTAGTCACTCATCTTTGGACTCTAATAAGCCAGCCGTGGAGGTATGAAAGAAGTGACGATTTCAGATAGAGGTGTCCATTGATTTGAACAATGAAAACCATAGTACCTTTCTAGGAATCTTAAAGATAGTTTTAAAAAGGAGAATCCCATGTCTTCTTTAGAAGTTCTGTAGAATTTCTACTCCATAAGAGGGCAAACGATCTGTCAGGGCTATTTCTTGAGCACTTACTGTGTGCAGAAAATGGTACAAAGTGCTAGGGACAATACAAAACCAAAACTTGGAAGACGTGATTCCTACCTTTAAGGAAATTTCAGTCCAGTAGATGCATTCTTAGTGAAAAACTTCAGTCAAATCCAATTATTCAATAGTATTTACTGAGTGCTTACTCTGTACAGAACCCTGAACTAAGAATGACGGTGGTATTTTTTAAGCACTTATTATGTGCCAGGCACTGCGCACATGGACACAGTCCCTGCTCCATGTGGGGCTCACAGTCTCAATTCCCATTTTATAAATGAGGTAACTGAGACACAGAGAAGTGGAGTGACCAGCCCAAGGTCACACAGCAGACCAGTGGTGGAGCCAGGATTAGAACCCATAACCTTTTGACTCTCAGGCCTGCTCTATTCACTATGCCATGCTGCTTCTTCGAGATTGGGAGCTCACAATAGCGTTAGGAAACATGATCCCTGCTTTCAAGAAGCTTAATCCCAACTACATTTAGGGAATCTTATTTTTGAATATTGCTTCAAATGGAAAAAAGAAACAGTGTTTGATGGTCAAAACTCTGAAAAATACTCTTATTTCATGCAGCAATGTCTGCACTCGGTAAATATGAGTGACCACAATGGGGAGTTATTTATTTTAACTTTCCTCCTGGAAATCAGCAGCAGGAAATGTTCTCAGAGTGTGCAGAATGGCTCACTTTGAATTGAAGACTAGAAAAAATCGAGGACACAAAGAATACCTGGAGAAACAGAATTCCTGATGATAACGAGTTCAAATCTGCTGCCTGCTGGCAGGGAGAGTGAAATTTCCTAACCCGCTAAGTGGAAACAGTCACAGAAAAGTTAAGCCGTTTGCCCAGGTTCACCCAGCAGGCGAGCAGCGGAGTCGGGATTAGAACCCAGGTCCTCTGACTCCAGGGCCTGGGCTCTTTCCATTAGGCAACACTGCTTCTCATTGGACGGAGAGTTTCCCCTGCCTTCAACGCAGTTCACTTAACACACAATCTTTGTGGTGAATAAATTTGGCCAATTCATTCATTCATTCATTCAATCGTATTTATTGAGTGCTTACTGTTGCAGAGCATTGTAGTAGCACCAAATGGGGAAGGGAAGGGATGGAGAGGGAATCATGTCTACTCACTCTCACTCACTTCTGAGCCCTTTCTACAGTTCCCAGCAGAGGAATGCTCACTAGATAGTTGAATGGTTGAGGGACACGAGGACTGTTTTGGAGATTGATGCTGAAATCTCAGCCACAGCAAGGCTGACCTCTGCTCCAACATCACAGTGCTCATCTCTAGACAATAAGCCCATTGTGGGCAGGGGGCACGTCTACCAACTCTTTTACACTGTCCTCTCCCAAGTGCTTAGTACAGTGCCCTGCTCACGATAAACGCTCAATAAATATAATGGATTGATAACGCACCTCCTAGGTACCCTGGGCAAGGAGAGCAGTTCCAAGCCTCTATTCCAAGCAGAGGGATTCTCCTCACATTGCAAATAGATACCGAATTCACACGGAGCACGAGAATTTGCAGGAGTGGGTGGAAAGATGACTTTTCTCCCCTTTGGGGTTTGCCACGTTGTATCTTCAGGATCTCTGGGCTGAAGACTAAAGCTCGATTATTTTACCTACCTAACAGCACTTAAAACCACTTAGAGTAATCATAGAGTTAATAAATAATGCTTTCGAGGGAGAGACTTGGGCGAGGGAAGTAGTTGTTTTATTCCCCGTCAGTCGGTCATTTTCCGTACTTCACTCTAAGTGGATCTTTTCTCGGGAGTCGAGGACTTTCGCATTGCTTTTCAATTACGAGGCGCACATTGTGTCGCTGCTGCTAATATATTTCAACCGCAGCTTGCAGTAAATTAAGCCAGATAAAGTGGATTCCTTTTGGTTTATCTCTTCCTCAGCCCCTCTCCCTCTCCCCACCCCCAACACACTAGTATGCTCTCACTCAGTCGCCCATGCATATTTGAGAATTTATTCCCAGGGCACATATTTGTCTAGCTCTCTGACTTTAGACTTAGTAAAAGTTGTGTATTCCAGCTCTTTGCTGAGTAGAGGTATAATAATAATAATAATAATAATAATAATAATAATAATAATAATAATAATAGCTGTATTTGTTAAGCACTTACCGTGTGCCAAGCACTGTGGTAAATACAGCGTGGCTCAGTGGAAAGAGCATGGGCTTTGGATTCAGAGGTCATGGGGTCAAATCCCAGTTCCTCCAACTGTCAGCTGTGTGACTTTGGGCAAGTCACTTAACTTCTCTGTGCTTCAGTTACCTCATCTGTAAAATGGGGATTCAAACTGTGAGCCCCCCGTGGGACAACCTGATCACCTTGTAACCTCCCCAGCGCTTAGAACAGTGCTTTGCATATAGTGAACGCTTAACAGACTGTGAGTCTGCTGTTGAGTAGGGACCGTCTCTATATGTTGCCAACTTGTACATCCCAAGCGCTTAGTACAGTGCTCTGCACACAGTAAGCGCTCAATATATACGATTGAATGAATGAATGTTTCTATATGTTCCCGACTTGTACTTCCCAAGTGCTTAGTACAGTGCTCTGCACACAGTAAGTGCTCAATAAATATGATTGAATGAAAGATGCAGTGCTTTAAAGCCAATGGTGAGGAGTTTTTGTTTGAGGAACAGGTAGATGGGCAACCACTGGAGGTTTCTGAGCAATGTGGAAAAATGTCCTCAACTTTTTTGTAGAAAAGTAATCCAGGCAGCAGCGTGAAGCATGGACTGGAGTGGGTAGAGACAGGAGGCTGGGAAGTCTGAGAGCTCACCTCCTCCAGGAGGCCTTCCCACACTGAGCCCCCTCTTTCCTCTCCTCCTCCCCATCCCCCCCCACCCTACCTCCTTCCCCTCCCCACAACACTTGTATATATATTTGTACTGATTTATTACTCTGTTTATTTTACCTGTACATATTTACTATTCTATTCATTTTGTTAATGATGTGCATCTAGCTTTAATTCTGTTTGCTCTGACGATTTTGACACCTGTCCACATGTTTTGATTTGTTGTCCATCTCCCCCTTCTAGACTGTGAGCTCGTTGTTGGGTAGGGACCGTCTCTATATGTTGCTGACTTGGACTTCCCAAGCGCTTAGTACAGTGCTCTGCACACAGTAAGTGCTCAATAAATGTAATTGAATGAATGAATGAATGAATGTCAACAGGGAGGCCAATACGGTAATCCAGGTGGGCTAGACTGAGTGATGGAACTGAGGCACAGTAAAGTCTAGTGACAAGGTAATGTAGCAGACAAGTGGCAGAGTCAGGATTAGAACCCAGGTCCTTCTGACTTCTAGGCCTGGGCTCTATTTACTAGGCATGCTGCTTCTTCCCCACTTCTCCAGAGAAAAGCCAATCCCAAAATGTGGAATCCCAGGACTTATTTCTGATTGTGCTAGCCTAGCTCATTAAAATGCTCTGGGGTTAGCAGTGAACTTACTTTCATCAGTCTTCACATTTCAACTTCTTTGAAACGGGAATCAAAATCCCTTTGATAGAGGATTTGAAAGCTTGCTGGTTTCCCCTGCAGTTTCTCTGAATGACTTGATGCCGGCAGTGGTTTCCACCAATATTGACATCGGTAGCTTTTGTCTTCAGGTTGCCGATGGACGCCGATTGCTTATTCAGCTGGTTCATCCTGATAGACGTAGTCTGCTTACTGTTCTATCTTTATTTGAATTAATTCGTTTATATTACTGTTTGTCTCCCCCTCTAGCCTGTAAGCTCACTGTGGGTAGGAAATGTATCTGTTATATTGTTATATTGTATTCTCCCAAGCATTTAGTACAGTGCTCCGCATACAGTAAACACTCAGTAAACACGATTGACTGACTCACTCGGTGACTATTCTTCCTCATACTATTTTTTATCTCTCTCCCAATTAGATTTTCTCTCCACCATATTCTCCCTCCCTTTTACATTACCTATGCACTTAAATCCACACCTAAACAGTTTGATTCTTAAAAAAACCCCACGGCACCGATGGCATTTTTTAAAGTGCTTACTATGTACAAAGCACTGTTCCAAGCTCAGGGGTGGATACAAGGTAAGCAGCTGGTCTCACATTGGGCTCACAGTCACTCATAATAATAATAGTAATAATGATGATGGTATTTGTTAAGCCCTTACTATGCACCGAGCACTGTTCTAAGCTCTGGGGTAGATACAAGGTTAACAGGTTGTCCCATGTGGGGCTCACAGTCTTAATTGCCATTTTACAGATGAGGGAACTGAGGCCCAAAGAAGAGAAGTGGCTTGCCCAAAGTCATCCAGCTGTCAAGTGGCAGAGCTGGGATTCGAACCCATGACCTCTGATTCCCAAACCTGTGCTCTTTACACTAAGCCATGCTGCTTCTCATGTACATATCTTAATACTCTGTTGATTTCCTTATTTTTAATTTATTGCAATATCTGCCTCGCTTATAGATTGCAAGCTTAATAATAATAATAATAATAATAATAATAATAGTATTTGTTAAGCGCTCACTATGTGCAAAGCACTGTTCTAAGCGCTGGGGAGGTTACAAGGTGATCAGGTTGCCCCACGGGGGGCTCACAGTTTTAACCCCATTTTACAGATGAGGCGACTGAGGCCCAGAGAAGTTAAGTGACTTGCCCAAAGTCACACAGCTGACAACTGACAGAGCCGGGATTTGAACCCATGACCTCTGACTTCAAAGCCCGGGCTCTTTCCACTGAGCCATGCTCCTTGAAGTGGGATTGAACTCTACTATGTTCTCCCAAGCACTTAGTTCAGTGCTTTGCATTCAGTCATATTCATTTAGCTCTTACTATATGCAGAACACTGTATTAAGCGCTTAGGAGAGTACAGTGTAACAATGAACGGACACATTCCCTGCCCACAACGAGCTTACAGTGTAGAGGGGGAATAATTGTGGTCTTTGTTAAGAGCTAACTATGTGACAGGCACTGTACTAAGCACTGGGGTGGATACAAGCGCACTCTCAATCCCCATGGTAAGCACTCAATGAATGCCACTGATGGATGGAGTGTAAACTTCCTGAAGTCAGGGTACATTTGTTGTCCACCTGTTGTACTCTCCCAAGAGCTTTGCACAGTGTTTAGTACTCAGTAGACAATAGGCATATAAACTCTCTGAGAGCAAGGATCATGTCTACTCTATTTTTCTCTCTCAAGCACACAATACAGTGTGAAATAAACACCTCTGATTGATTGAAGTCATTTGCAATACTATCTTCCCCTCGTACCCTCCAATTTCTCCTGAGGATCAGGGAAGGAAACTAATCACATTTATTGGTTATGTTTAATGATCATTACCTTCCATAGTTAATCACATCTGTTGCCAGGACATTTATAAGCTTCTGCAAATGTTTCACTTTGTGGGCAAAGTGGAAGGTTATGTAATAATCCACAGGATAGATGATGCGAAGCAAGACAGAAACCCTTCAGGAAAGATTTCATTATTTTCCTGCGAAGACAGGGACGTTGTGCGTACATCAGAACAACTTTTTAACAGTGGGGGAACAGAACGGTCAGTCAGGGGAGGGGTGCTGGTTTCTTTATTTTACTTGTACATATCTATTCTATTTATTTTATTTTGTTAATATGTTTTGTTCTCTGTTTCCCCCTTCTAGACTGTGAGCCCACTGTTGGGTAGGGATCGTCTCTATATGTTGCCAACTTATACTTCCCAAGCGCTTAGCACAGTGCTCTGCACACAGTAAGCGCTCAATAAATAGGATTGATTGATTGATTGATTGATTGATTTACCTGAAACAAGATTGCCATAGCTGGGCATTTCAACAGCAGGTGCTCTCCAGCGTGGCTCAGTGGAAAGTGCACGGGCTTTGGAGTCAAGGTCATAGGTTCAAATCCCAGCTCCGCCAATTGTCAAATGTGTGACTTTGGGCAAGTCATTTCACTTCTCTGTGCCTCACTTCCCTCATCTGTAAAATGGGGATGAAAACTATGAACCCCCAGTGGGACAACCTGATTACCTTATATCCTACCCAGTAGGGCAGAATAGGGCTTTGCACATAGCAAGCACTTAATAAATGCCATCATTATTATTATTATCTGCATCCTCACTGTGAGCAGTGATTTTGAATGGTGGTTTTGAACACCTGCTCTTGCCTTGTCATTTAGACTAGACACATCTGAGAAGGAAATAGAAGGACTTTCTAGTTGGAAAGGCAAATAGTAGTAATAATAATAATGACAGTTTTTGTTAAGCGAGCACTATGTGCCAAGCACCGTTCTAAGCACTGGTGTAGATACAAGGTTATCAGGTTGTCCCACGTGGAGTTCACAGTCTTAATCCCCGTTTTACAGACAAGGGAAGTGATGTGCGGAGAAGTGAAGTGACTTGCCCTAAGTCACACAGCTAACAAGTGGTGGAGCGGGATTAGAACCCATGACCTCTGACTCCCAAGCCCGGGTGCTTTCCACTGAGCTTTGCTCTGGCTTTCTGGTGACTTGAATCAGCTACCCACTAAATAACAATCCATTAGTTTGTTAAAACCCCCAAAAGAGTGTAAGCTTCTTTGAAGGCAGTGATTATGTCTACCAACTCTATTGTACTCTCCCGAGTGCTTAGTACAGTGCTCTGCATATGGTAAATGCTCAATACTATTGATTAACTGATTGATGGATAGATTATTGATTGATACATATCACGGTTTCTCCCAGTACATTTTGAAGCCTTTATTTTCTTTCTCTTCTAAAAATTAAATCCTCCTTTCATTAGCTTGAAGTAAAAAAAGAAAAGCCAGGGACTGGGAGACAGAAGACCTGGGTTTGAGGCCCGAATCTACCACTGAATTACTGTGTGATCTTCGGCAAGTCACTTAACCACTCTGGGCGTCAGTTTCTCATCTATAAAATGGAGGTGTATTCCCCTCCTATTTCATCATTATCATCAGTGGCATTTATTGAACACTTAACATGTGAAGAGCAGTGTACAAGGCTCTTGGAAGAATATAACACAGAAGAGTTGGCAGACATGTTCCCTGCCCACAGTAAGCTTATAATTTAGAAGGGGAAATGGACATAAATATAAATAAATGATGTGTAATACATAAATAAAAGATAGGTACATATTTAAAGATAGGTACATATTTAAAGATAGGTACACATTTAAAGATTTAGACCATGTGGGGTAGGGACTGCGTCCAACCAGATCAAATTGTATCTAATTCAGTGCTTCGTACAGTACTTGGCACATAGAAAGTGCTTTATGAATACCACAATTATTATTACTACAAATTAGAATGAGCCCTTTGTGGGACAGGGACTTTGTCCAATTGCCTTACTTTAGCATTACTTAGTGAGTAGAGCACAGGCCTAAGAGTGAGAAGGTCATGGGTTCTAATTCTGGCTCTGCCATTTGTCTGCCATGCAACCTTGGGCAAGTCACTTCACTTCCCTGTGCCTCAGTTACCTCCGCTGTAATATGTGATTTGAGACTGTGAGCCCCACATGGGGCAGGGACTGTGTCCAACCTGAGTTGCTTGTATCCATCCCAGTGCTTAGTAATAATAATAATGATGATGATGGCATTTATTAAATGCTTACTCTGTGCAAAGCACTGTTCTAAGTGCTGGGGAGGTTACAAGGTGATCAGGTTGTCCCACCGGGGGCTCACAATCTTATTCCCCATTTTCCAGATGAGGTCACTGAGGCACAGAGAAGGTACGTGATTTGCCCAAAGTCACACAGCTGAAAATTGGTGGAGCCGGGATTTCAACCCATGAACTCTTACTCCAAAGCCTGTGCTCTTTCTCGGCACACAATAAGTACTTAAGAATGACCATTTAGCAAAAAAAAAAAGCACTTAATATGTGTTATATCAGCAATCCCAACTATTATTTAATTATTAATAGTAACATACATTACCACTGATCCATTCCGGTAACATCTGACAGAAGACTCTCCCCCAATTCAGACCCTTATTGAAGGCCCGTCTCCTCCTGGAGGTCTTCCATGACTTAAGCCCTTCTTTCCTCTACTCCATTCCCTTCTGTGTCACCCTCACTCCCTTTATTCACCACTACCCCCTCGCAGCCCCACAGCACTTAAATACATATGTGTAATTAATTAATTTATTTAGATTAATGTCTGTCTCCCCCCTAGACTGTAATCTTGTTGTGGGCTGGGAATGTGTTTGTTTATTGTTATATCATACTCTCCAAAGCACTTGGTTCAGTTCTTTGAACACAGTAAGCGCTCAGTAAATATGATTGAATGAATGAATCGCCCCTGTGAGAAAGTCTGAGTTATTTATCTTGTGTTTACTTCAGTGCCTAGCCCAGACACTGGCACATATTAAAGTCCCTTAACACACACACATACACTGTAACTGACAAGCAAATTAACTAAAAGCCATTAAGATTCTGGTGGAAAGTGTAGTATGCTCTGCCCATAGAAGAACTGTCATGAAAAACTCCATTTGCTTAACACGTTGGATGGATTCTCCAAAAAAAATTCACTGACCAAAATCAAAGTCAAATCTTGGTCCGGTTCTACACTACAGCCAGGGAAGTGTGTTCAAGAGGATAGCGCGCGGGGCCTGGGAATCAGAAGAATCTGGCTTCTAATCCTGCGTCTGTCCCTTGTCTACTGGGTGATACATACTGGTAAATGTGAATTTTTTAGTCTGCATTTCAGTTGCCCAGGTGCAGACATGGTTACTGATTCTTTCCTAGCAGTTAAGATATTTAATAAAAGCTGAGATAATAATGATGGTACTTATCCAGCACTTAGAACAGTGCTTTGCTCATAGTAAGCACTTAATAAATGCTATTATTATTATTATTATTATTATTATTATTATTATTATGCAATTACTATGTGCCAGGCACTGTATTAAGCGCTAGGGTAGATACAAACAAATCGGGTTGGACACAGTCCTTGTCCCACATGGGGCTCAAAGCACCAATTCACATTTTACGAATGAGGTAACAGAGGCCCAGAGAAGTGCAGTGACTTGCCCAAGGTCACACAGCAGATAGGTGTAAGCCCGGTGTAGACAGGGATCTTCTCCCTTTATTGCCAAATTGTACTTTCCAAGCGCTTAGTACAGTGCTGTACACACAGTAAGCTCTCAATAAATACGATTGAATAAAAAACAGGGCTCTGCACACAGTAAGCTCTCAATAAATATGATTGAATAAATGAATGAAAGTGGTTGAGTCGGGATTAGAACCCAATACCCATGACCACGCTGGTGTTTGTTGCATGCTTACTATATGCTAGGCATTTTATTAAGCTCTGGCATAGATATAAGCTAGTCTGGCTGGACACAGTCCACACTAAGGGTCGCAGGTTTCATCCCCATTTTACAGATGAGGCAAGTGGGGCACAGAGAAGTTAAGCGATTTCGCCAGGATGATCCAGCAGATGAGGGGCAGAGCTGAAATCAGAACCCAGGACCGTCTAATTCCCAGGCCCGTGCTCTGTCCACTAGGCAATATTTGCTTTACGATCGCGTAGAGCCAGACAAAGATTCAACTTCGATTTATGTCAGGGATTTTTTTTTAGAGAATCCATCCAATATGTAAAACAAATGGAGTTTATCATGACAGGTCTTTTCCTCTTGTACGGGCAGAAAATACTACACTGTTTCATGTCAGCTTTATGCATATGAAGTCAATACAATCCCAAGCCAAATGTTTTTGGTTTCAGTTTCTCTGTTGGCATATCAAATGTTCTATCCCTCCTGCATTTGCCAGGATACGAAATGTCTCCAAATCAGCATTATGCATGAGAATGAGACTTAACTGGATCCCTGTATGTATAATCAATGCATAATCTGAATGATATCCAAATGCACCGTAAAAATGGCACTTATTGTTAAATGAAACGGTTCCAACACCTGCACAAAAATAGAAGTTTGATTTTTTTTCCCTTTCTCAAGTTAAAAATAAGGAACACTCTCAACGCGGATTAGCAGCCAGAAATATTCAATACGTTTTATGTGATTGTCTAAATTTTGCATAATGTAACCCTGCTGGTTTAGAAAATCACATCTACATTTGTGCCGTCGAACTGTGGTAGGGAATTCAGGTGATGAATTTATATTTTAATAATGCATTTGCTATACTTTGCCTTCTCTGGAGTAAATACTAAGTTATACCTCTCGAAGCGGGAAACGAGGAGAAGGGGGTAATAGGCATCAGAAACCCTCAAGTCAGTTATTTTTCACGCACATTTGTTTCTGCAGAACAAAGAAATGTAATCAACAGATTTGAATCTATGCTTGACCCCAGAGGGGTCTTCATGACACTGACTTTTTGACACTCTCGTTGCACTGCGAATTGAAAATGAATACATTCTAGAAGGTGCATCATAACACTTTAATGAAGATATTGGTGAAGCAGTAAAAGTTTCTCCAACCCATCATAATGAGGTTGAAACTCTTACACCTCCACATTACGGAAAATGTATTCATAGCTGGAAAATTAGCCTCCAATGACAGCGTAAAACCAATGTTAGCTTTAGGATATAGGATTAGGTAAGGCAAAACCGCATTTATTTATACATTTCTTGAGGGTTAAACTCTTCACCCCAAGGCTACGATCATTAGGATAATATTACAAAATACTGGTGTGCAGTCAGTTCTCTAGTATTGAAGCAGTGCTCATCGGCTCAAAGCTTAAATAATTCTAATAATGATAATAATTATAAGAAGAAGTAGAATGACAAAACAATGACAGTGTTGGAACTGGTAATAAATGTGGTATTTTAAAGCATTTACTATGTGCCAGGCAGTGAGGTGGATACAAGGTAATCAGGACTGACACATTCCCTGTCCCATGTTCTGAGCGGAAGGGGCAATAGATATTGAACCCTATCTCCCAGAAGAGGAAACTGGAGCGCAGAGAAGTTAAGTGACGTCCCCAAGGTAACAGAGCAGGTAGAGCCGAGAGATTCCCCCTCGTCCCCCTGTCCATCCCCCCCATCTTACCTCCTTCCCTTCCCCACAGCACCTGTATATATGTATATATGTTTGTACATGTTTATTACTCTATTTATTTATTTATTTATTTATTTATTTATTTTATTTGTACATATCTATTCTATTTATTTTATTTTGGTAGTATGTTTGGTCTTGTTCTCTGTCTCCCCCTTTTAGACTGTGAGCCCACTGTTGGGTAGGGACTCTCTCTATATGTTGCCAATTTGTACTTCCCAAGCGCTTAGTACAGTGCTCTGCACATAGCGCTCAATAAATACGATTGATGATGATGACGATGATGATTAGAACCCAGGCCCCCTGATTCCAAGGACCATGCTCTGTCCCTCAGGCCATGCTGCTTTGTGACATTAGAAGACTTGATGCCTTGACACCTGCCCACATGCTTTGTTTTGTTGTCTGTCTCCCCCTTGTAGGCTGTGAGCCCGTTGTTGGGTAGGGACCAGCTCTATATGTTGCCAACTTGTGCTTCCCAAGCGCTTAGTACAGTGCTCTGCACACAGTAAGTGCTCAATAAACATGATTGAATGAATGAATGAGTTGCTGATCTCTTGATTCCACCCAGTGAGTCTTCCAGGAGGCTGTGAGGAGATTAGGTAGCTATCAATCAATCAATCGTATTTATTCAGCACTTACTGTGTGCAGAGCACTGTACTAAGCGCTTGGGAAGTACAAGTTGGCAACATATACAGTCCCTACCCAAAAGTGGGCTCACAGTCTAAAAGGGGGAGACAGAGAACAAAACCAAACATACCAACAAAATAAAATAAATAGAATAGATATGTACAAGTAAAATAAATAAATAGAGTAATAAATATGTACAAACATATATACATCTATACAGGTGCTGTGGGGAAGGGAAGGAGGTAAGATGGGGAGGATGGAGAGGGGGACGAGGGGGAGAGGAAGGAAGGGGCTGAGTGTGGGAAGGCCTCCTGGAGGAGGTGAGCTCTCAGTAGGGCCTTGAAGGGAGGAAGAGAGCTAGCTTGGCGGATGGCAGAGGGAGGGCATTCCAAGATACGGAACCAAACAATGATGATGTAGTATTCTGTGTGTGTGTGTGTGTGTGTGTGTGTGTGTGTATGTGTGTGTGTGTGTTCATTAAGCTTTTACTCTGTGCAAAGCACTAAACTCAGAGCTTGGAAGCATACGTACAACAGAATTGACAGATACAGCATGGCCTAGTGAATACAGCATGGGCCTGGGCATCAGAAGGACCTGGGTTCTGATTCCCACTCTGGCACTTGTCTGCTGTGTGACCTTGGGCAAGTCACTTCACATCTCTGGGCTTCAGCTCCCTCATCTGTAAAATTGGGATTGAGCTCTGCGTGGGACAGGGGTGGTGTCCAACCTGATTTGCTTGTATCCGTCCCAGTGCTTAGTACAGTGCCTGGCACATAGTAAGCGCTTAACAAATGCCATTGTCATTATTATTATTACTATTATTATTATTATTCACTCCCTGCCTACAATGACTGTCCTCTACAGTCTAGAGGGGGAGACAAACACTAACATGAATAAATGCATTGCAGATATGTTACTAGTGCTGTGGGATTGAAGGAGATGTGAATAACAAGTGCTTAAAATGTACAGAACCAACTGCACGTGGTATTTACTAAGCACCTTCTCTGCGCAGAGCTCTGTAATAATAATATAATACTAATGTTGGTATTTGTTAGGCACTTACTATGTGCCAAGCACTGTTCTAAGCGCTGGGGGGATACAAGGTAATAATAATAATAATGATGGCATTTCTTAAGCGCTTACTATGTGCAAAGCACTGTTCAAAGTGCTGGGGAGGTTACAGGGTGATCAGGTTGTCCCACGGGGGGCTCACAGTAATCACATTTGTCCCATGTGGGGCTCACAGTCTTCATCCCCATTTTACAGATGAGGGAACCGAGGCCCAGAGGAGTGTAGTGACTTGCCCAAAGCCACACAGCTGACAAGTGGCAGAGCTCGGATTAGAACCCATGACTTCTGACTCCAAGCCCAGGCTCTTTCCACTGAGCCTCGCTGCTTCTCTTAGCACTGGAAAAGAAAATATAGTGGGGGAAATTGGAAACACTCCCTATTCCTGAAAGGACTCATACTCTAAGAGAAAAGGACGAGAAGACAACAGAAACACAAGGAACAATGAAACACTAAACACAAAAATGGTAAGCGCTTAGAACAGTGCTCAGTGCTTAGAAAAGTGCTCACCGCTTAGAGCAGTGCTTCAACTCTTAGAACAGTGCTTTGCACATAGTAAGCACTTAATAAATGCCATTCTTCTTCTTCTTCTTCTTCTTCTTCTTCTTCTTCTTCTTCTTCTTCTTTTTCTTCTTCTTCTTCTTCTTCTTCTTCTTCTTCTTCTTCTTCTTTTCTTCTTCTTCTTCTTCTTATTATTACTATAAGGAAGGAAAAAGGACAACAATAAATAGAATATCGATGGGGTTCTGTGGCTAGAGCAGCAATATTAGCACAGTGCTCTGCCCACAGAAAGCACTCAATAAATACAATCGAATGAATGAAATTTTGGGCTCCTTGTGGCTCAGAGTCTGACTGTAAAGGTCACAGGCACGGTCGGGGTAATAAAAATGGCATTGCTTAAGTGCTTACTCTGTCCCAAGCACTGTACTGAGCACTGAGGAAGGTAAAAGATAATTAGGTCCACCAGAGTCCCTGTACTTCATTAATAATAATAATAATAATAATAATAATAATAATGACATTTATTAAGCACTTACTATGTGCAGAGCATAGGCTCACAGTCTAAGTGTGAGGGAGAGCAGCTATTGAATCTCCATTTTCCAAATGAAGAAACTGAGGTGCAGAGATGTGAGATGACTTGCCCAAGGTCACACAGCAGACATGTGGCAGAGCAGGGATTAGAACCCAGGTCCCAGGCCTGGGGTTTTTCCAATGGCCCAAATTGGTGCTGGCGTTTTGAAAGGCCAGGGTGCCTTACACTGATAAGAGAATCTGACAGCATCATAAAGCAAATCCACAGCACTATTACCCTAAGTTTGAGGCACAAAAAGCTCTTCTGAAACCTTATAGACAACCCCCTTGGTAGTTTCATTCTTTGGCTGATTAGAGAGCCAGCAATGAGAAATTCAAAACAATCATCATTTTAACATCTCCAAAATCTCCTCGTGGGTTTATTTTCCCTCTCTGTACATGTCAATCTGCTTACTGAGAATCTTCATTTAGTTCCGGAGGTGGATTTCGGGAGATGTTAACTATTAAATAGAAAGCATATTTCAAGTTTCCAGGTAGAGGGGAGAGTTTTGATTGATGCAGTTGGAGAAAAGGAAAGATTTTCCTGCAGAGTCTCCTGGTACCGAATAAATAAAGCATCTGTCAGGTAACTGGCTGGATATCTCGGCTGCCGCTTCCTCCCCACTTCGGATGTGAGAGGTCAAGAAACCCCTCTTGTGACCAGATGTGCTCTAAAGAGAAAGTACAATTTCAAGGTCTGGAGAGACCGCAAAGAACTTGGTCCATTTTCCACAGTTGTGCTCACCGAGATGATGAAACTAATCTACCAGCAATTTCAGATTTAACTTTGTCCATAATGATCTTCAGACTGTAAAAACGAAGCTGAAATGTATTTATAATTCATTAACGGTATTTATTGAGCCCCTATGGTATGCAAAATTGTACTAAGTCCCGGGGAAAGGGCAGCAGAAGCAATCATTTGTATTTATTGAGCACTTACTGAGCGTGGAGAGAAGTGTCCTAAGTGCTTGGGAGAGCACAAACAATAGAGGTAGTAGACACATTCTCTGCCTAAAACCAGCTTACAATTATTATTATTATTATTACCATTATTATTATTATTGTATTTTTAAGTGCTTACCATGTGCCAGGCACTGTTCTAAGCGCTGGGATAGATACAAGATATTCAGGTTGTTCCCAATGGGGCTCACAGCCTTAATCCCCATTTTAGAGCTGAGGTAACTGAGGCACAGAGAAGATAAGTGGCTTGCCCAAGGTCACACAGCAGACCAGTGGCAGAGCCGGTATTAGAACCCATGTCCTCTGACTCACAAATCCGTGTACTTTCCACTAAGCAACGCTGATTCTGTATCGATAAAACCACACGTCTCTACCCACAGGGAGCTTACCATCAAATGAATCAAAGCCAGGTTAAAACAAAAAGTCTACAAATCGGAGGAGGAAGAGGGACAATAAAATAGGTAGTCATACAGATAGGTCAGCATGCAGTGCTGAAATAAATTTGAATGAATGGTTGATTATACAATGTGTGTGTGGCGGGGGGTGATGATACATGGTTGTGTTTAGTGCTGCAATGGATATAAAGCCTTAGGTTTTTAGTATATATCAGTTATCAATTCTTCGGTGATATTTATTGATAGTCTACTTTTTTCAGAGCACTGTACTAAGTGCTTGGGAAAGTATAGTACAACAGAGTTGATAGACTGTTTTGTTTTGTTGTAGGTCTCCCCCTTCTAGACTGTGAGCCCATTGTTGGGTAGGGACCGTCTCTATGTGTTGCTGACTTGTACTTCCCAAGCACTTAGTACAGTGCTCTGCACATGTTAAGCGCTCAATAAATATGATTGAATGAATTCATGATAGATGATAGATAGATAGAATGATAGACCAAGTCCCCCCATTTCCTCTTCTCCCAATCCCTTCTGCATCACCTTGATTTGCTCCTTTTATTCATGCCCCTCCCAGCCCCACAACACTTTTGTACATATCTGTCATTTTATTTATTTATATTAATGTCTCTCTCCCCCTCTAGATTATAAGCTTGTTGTAGGCAGGGAATGTGTCTGTTCACTGTTATAATGTCCTGTCTTTAGGGCTTAGTACATGTTGTGCACACAGTAAGCACTCAATAAATATGATCGTCCACCTCACTGATATGTTCCCTGCCCATAAGCAGTGTAGCCTAGTGCAAACATCACCGTCCTGAGAGTCAGAGGACTTAGGTTCTAATCCTGACTCCACCACTTCCCTGCTGTGTGACCTTGAGCAAATCTTTTAACTTCTCTGTGCCTCAATTTCCTCATCAGCAAAATGGGAATTCAATATCCGTTCTCCCTCTTACTTAATCTTTGAGCTCCCTGTGGGACCTGATTATCTTGTATTCATTCATTCAGTAGTATTTATTGAGTGCTTACTGTGTGCAGAACACTGTACTAAGCTCTTGGGAAGTACAAGTTGGCAACATATAGAGACAGTCCCTACCCAACAGTGGGCTCACAGTCTAGAATCTTCCCCAATGCTTAGTACAGTGCTTGGGACATATAGTAAGCACTTACACTAACACCACAATTATTGAGGAGCTTACAATCTACAGGAGAAGACGGACATTACTCAGAGGTCATGGGTTTAAATCCCAGCTCTGTCAATTGTCAGCTGTGTGACTTTGGGCAAGTCACTTAACTTCTCTGGGCCTCAGTTCCCTCATCTGTAAAATGGGGATTAAGACTGTGAGCCCCCCGTGGGACAACCTGATCACCTTGTAACCTCCCCAGCACTTAGAACAGTGCTTTGCACATGGTAAGTGCTTAATGAATGCCATCATTGTTATTATTATTATTATTATTACTATTAATACATTATAATACAGGAAGCATTTATAAAATGAAACAAATGTTGTGGTACTGGGATGAAATAGCTCCTATCTCTATCATAGAACATACTGATTTCTCTCTCACCATCTTAGGGCTATGAGCCTCCTGTGGGATAGGGACTGGGTCTGATTTTATTGTACTGTATCTACTATCCACACCAGGGCTTAATACGTTCCTTAGTCCAGTAGCACACAGTATGAGTTTATCAAATACCACAGTTATCGCTGTTGATATCATTGGCAACTCCCCCAATGCAGGAACTTCCATAATCAAAGTTTCTGATTCTCTACAATACAAGAATAATATTGGCCTTCTCATTGTTGTGTTCACTGGGGCAGCGAAAGCGTCCACCAACTCTGTTGTGCTGTACTCTCCCAAGCCCTTCAGTTCAGTGCTCTGCACACAGTAAGTGATCAATAAACACCATGGATTGACTGATTATTGATTTGGAGGAACCTTTTCCACCCAGTTAGGGTCATTAAAGTTATCAAGAGGTCGTATTTTCTAATTCCGGCTCCACCACTGATGAGCTCTTTGACTTTGGGCAAGTCGCTTGACTTCTCTGTGCCTCAGTGACCTCCTCTGTAAAACGGGGATTATGACTGTGAGCCCCACTTGGGACAACCTGATGATTTTGTATCTCCCCCAGCGCTTAGAACAGTGCTTGGCACATAGTAAGCGCTTAACAAATGCCATCATCATAATGGAGAGTTGACAATGTTCAGCTGTTGGCATCCTCCACTAGAGTTAGGAGGTGACTGATAAAGTCAGGCTGCATTCAGTTCTAATAATAATAATAATGATGGCAATTGTGAAGCGCTTACTATGTGCAAAGCACTGTTCTAAGCGCTGGGGGGGATACAAGGTAATCAGGTTGTCCCACGTGGGGCTCACAGTCTTAATCCTTATTTTACAGATGAGGGAACTGAGGCTGCAAAAAGTTAAGTGACTTGCCCAAGGTCACGCAGCATGGACTTTCCCTCTCAACTGTAAACTCGTTGTGGGCCTGGCATGTGTCTCTTCATTATTCTATTGTACACGCCCAAGAGCTTAGTACAGTGCTCTGCAGACAGTAAGTGCTCAATAAATATGATTGACTGACTGACTTCCCCCTAGAAATCTTCAGATTTCGGTCCCTGCTTAAGCTGCTGGGAGAAGTTTCTGGATCACAGACTCTTCATTAACCCGAATTCTTAATTAACCTGCATCTCCCATCCCAATGAAGAACAGATCTTGGGCTGGATTATGAATTTAGGAACACATCTCTATAAGACAGCTGAGCCCTCCATCTTATTTATGAGCCGGCTTGTCGTTCTTTTGTGCTGAGTGTGTTCTCAGGGATGTGACAGGAAAACACAGAAATGAAATTTGTTGCATTTTATCACAGGCTACAGGCTGTGCTCCACTAGCTACAGCAGCCGTTATCATCTAATATTTCCAAACCTGGGAAAAAGTGTAAATACAAGTATTTCAAACCTTGAACCTTAGTAAACTGTAACAAGCCCAGGCACAATATATGAAAAACAGATTAATTCATTGGAAAAAGTGAGTCTAGAGGAAAGAACATGGATCTGGGAATCAGAAAATCCAGGCTCTTATCCTACTTCCTCCACTGACTGGCTGTGTGACCATGGGCAAGACACTTATCCTTTTTGGGCCTCAATATTCTTTATCTGTAGAATGGCAATAAGATCCCTGCTTTTCCTCCCTGCCTCTTAGATTGTGATTCCCATTTGGAACAACATTTTTTTTTTTTTGCGTGACAATCCTGTATAATCCTCTAGACTGTGAGCTTGTTGTCTGCAGGAATTCATTCATTCATTCAATCATATTTATTGAGCACTTACTGTGTGCAGAGCACTGTACTAAGCGCTTGGGAAGTACATGTTGGCAACATATAGAGACGGTCCCTACCCAACAATGGGCTTACATGTCCATTTGTTGTTGCTCTCCCAAGCACTTAGAACAGTGCTTTGCACTCAATAAGCTCTCAATAAACACGAACGATTGAATGAATGAATCTTTGCCCAGTGTTTAGCACATTCAAAACCCTTAATAATAATCAGTTGTGATGTAAACACCACATTAGATTATAAACTCCTTGTGGGCAGGGATCATGCCCACCACCTATAAAATAATATATAGTTCCACTAAGCCACGCTGCTGCCGTGATATTATATTCTCCCAAGTGATTGATGCAGTGCCCTGAATTCAGTAAGTGCTCAATAAATACTTTTGATTGATTGATTTTTTTTTTTTATTTGTTATACGCTTAGTAATTGTTAAGAACTGGTATAAATGCAGGATAGTCAGATATGGCACAGTCCTTATCCCACACAGGACTCACATTCTAAGGGGGAAGGAGGATAAGTATTTGATCCCCATTTTACAGATGAGGCAACGGAGGCACAGATAAATAAAGTCACCTACCCAAGTTCATGCAGCAGAGAAGTGGCAGAACCTGGACGTATTTATTACTCTATTTATGTATTTATTTTATTTGTACATATTTAGTCTATTTATTTTATCTTATTAATATGTTTTGTTTTGTTCTCTGTCTCCCCCTTCTAGACTGTGAGCTCACTGTTGGGTAGGGATCGTCTCTATATGTTGCCAGCTTGTACTTCCCAAGAGCTTAGTACAGTGCTCTGCACGCAGTAAGCGCTCAATAAATACGATTGATTGATTCTCCAGGCCTCAGTTCCCTCATCTGTAAAATGGGGATTAAGACTGTGAGCCCCAAGTGGGACAACCTGATCACCCTGTTTCCCCCCAGCGCTTAGAACAGTGCTCTGCACATAGTAAGTGCTTAACAAATACCATCACTATTATTATTATTATTATTGTACTTCCCAAGCGATTAGTACAGTGCTCTGCACACAGTAAGTGCTCAATAAATACGATTGAATGAATGACATGAGTGAGAGGTGTTGGGTGTGAGAGATGAGATCAAGGTATAGTGAGTCTGTTGGCCCTAGAGGAGCGAAGCGCTTCGGCGGAGTTGGGTTGGAGAGCAAGGAGAGATGGTGAAGAGGGGGCAAGGTGACCGAGTGCTTTAAAGCTTGTCATGAGGAGTTTCTGTTTCCAGCGCGAAGGATAGTCTTAGGTCACCGTAATTAACGTTTTTCCCTTCTCCCTCTATCTCTCTCATCCTCCAGGAACCACCTTAGGCTGGAAACAGGTTTCCAGCGATAACGATGTTAGCTTCCTCTGTTCAGTTTACGGCAAGACTTATCATAAAACAAATGTCTTAGTGTTCACCTAGCAGACAAATGCCCCTCTTTCATTTGGTACAAATATTAATTTTCTAAAAGATGCATACATATGATATACGGTGCACCTCTCGATCAGGTCATTTCAAACAAGATGACTCTAAAGGTTACCTGCATTTTGTAAGAAGGTACGGAATGGTTGAAACTGCTGTCAAGTTAAACATCTCACCTGTTTTGTTCTCCGGTATAATGGAGTTCATTTCTTGCAGTACATTTCGAGGTACACAACTGTAGCTATAGCAACATAGGAAAGATCATTTTGTTGCACAAAAACGCATGGAACTCTGTAACTAGGCAGCCTATATTTTGAAGTATGTTATGTGCTGTATCTGAAATTCAAAAAGAAATAATTTTCATCTTGATTTTTTTTCCCCACAAATGAATCCAAACAGTCATCTTAATTATCACACTGCTCTGGAAGGAGATATAATGAAAATTTGGCTTCTTTATTCAATACTGTTGGTTTGTGCATATATGAGAAGCAGCGTGGCTCAGTGGAAAGAGCACGGGCTTTGGAGTCGGAGGTCATGGGTTCAAATACCGGCTCTGCTACTTGTCATCTGTGTGACTTTGGGCAAGTCACTTTATACTTCTCAGGGCCTCAGTTACCTCATCTGTAAAATGGGCATGAAGACTGTGAGCCCCCTGTGGGACAACCTGATCACCTTGTAACCTCCCCAGCGCTTAGAACAGTGCTTTGCACATAGTAAGCGCTTAATAAATGCCAATATTATTATTATCTGTTCGGGACATTTCCCAACTCTTCCCTTCCCTTCCCAGATCCACAGCACGTATGTACAGATCTGTAATTTATTTGTTTATATTAACATCTCTCTCCCCCTCTAGACTGTACGTGCATTGTGGGCAGGGTAGACGTCTCATTATTGTATTGAGAAGCAGCGTGGTTTAGGGGAACGAGCCCGGGTTTGGGAGTCAGAGGTCATAGGTCTGCCACTTGTCAGCTCCACCACTCCTCCACTTGTCAGCTGTGTGACTTTGGGCAGGTCGCTTCACTTCTCTGTGCCTCAGTTCCCTCACCTGTAAAATGGGGATTGATTGTCAGCCTCACGTGAGACAACCTGATTACCTTGTATCTATCTACCCCAGTGCTAGAACAGTGCTTGGCACATAGTAAGCACTTAACAAATACCATCATTATTACTATTGTACCCTACTCAGTGCTTAGTACTATGCTCTGCACGCAGTAAGCGCTCCATGAATATGATTGAATGAATGAATGAATGAACCTGCCCACAATGCACTTCCACTCCAATAGGGGAGACAGACATTCATTCATTCATTCATTCAATTGTATTTATTGAGCACTTACTGTATGCAGAGCACTGAACTAAGCGCTTGGGAAGTACAAATCGGCATCATATAGAGACGGTCGCTACCCATCAGCGGGCTCACATTCAGGAAGCGGGAGACCGACAACAAAACAAAACAAGTAGATAGGTGACAAAACAAGTAGACATAATTGCTTGGGAAACAGCATGGCTTACTGGAAAGAGCTTGAGCCTAGGAGTCAGAAGAATCTGGGTTCTAATCCCAGCTCCTCCATGTGCCTGCTGTGTGACCTTGGGCAAGTCACTTCAATTCTCTGTGCCTCAGTTACCCCATCTGTAAAATGGGGATTGAGACTGTGAGCCCCACGTGGCACAGAGACAATATCCAACCCTATTTGTTTGTATCCACCCCAGTGCTTAGTACAGTCCCTTGCACATAGTGAACACTTAAACAACACCATTATTATTAGTATGTGGGACAGGGACTGTTTCCAACCTGATTAGCTTGGATCCACCCCAGCACTTAGAGCAGTGCCTGGCCACTTAGTAAGCACTTAACAAATGCGACAATTATCATTAATTATGGTTATTAGCATTAACCTTCCCTCCTAGACTGCAGAATATCTCTAAGTGTCTTGTGAAGTGGCCAGAGCACGCTGGAACGCCTAGTATGGACACCTAAAGTAGGGAGGGGAAGTCTTCTCTGGGCCAGGAGTTCTTTTCACCCCAGTGATTCCCAACTAATTCAGAGCTGTCTATTTCCAGCTCCTTACCCATCTACTGATTCAATTCCCAGCCTCCACCCCCGCAAGTCTCCCAGTTCATTCCGACTAATCTGCATGAGCTTGAAACCCTACTTCATCGGTCCAATGCAGAGCCACCCCCGAAAAAGAAAGATAAGGGAGAAAAGCAGTCTAATTTGGGAAAGTGTAAACACATTTGCAAAGACATGACACCCTATATCCTTGGTCCTCTCAGATCGATTATGAGATTACACGATGAGGTTGACGTGAGAGAATTTTCTTCCCGTCAGGAGATGAGCTGTCGGGACTCTCCGCTCTACTAGATCAAAGGTTACGGTTTCAAAGGAAGATATAATTCAAAGATTCCGGTTTCGGAATATGGGTTGCTACTTATTGTCAGGGATGGATCGGAACATATATCATCAAAAGTCATTGAGGATACCCGTTTGCTGTGGTCTAGGGTAAAGCCCCGGAGAGTCACTTCTACACAAGGAACATATTTGATGCCATCTCACACGACTTAGTCACAACAGCCAGGATTTCTGCAACTATGATCCCGTTACATCCCGAGGAGGCATTTAGCACTGGGTCTGCGTTAGAGAAATAGAGCAAGTAGGTAGCAGAGGTGGTGCGGAAGTTCCTCCACACCAAGTGACCAAAGAGAGTTGCTTTGTCCCTCTAATCAGTCAGTCGTACTTATACAGCGCTTACAGTGTGCAGAGCACTGTGCTGAATGTACTGAATGTATTGAGCCCCCTCCTTCCTCTCCCCCTCCTCCCCCTCCCCATCCCCCACCTTGCCTCCTTCCCCTCCCCACAGCACCTATATATATATATGCATATATATATATGCATATTTATTACTCTATTTTATTTGTACATATTTATTCTATTTATTCTATTTTGTTAATATGTTTTGTTTTGTTCTCTGTCTCTCCCCTCTAGACTGTGAGCCCACTGTTGGGTAGGGACCGTGTCTATGCGTTGCCAACTTGGACTTCCCAAGCACTTAGTACAGTGCTCTGCACACAGTAAGCACTCAGTAAATACGATTGAATGAATGAATGAATGAATGCTTGGAAGAGTACAGCATAACAATATAAGTAGCATGGGTTAGTCAAAAGAGCCCGGGCTTGGGAGTCAGAGGTTGTGGGTTCTAATCCTGGCTCCACCACTTGTCAGCTGGGTGACTTTGGGCAAGTCACTTCAATTCTCTGTGCCTCAGTTACCTCACCTGTAAAAAGGGGATTAATACAGTGAGCCCCCCGTGGGACAACTTGATTACCTTGTATCTACTCAAGCTCTTTGAACAGTGCTTGGCACAATGTAAGCACTTAACAAATACTATTATTATTATTATTACTATTATTTATTATGTAACAGAAACATTCCCTGCCCACAACAAGCTTACAGTCTAGAGGGGGAGACAGACATTAATATACATAATGTATAGATCAGAAGCTCCTCGTGGGTAGGGAACATGTCCACCAACTCTCTTATGGCTTTCCCCCCCAAGCCCTTAGTATGCAGAAATCATTCAATAAATACAATTGATTGACCGAGCACTCTTGGTTTCTACTCTATCAATCGTCAATAAATCAGCAGTATGCATTAACTGCTTACTATGAGCAGGGCATTGTATTAAGCGCTTGGGAGAGTACAACACAATAAGTAGAGAGAACTCTACCCTTGAGGAGCTTACAATGGCATTTGTTAAGCGCTTACTATGTGCAAAGCACTGTACTAAGCTCTGGGGGGGATACAAGGTGATCAGTTTGTCCCACGTGGGGCTCACAGTCTTAATCCCCTTTTTACAGATGAGGTAACTGAGGCTCAGAGAAGTTAAGTGACTTGCCCAAGGTCACACAGCAGACATGTGGGGGAATCGGGATTCAATGGGGGAGGCAGACAGTAAAATAAATTACAGGTAGTCGAAAAATCAGTCAGACAATCAATTCATTTAGCACTCACTGTGTGCAGAGAAATACTCTGGGGGACAAATGGCCAAAGGTTTAGGTGATGTAGAAGTGATTCTGTGGTCTTGGGGAGGATGTAGGATGGGGAGATGATGAAATGGTCAGGGAAGACCTCCTGAGGCAGATGCAGTTGAAAAAGTCTTGGAATAGCAGGAGAACTGTGGTCCTTTTTAATGGTATTTGTTAAGCACTTACCATGAATTAAGTACTAAGCTCTGGGGTTGATACAAGCTAGTCAGGTTGGATGCTGTCCACGACCCCCATGGGGCTCTCAGTCTTAATCCCCATTTTACAGATGAGGCAAAGTGAAGCAGAGAAGTGAAGTGACTTGCCCAAGATCACACAGCAGACAAGTGGCAAAGCTGGGATTAGAACTCAGACAAGAATGGGAAGGAAGTTCCAGCCAGAAGGGAGGGAGTGAAAAAGAAGTCGACAGTGAGAGAATTGAGAACAGAACTTGTTTTATAGCTCTCTCCCTGGGCCTGGTTCAGGCCTGTTAATCCTTGATGGGTGATTCCTACAGAGAAAAGGGCATGGGATTTCATAATGTTCCAAAGAAAATGCATTCTGTGGCCAGTTTTGCACCGCTGACCCCTCTGTTTTTAATATGTGTCTCGATGTTTGGAGTAGCGAGGGTTCTCGGCAGATAAAAACGGACTTTCTCTGGCAAGACCAGACAGTTCAGAAAAAGAGAAATGTGTCGATTTTCATCATCATCAATAATTCTCCATTTCTAGCTGTCGGTATCATTGTTCAGCTGACTTCCATAGTCACAGTTCACTGCTGCTGTAATCAAGTCTAGATAAGCCCGAGGTCAGAATTCCTATTTATTTCTAGTTTGGGAGCAGCCCCTGAATTTTAAAAGAGTGAAATTAAGAAATTCTATTTTCATTATTAAATAGGTATACAACATTTTTCTCTGAAGATAGTTAAGTTTAATGGCAATGGGGTTACAACTTAGAAATAATCACTGAACAAGGGAACCGAGTTCTTTCCCATATTTTCTCTATATAAAATTGCATTTTATAAGGGCTCAAAACTCACTTTGAAGTCTCCAGCACAATGGAGGGCTGAATTTGCAGTGTAAAGCCAGGAAGCTATTCTCTTCCGACCTTTAAAAGTATTAAGTGGGAATTTTATCATTTTGACACCATCTCAAAAATACGGACAGCTTAGTAGAAAACCACCACATTTTAATTGGAATATAATTATACATGCATTAAATAATGTAACAGTGAAACAGCCTCTTTTATAGTGAACCTCTGGCATAAAAGATAGAACCATCAGACTATTGTCTTGTAATTACTGTATGTCACTATGTTCTAAAATGGGAAGTTGCTAATATATCATTAAAATTTCATGGCTATTTGTGTCCTAAATAAGAATCCAGTAGACAAATCTCCAAGCGATTCCTAGACAACATTGTGGCACTTCATTATCTTGGATCAGTTCAGCCATTAGGATTAACCATCAGAGCTGCTGCGTTTTATCTCTTGCTAATTCCATCATTTTCCAAACTGGAAAATGGAAGAAAAGGTGTTCATTAATATGCTAATGCTTTGGGAGATTTCTGACATCAGGCTGGCAATGACTCCTCTTTCACGAGGTGTTTCCCTTCAAAACCGATGTTGTGAATCAGAGTTTAGTCATCAGGGTTCAAAGAGGAAGGGGCTGGGGCTTGCAGGTGGACTCACGGGGCTATGATTCAATATTTTCCCCTTCACAGAACCAAGGAGAAGTCTTGGGAAGTGCAAATCCCCTTGTCCTCTGGAATGGGAAGGGATAAATATAGATTGCCTTCTATTTTTTTGAGGTGATCTTGACCTTGAAACTTCAGAAGTTGTCTTATCTATATATCCCTTTATTTTTTTTTTCCAAAATGCTTTCCCATCAAGGATATCCTTTTATCCTCATGGAAACCCTGTGAGGTAGGGAGATGCAAATATTATTATTCCCACTCTATGGGTGAAGAAACCCAGGTCCAGAGAGGTTAAGTGACTTACTTAAGGTCACACAGCATGCCAAAGGGATCAACCCTGGTTTTCCTGACAACCAATCCCATGCTTATTCCAATAGGCATCCCACTGGCCATGATAGCCCCATCCTATACTTTATTGATAATCAATGAATGGCATTTATTGAGCACTTATTGTGTGCAGATAACTGTACCATGTACTTGGTAGGGAACTGTGATCATTGATGAACTACTTAATGGGATTCAAAGCGTACCATCGGTATTGTTAAACATGTTGTGAAAATCCAGCTCCAAGAGATATTTTTCTCCCCAGCTACTTTTAAAACATTTCTGAGGACATGAAAAGAGGGATTTGCAATTGTCAAATGTAAACAAAAATGTGGCATACGGCAGTGAATTTTGCCCTAAAATATTTAAAGACTGTGTTGTATTCTTCTTTCATTTCAGAGATGTCTTAAATCTGGGTATTTCTATTTTTGTCCCATGTTATGCATTTCTTATACTATTTCCTTTGATGCAAAGCTATTTACTCTTCTTTTTTTTCCTGAGACAAGGAAAATTCTCTCTCCTTATCATCTGACTCCTTGGTTTCACCTATGATTTACACTGCTAGAACCATCACACCAACAATTGGCACTGACCGCCTAATGGGTTCAGAGCACTGTACTAAACACATGGAAATCTAAACTAGAAGTAGTAGATACGATCCCTCCCATGGCAGGTACACTGAACTGTGTGCAGAGCACTGTACCAAACATTTGGTAGATGCAATAGAGTTAAAAGACACCAGCCCTGATTTCAAGGACTTCACAGTTCTATAATAATTAATAATAATAATAATTCTGGTACTTGTTAAGCGCTTACTATGTCTCAAGCACTGTTCTAAGCACTGGGGTAAGTACGAGGTAATCAGGTTGGACAGAGTCCCTATCCCACATAGGGCCCCCGCTCTTAATCTCCATTTTACAGATGAGGTAACTGAGACCCAGAGAAGTGAAATGCCTTGACCAAGGTCACACAGCAGATGTGCGGCGGAGCCAGGATTAGAACCTGTGACCTTATGACTCCCATGTCCATGGTCTATCCAGGTGCAGAGCACTGTATTAAACCCTTAGGAGAATATTATAAAGTTAGAAGACACGGTCCCTGCCATGCAGGAGTTTACTTTCAGTAGAACACTATACTAAGCCCTTGGGAGAGTAGCTTAGAGTTAATAACAATTATTACTAGAGTTATTATTGTGGTATTTGTTAAGTGCTTACTATGTGCCAGGCACTCTTCTAAGCACTGGGGTAGATACAAGGTAATCAGATTGTCCCCCGTGGGGCTTACCGTCTTGATCCCCATTTGACAGATGAGGTAACTGAGGCACAGAGAAGTTAAGTGGCTTGCCCAAAGTCACACAGCAGACAAGTGGCAGAGCTGGGATTAGAAGCCATGTCCTCTGATTCCCAAGCCCGTGCTCTTGCCACTAAGTCATGCTGCTTCTCAAGATCCTTACCCTCCGGGAGTTTACAGCCTAACAGGGATAGAATGGGGGACAGAAATAGAATAATTGACCAACAGACATGGAAGAAGGAAAAGTGGATCCCTTGGGAGACTATGATAGATTAGGAGATCGAAACCGGCCCTCAAGGAGCAAATGGTTTAATGAGGGAAGAAATGGGGGGAGGAAAAGAGACAGAAGTATTTACAGACAGAAGACAAAAAAGGGCAATGGATAGGTAGCTCATTGTCAAATAGGAGAAAATGTAAACTCATACGCAAAGAAAGCTAAAGTGCATAGTTGGTGTGGGAGAGCTGCAGTGGTGGAAGGGAGATTGGTTTGTTTTTTTTAATGGTATTTGTTAATCGCTTACAATGTGCCAGGCACCATACTTAGCCCTGGGGTCTATACAAACTAACCAGGTCGGACACAGTCTATGTTCCACGTGGGTATCACCGTCTCAATCCCCATATTTACAGATGAGGCAACTGAGGCCCAGAGCAGTTAAGTAATGTGCCCAAGCTCACTTAGCAGACAAGTAGAGGAGCCGGGATATCTGTAACTTATTTATTGCATCTGTAATTGGTTTGTTTATATTAATGTCTGTCTCCCCCATAGGTTATAAGCACTTTGTGGGCAGGGAATTTGTCTGTTTATTAATATAATGTACTGTCCCAGCTACTTAGTACAGTGCTCAATAAATTGGCCGACTGATGGACTAATTGACAAACCCAAGTCCGTCTGATTCCCAGGCCCGTGCTCTATCCACTTAAGCCATGCTGGGGAGGAGAAAAATGAATTCAAGGAGGTTTTAGAACATCTTCCACCCACATCCCCACAACAGACCTCAGTTCATGGCATCCTTCAAATGAGGATTCTGCCTCTCTCTCAGCCCCATCACCATTTTCCAGACTAACGAGTACCATCATCCATCCCACTCAGGGTCTTCTCCAAAAATTCAGCATCATGTTCCAAAGAACGGAAATTCCAACAACCCCTGGATATTAGCAGCATCTGTTTGGATCATCCTGGAGCAGATAATTAAAGGAAGCGAGCTCAATTTCCCCAGCTGATCTTCCGGAAATGCTGAGGGGGCCCGCGATCCCGCGAGTTAGCATGTGCATATAAATCTCCCATAAATCAATAGATAGTGGAAGTACCTAAGGAGAAATGCTCCATAAAGGATAAATTCCTTTTAATCCCCTTCCTGGCTACAGACGGAACAAACTAATATATAAATGTGTTATTTATGTATTTATTAGGATTGACAGTCTCCGCACAAAGCTAATTACAGCCAGAACGCACAGTGCATGTTTTATGCATGGTGGCTGTGTTTAGAAAGCCATGAAACTCAAGGTCTGCAATTTAACAAAAAGAAGGTCAGAAGCCCACTTGGCCTTTTCAGGGGGAGGGGGACACCCTCATTCATTCATTCAACCGTATTTATTGAGCGCTTACTGGGTGCAAAGCATTGTACTGAGTTTTTGGGAGAGTACAATATAATAACAAATAGACACAGTTCCTGACTATATTGAATTCACATCATCATGACCCTGTGGCTATTAACAGGTACTATCGATCCCTTAGTGACTTAGTGGCCTAGTAGATAGCCTCTGCCACCTGTCTGTCTGCTGTGTGACCTTGGGCAAGTCTTCCTACTTCTCGGTTCCCTCATCTGAAAAATGGGGATTAAGACTGTGAGCGCCAGAGGGGACATGGGCTTTGTCAAACACGATTAGTTCGTATCTACCCCAGTGCTTAAAACCCTACCTGGCATGTAGTAAGCTATTGACAAATACTATAAAAAAAGGAAAAAAACAAACCCAATAATCTGCATCAGGGTAAGAGCAACCACAATGAGTGCTAATTCAACATTTTTTTAATAACCACCCAGATACTAAAATGATTTATTGTTGGCCTACAGTCTATTTGCTGTGTCCATCCATGCTGAAGGGATTTGCTTTAGCTACAAGGAGTTTAGGGCTAACCTCATACTTCCAATACTTTCTTTTGACTCCATGTTTGCCCCATTCTCTTGGAAGCAGTGAGGGTATATGAACTGTCCATTGTGGAAAGGAAGTCTAGTCAGGAAACAGACTCCTCCAGCTGAGAAACAGACTGGATATGAGTTTTCATCTGAATGGTCTGAGTATTGAGTGACCTTGGGCAAGCTACTTCACTTCTCTGTGCCTCAGTCACCTCATATGTGAAATGGGGATGTAGACTGCGATCCCCACGTGGGACAACCTGAATAGCTTGTATCTACCCCAGTGCTTAGAACAGTGCTTGACATATAGTAAGCACTTAACAAATGCCAACATTATTGTTATTATTATTATTATTATTATTATTATTATTATTATTATTATTATTATTCAGATGAGAACTCTGGTCTGGTGAAAAGCACCATAGCACAAAGACATCATGAGGTGTCATTAAAACCATCATCGGCCTTCTAACGCCACCCTACTTTCCGTGCCTCCGACTCATCTCTCCCAACTAGGCAATGCTGATTCTCTAGCCTCTCTGGTCCTCGGTTTCCTCATCTGAAAATGGGGATAGTAGTCCCTGGCACTCACGCCCTCATAAGGAAGTGACACCAAAATAAATATGATTGGTTAATCAACCGAATAAGATCACTGATTTTAAAGTGCTTTGGAAAAATCTAAATGTAATTCATAGATATTATTTTGTATTACTGCTCAAAGTTTTGATCCTAGAGTGTACTTTTAAAATAGAGTTTTATGTATTAGTTTCTTCCATACTTATGCTTAACTGCCCACCCTCCAGGTTTTTGCATAGAATACTTATGCTACCCTTAGTTTGTATAAAACATTTGATTAAACCAACTTTTCCAGCTGATCAGGATCAATTTCACCCTTCACGGTGTCAGCTGCCTCAAAGACTGTGCTTCAATACTGTTAGTTTTTATATATTCTGCTAGGCAGAACTGAATTTCATAAAATTAATGGAATCTTCATCAATTATTTATTCATTCATTCATCCAATCGTATTTATTGAGGGCTTGCTGTGTGCACATACCTGTACTAAGCGCTTGGGAGAGTACAATATAACAGTAAGCAGACCCGTTCCCTGCCCACCACGAGCTTGCGGTCTAGAGGGGGAGATGGACATTAAACTAGACTGTGAGCCCGCTGTTGGGTAGGGACCGTCTCTATATGTTGCCAACTTGTACTTCCCAAGTGCTTAGTACAGTGCTCTGCACACTTTAAGCACTCAATAAATATGACTGACTGACTGAATGAATGAATAGAAATATGTAAAATACAGATATGGACATAAATGATGTGGAGCTGGATTTAATAAATTAATAGTATGTTTTGGTAATAATAATAGCATTTGGTAAGCACTTCCTATGTGTTAAAAACTGTTCTAAACACTGGAATGAATACAAGTTAGTCGACTTGGACATAGGCCCTGTCCCTCACGGGGCTCGCACTCTAAGTCAGAACAGAAGCAGGGGTTAAATCCCCATTCTATAGATGAGAAAACTGAGGCAGAGAGAAGTTCAGTGATTTGACCAGTGTCACCCAGCAGACAAGAGGCAGAATTGTGGGATTAGAACCCAGGTCATCTGGCTCCCAGGCCTGTGCTTATTCCACCGGTCCACACTGCTTCTCCGTAAATGAACAATTCCTCCATGCTTTCTCTGTGCAGAGCAGTGTACTAAGGATTTGGAGAGTGTGACAGTGCTAGTAGACACAATCCCTCCCATAGCCCATGAAGATTCAGTGGAATTGAAAACCTATTAGAAAAGACCAATCCTAAAACTTCTACGGGGTCATATTTTGTTTATTATCCAGGAACTGGTGAGCCAATATCTGAAGAAAAATATTTACTCTCATATTTAAATTTGATTTTCCATTTTCTCAGCACTTTTGAGACTTGTTCACACTCTTTAGAAAACATTGCAAGGCAAAGGAAATTAAAATAAGCAGATGAGGGTTTTGGTGGCAGCAAATGAAGGCCTGTGTCATTGTCCATTCGTTTTTACTCCCAAAATAAGATTTTTACACAGAATACTAACAGAAGTGACGGCATTTAAGGAACCTATAGACTGAAAGCTCACCATGGGCAGGGGTTGAGTCTACCAACTTGGTTTTGTATTTTCCCAGAACTCTATGACCTTTGAACATTTGGAATTTGCCCCAATCTCAACCCTAGAGCAGTTACGTACAATTCTATAAATTATATATTGTACATTCATAATAATAAATAATGTATAATAATATAAGCATAGATACATTCATATATTATAAATTATTCTTTTATGTTAATGCCTGTCTCCCCTTCTGGACTCTAAGCTTGTTGTGAGCAGGGAAAATATCTACCAACTCGGTTGTAGTGTACTCTCCCAAGCACTTAGCATAGTGTTCTGCACACAATAATTGTTCAGTAAATACCATCGACTGACTGATGCTCTACACACAAGAAGTGCTTAGTAAATGCCTTCAATTGAGTAACTGATTTATTGAGTACCCACCAGATCCAACGTACTGCACTTGGGAAGTGAGGAAACAGGGAAGAGTCAATCAGTCAGTCAATCCTATTTACTGAGTGCTTACTTGTGCAGAGCACTGTACTAAGCACTTAGGAGAGGACAATATTACAATATAGCATTCATTCATTCAATCATATTTATTGAGCGCTTACTGTGTGCAGAGCACTGTACTAAGCGCTTGGGAAGTACAAGTCGGCAACATACAGAGACGGCCCCTACCCAACAGCTGGCTCACAGTCTAGAAGGAGGAGACAGACAACAAAACAAAACATGTAGACAGGTGTCAAAATCGTCAGAACAAACAGAATAAGAGCTATATGCACATCATTAACAAAAAAATAGAATAGTAAATATGTACAAGTAAAAATGAATAGAGTAATAAATCTGTACAAATATATACAAGCGCTGTGGGGAGGGGAAGGAGGTAGGGTGGGAGGGATGGGGAGGAGGAGAGGAAAAAGGGGGCTTAGTCTAGGAAGGCCTCCTGGAGGAGGTGAGCTCTCAGGAGGGCTTTGAAGGGAGGAAGAGAGCTAGCTTGGTGGATGTGTGGAGGGAGGGCATTCCAGGCCAGGGGGATGACATGGGCCGTGGGTCGACAGCGGGACAGGTAGGAATGAGGTACAGTGAGGAGGTGAGCGGCAGCAGAGGAGCGGAGGGTCCAGGCTGGGCTGGAGAAGGTAAGAAGGGAGGGGAGGGAAAAGGGGGCCAGGGGATGGACAGCCTCGAAGCCGAGAGTGAGGAGTTTTTGCCTCATTTGTAGGTTGACAGGCCGCCACTGGGGATGTTTTTGAGGAGGGGAGTAACATGCCCAGAGTGTTTCTGCACAAAGATAATCCAGGCAGCAGTGTGAAGTATAGACTGAAGAGGGGAGAAACAGGAGGATGGGACATCAGAGAGGAGGCTGATGCAGTAATCCAGTGGGGATAGGATGAGAGACTGAACCAGCAAGTTAGCGGTTTGGATGGAGAAGAAAGGGCAGATCTTGGTGATGTTGTGGAGGTGAGACCGGCAGGTTTGGTGACGGATTGGATGTGAGGGGTGAACGAGAGAGCGGAGTCTAGGATGACACCAAGTTTGTGGGCTTGTGAGATGGGAAGGATGGTAGTGTCGTCAACAGTGATGGAAAAGTCAGGGAGAGGGCAGGGTTTGGGAGGGAAGATAAGAAGTCCTGTCTTGGACATAATTAGTTCAAGCAGATATATCCCTTTGCCTATATTGAGCGCACAATCTAGAGGGGGAGACAGACATTAGTAGAAAGAAATAAATGACAGATCTGGACATAAGTGCTGTGGGGTTGGGAGGGGGAATGAATAAAGGGAGCAAGTCAGGGTGGAAAAAAAAAAGAGAGTGGGAGACGTTTCTATTGCCCTCAGTTAGCTTAAAGGTATCATAATGAGAGGGAGAGGGAGAGGCAGTTTTCAGTCCATCCATGCAGACATCTTTTTAACGAAGAGACCCAGTGGCATCCACTTAACAATAATAATAATAATAATAATAATAATAATAATAATAATAATAATAATAATAATTGCATTTGTTAAGCACTTACTATGTGCAAAGCACTGTTCTAAGCTCTGGGGGGGATACAAGGTGATCAGGTTGTCCCACGTGGGGCTCACAGTCAATCCCCATTTTACAGATGAGGGAACTGAGGCACAGAGAAGTTAAATGATTTGCCTAAAGTCACACAGCTGACAAGCAGCGGAGCTGGGATTTGAACCCATGACCTTTGACTCCCAAGCCCGTGCACTTTCCACTGAGCCATGCTGCTTCTGGGATAAACCCTTTGAAACCCATTTAGAGAGGAGGTGACACTTTCAACATTAGTCCTGAAAAGGAAAAAAAAATAAAAAAAGAATAAAGGTTTGTTTGCAGTGTTTATTGCTATGTGGTGTCTACCTTGTGCATTAAGTACACTGGTCTTTTATTTCTGTTTGAGTTGTACATTTTGACACTTTGGAAATTGTTACCAGGCACAGAGAGTTTCATTAGGAAATGCCTAAAGGCTACAGGCTGAGAGCCCTGTTGGGTAGGGACCGTCTCTGTATGTTTCCAACTTGTACTTCCCAAGCGCTTAGTACAGTGCTCTGCTGCTTTTCACAATGTTGAATACTACATCAGGTTCCTCGCTAACTTCCCAGCTTCCTGTCTCTCCCCACTCGAGTCCAGGCTTCACTCTGCTGCCCAGATCGTTTTTCTACAAAAAATGTTCAGTCCATGTTTCCTCACGTCTCAAGAAGATGCGGTCGCCATCCTCCTCCCCATCAAACTCCTTACTGTCATCTTTAAATCATTCAGTCAACTTGCCCCCTCCTAACTCACCTCACTGCTTTCCCACTGCAACCCATCCTGCACATTTCATTCCTCTAATGTCACCCTCCTCATAGTACCTCTATTTCGTCTCTCTCATGACTGACTTCTCCCCTGCAGCCCGCCTCCGGCCTGGAATGCCCTTCCACTTCATATCTGCAACCCAATCACTCTCCCCACCTTCATAACCTTATTAAAATCACGACTCCTCCAAGAAGCCTTCCCCAACTAAGCCCTCTTTTCCTCTTCTCCCCCTCCTTGGATTTTCACCCTTTATTTAGAAGGGAAGAGAAGCAGTGTGGCTTAAAGGAAAGAGCACGGGCTTGGGAGTGAGGTTGTGGATTCTAATCCTGGCTCCACCACTTGTCTGCTGTGTTACTTTGGGCATAAGCACTTGGTACAGTGCTCTGCAAACAGTAAGCGCTCAATAAATGCGATTGACTGAATGAATGAAATTGCTTAACATCTCTGTGCCCAAGTTACCTCATCTGTAAAATGTGGATAAAGACTGTGAGCCCCACGTGGAACAACCTGATTACCTTGTATCTACCCCAGTGCTTAAAACAGTGCTTGGCACATAGTAAGTGCTTAGTAACTATATTATTATTATTATTATTATTATTATTATTATTATTATTATTACCCATCCCTCAGCCCTACAGTCCTTATATCCATATCAATCATGTCTTTTTATTAATGTCTGCCTCCCCCTCTAGACTGTAAATTCATGGTGGACAGGGATTTTATTTTCCAATGTTATTGAATTGTATGAGAAGCAGCGTAGCTTAGTGGAAAGAGCACGGTCTTTGGAGTCAGTGGCCATGAGTTCAAATCCCAGCTCTGCCAATTGTCAGCTGTGTGACTTTGGGCAAGTCCCTTAACTTCTCTGTGCCTCAGTGACCTCATCTGTAAAATGGGGATGAAAACTGTGAGCTCCTCGTGGGACAACCTGATCATCTTGTAACCTCCTCAGTGCTTAGAGCACTGCTTTGCACATAGTAACTGCTTAATAAATTCCATTATTATTATTATTATTATTATTATTATTATTCTCCCAAGTGCTTAGTTCAGTGCTTTGCACACTGCTACTACTGATTGATTGATTGGTATGACCTGTCCTGGGGAATATATCATCGAAGGAATATCTCGTGATCCCAAGGTGAAAGTAGCTGGACTTTAAATAAAATAAAACCAGAAACTTGTACTCCTATCTGATGCCTTTCCTTGAGTAGGTGAAGATGTTTTCATTAACACTGCGGTAAATTAATGCTAAAATAAAATTACTTGGGTTTTTACCTGCCAACACCTTGAACCAGTTCTTTAACTTTCTCTTTGACTTATAAAAGTCAACCATCTTCCCAACACCTGCCAATGAAAAGATTTTGTTTTTCATCCAGTTTGGAGCAATTACTACATGAGGAAGAAAATTAGAAATCTCAAGTCTTTGAGCACTGCTTTATTGCGTTGTAGCATTTCCCCACTGAAGGGCACATTTTATTATCAATATAAACACCATACTGATATCAAGGAAGGGACTGTAAGGAGTAACATATGTTTTGAATAGGTCACGATGAATTAAACAACCATGTAATTCCCCAAATGTATAAAGAAAATGACAAAGTTGGACTATGTTCCCAACTTGTACTTCCCAAGCGCTTAATACAGTGCTCTGCACTCAGTAAGTGCTCAATGAATACGATTGATTGAATGAATGAATGACTGCAGTGTTGAAGATGGAGGATGCTGAACTTTGACGTAAAACTATTGGTCCAGATTTGAATGCGATGCTCATACAAATTATGCCTAATTGGAAAGCCGGTACTTCGCTTTTCTGTGTGAAAATGAGGCAGTCAATCAATCAATCAATAGTATTTATTGAGCACTTACTGTGTGCAGAGCACTGTACTAAGCGCTTGGGAAGTACAAGTTGGCAACATATAGAGACAGTCCTTACCCAACAGTGGGCTCACAGTCTAAAAGGGGGAGACAGAGAACAAAACCAAACATACTAACAAAATAAAATAAATAGAATAGATATGTACAAGTAAAATAAATAAATAAATAGAATAATAAATATGTACAAACATATATACATATATGCAGGTCTGAAATAACATTTCAGATGGCCAGTGTAAGATTGAACACACTGCCTTGCTTCTCTACAGTTCTCTCTGTCAGACAGAGAAGCGGCCTAGTGGAAAGAGCACAGGCATGGAAGTCAGAAGATCTGAGTTCTAAATCCAGCTCCACCATTTGTCTGCTGTGTGACCTTGGGAAATCACCTGACTTCTCTGTGCCTCAGTTTCCTCATGTGTAAAATGGGGGTTAAATCTGTGATCCCCACGAGGGACAGGGTCTGTAGCCAACCAGGTTGTCTTGTATCGACCCCAGCACTCAATACAGTGCCTGGCACATAGTAAAGGCTTCACAAATATTAGAAAAGCAGTATAGAAATTTAACAAATACTAGAGAAGCAGTAAACAAGCAACTATAGAAGCAGTGTGACTCAATGAAAAGAGCACGGGCTTTGGAGTCAGAGGTCATGGGTTCAAATCCTGGCTCCACCACTTGTCAGTTGTGTGACCTTGGGCAAGTCACTTAACTTCTCTGGGCCTCAGTTCCCTCATCTGTAAAATGGGGATTAAGACAGTGAGCCCAACATGGGACAACCCAATCACCTTGTAACCTCCCCAGTGCTTAGAACAGTGATTTGCAAATAGTAAGTGCTTAATAAATGCTATTATTATTATTATTATTTATTATTATTATTAATAAATACTATTATTATCCACTATACTCTGCTGCTTTTCACAGTGAAGCAGTGTGGTTCAGTGGAAAGAGCCTGGGCTTTGGAGTCAGAGGTTATGGGTTCAAATTCCGGATCCACTAATTTTCAGTTGTGTGACTTTGGGCAAGTCACTTCTCTTTGGAGAAGCAGCGTGGCTCAATGGAAAGAGCACGGGCTTTGGAATCAGAGATCATGGGTTCAAATCCCAGCTCCACCAATTGTCAGCTGTGTGACTTTGGGCAAGTCACTTCACTTCTCTGTACCTCAATTACCTCATCTGGAAAATGGGGATTGAGACTGTGTGCCCCCCGTGGGACAACCTGATCACCTTGTAACCTCCTCAGCACTTAGAACAGTGTTTTACATGTACTAAGTGATTAATAAATGCCATCATCATTATTATTAATATTATTCTCTGTGCCTCAGTTACCTCATCTGTAAAATGGGGATGAAGACTGTGAGCCCCCAGAGGGACAAACTGATCACCTTGTAACCTCCCCAGTGCTTAGAACAGTGTTTTGCACATAGTAAGCACTTAATAAATGCCATCATTATTATTATTATTAAATCCTGTATCCACCAATTGTCAGCTTTGTAACTTTGGGTAAGTCACTTCACTTCTCTATGCCTCAGCTACCTCATCTGTAAAATAGGGATGAAGACTGTGAGCCCCCCGGAGGGACAACCTGATCACCTTGTAACTTCCCCAGCGCTTAGAACAGTGCTTTGCACATAGTAAGCGCTTAATAAATGTCATCATTATTATCATTATCATTATTATTAATGTTCATAAACTCAGCTCTTCACTTCTGGCATGGGAGGATCTAGGAGTACCCACTGGAGGCGTGTAGGAGAGTAGAGCCACTTTTTGTTCCCTCTTTGATGTTCCTGAGATAGGCATGTTCAGTCGGGCTCTTCGGGAACATGAACTGCATGGTGGCAAGTAGGAAATAATAATTGTGGTGCTTGTAAAACACTTACAATGTTGCAAGCGTGGTACTAAGCCCTGGAGTAGATACAGTCCTCTAAACTGTAAACTCATGGTGGGCAGTGATACAATGATAACATTGTATCTAGCCCAGTGCTTAGAACAGTGCTTTGCACATAGTAAGCACTTAACAAATACCAGTATTATTATTATTATTATTATTACTCTCCCAAGTGCTTAGTACCATGCTTTGCACACAGTGAGCACTCAATAAATACCATTGATTGTTTGATGCAAGTAATCATGCTGGACACAGTCCCTAGCCCACATGGGCTCACAATCTAAGAAGCAAGGAGAACAGATATTGAATCCCTGCTTTGTAGATGAGAAACCTAAGGCACAGAAAAGGTAAGTGACCTACCCAAGATCACACAGCAAGCAGGCAGGCTGCCTAAATCCCAGGCCTGGGGTCTTTCCTCTAAACCAGCAGACCACCCTGCTCCTCAAGACTGTAAGCTTATCTCTAGACTGTAAGCTCATTATGGGCAGGGACCCTGCCTGCCAACTGTGTTGTATTGTACTTTCCCCGAGCCCTTATCACAGCCCTCTGCACATAGTAAGCGCTTAATAATTACCACTGATCGTTCGATTCTCATTTCTTTTCATTCTTCCTCAATTCTTCATCACGAATAGTCAAGACTGTAAGCTAGCCTGTAGACGGTAAGATCATTGCGGTTAGGTAATGTGTCTGTTATAGTGTACTCTCCCAAGTGCTTAGTACAGTACTCTGCACAAAGTAAGCGCTCAATAAATATGATTGACTGATGGACTGAGTGACTAGGCCGCAGAGATACATAGGTAGCCGACTTTCTCCTCACGTTTCATGGAGAGAAACATTTCCTCTGAGTCTCCCCCTCTTTGCTTCTCTCACGTCCCTCCTCCCCCGCACAAAGGAACCCCCAAATTTCCCTCTGTGTTTATTGGGACCCCCTTCCCACCAATCTTGGGGAGAGAGCCAGACACCTGTATTGAATGGAAATGATAAGTTGCCTATTATTTGTAAATAATGTAAAATGGAGCATGGCTTCATTATAAACATTCCCCACGGTCCTTCCCCTACTTTTTATTTAACTTGCATTACTCTCTCAGTGGGGGGAGGCCCGCACTATAGCAAGTGAAATGGCTGTCAACTGATTTGAATGTCACAGAAGTTACCATGAATAATTGAAAGACTGCATTCAGGTGAGCTCATTTAGAAAGTAGAAATGGTTGGGAAATTAGTCAAAGCTGATGAACAATGGGCCAGATGAAAACTGTTGTACATTGATCTTACAGTAACTCTGGAAACGAGCAAGGGAGAATTGTACGTCTGCATTTCAGGGGGCCGTTTCTGTCTTGGATGTTTAGACTGAGTGATGATATTTCCATGGGCGTATAGAGATTCCAAAATGCTAGAGAAACTTCACTCTGAAAGCGCTTTTCTTGTAATAAACCATATTGATGAGGGCTTAGAGATTTCTGTTTCATTTAGATTACATTCATCTCTGACAGAATGCATGTTTTGATTAGGACACCTTTAGGAAATGATATTCTTCTGAAAACCTAAACCCATCTGGATCCCACATATTGTGATGGTGGGATAAGTGTTTGTAGTGGTGAGAATAAACTCTATTAGTTTATTGGGAATGAGTCTGTTTACTGTTATATTGTACTCTCTCAGTCACTTAGTACAGTGTTCTGCACACAGTAAGCACTCAGTAAATACTATTGAAGGAATAAATGAGTGAATGCTGGTTTCTGCTGAGAGTGTAAGCTTGCTGTGGTCAGGGACTGTGCCTGATATTGTTTTGTTGTACTCTCTGGAGAACTTAGAGCACTTTCCAGCACACAGTAACTGCTTGATATATATGATGGTATAATTGGTTGATTAATGAGCAGTTATGGAGTGCAGTGCACTGTTCTAAGCATTTGGAAAGATACATCAGAACCTCAAGGCCCATTTCTTGCCAACTGGGAGCTTACATTCCTTGGAGCTGGATTCAAAGGATAGATTAGGCACAGTGAATACTACCGTGAAAATTTCCCTTAATGTGAGGTTATGCGAGAACTCGCATCTCCCCACATATTTCCAACCCTGTATAGGAAGACTTGGTGCACTTAAAAAAAAAAATGAGCCATGGGCTTGCTCTTTTGTTCTTTAAGCAGTGCTCCGGGTCTTGAAGAAATTCATTTCCTCTTTTCTGTTGAAGTTTGGACTCCTTCTTCAAATAGCTTTTTCTCTCTCTGGAAACAGGATAAGTAAAGCCTAATCTAAATAATATCCATACTGCTGGAGCTCAGCAGGCAGAGCGAACAACCAACCAGTATAATAATAATAATGGCATTTGTTAAGTGCTTACTATGTGCCAAGAACTGTTCTAAGTGCTGGGGAGGATAAAAGGTGACCAGGTTGTCCCATGTGGGGCTCTCAGTCTTCCTCTCCATTTTACAGAGGAGGAAACTGAGGCACAGAGAAGTGAAGTGACTTGCCCAAAGTCACACAACTGATAAGTGGCGGAGCCGGGATTTGAACCCATGACCTCTGAATCACAAGCCCGGGCTCTTTCCATCGAGCCACGCTGCTTCTCGTCATTATCACCATCATCACCAGTGGAATTTATTGAGCACTTACTATGTGCAAAGCACTATACTAAGCACTTGGGCGTGATCATCTAGCCATTGACACAAACCCTCTTCAAAGTGAGCTGACTACAGCTCTCCCAAGCTTCAAAGCCCTCTTATCATTCCATCTCCTTCAGGAGACCCTCCCGGATTCATTTCTTTTCTCCTTGGGTCATATTTTTGTGGGTAGGAAATGTGTCTACCTACTCTGCTATATCGTACTCTCCCAAGTGGTTAGTACAGTACTTTGCACACAGTAGGCACTCAATAAATCAGACTAATTGAAATCTGACCAGCAAAAGTTGCATTTTTTTTTATTCTCTCCCCTCCTCAAAAATCTCCCGTGGCTACCAGTCAACCTACACATCAGGCAAAAACTCCTCACCCTGGGCTTCAAGGCTGTCCATCACCTCGCCCCCTCCTACCTCACCTCCCTTCTCTCCTTCTCCAGCCCAGCCCGCACCCTCCGCTCCTCTACCGCTAATCTCCTCACTGTGCCTCGCTCTCACCTGTCCCGCCGTCGACCCCCGGCCCACGTCCTCCCCCGGGCCCGGAATGCCCTTCCTCTGCCCATCTGCCAAGCTAGCTCTCTTCCTCCCTTCAAAGCCCTACTGAGAGTTCACCTCCTCCGGGAGGCCTTCCCACACTGAGCCCCCTCCTTCCTCTCCCCCTCCTCCCCATCCCCCTGCCTTACTTCCTTCCTCTCCCCACTGCACCTGTATATATGTATATATGTTTGTACGTATTTATTACTCTATCTATTTTACTTGTACATATTTATTCTATTTATTTTATTTTGTTAATATGTTTTGTTTTGTTGTCTGTCTCCCGCTTCTAGACTGTGAGCCCGCTGTTGGGTAGGGACCGTCTCTAAATGTTGCCAACTTATACTTCCCAAGCACTTAGTACAGTGCTCTGCACACAGTAAGCGCTCAATAAATATGATTGAATGAATGAATGAATGAACTGCCGCCTCCAAACTTATGCATGGACAGTCTTCTGAGCTACCTCTACGCCTACTGATTTCCAACCTCTACTACTTAAGCATCTCCTCACTGTACCTCGTTCTCACCTGTCCCACCGTCAACCCCCAGCCCATGTCCTCCCCCTGGCCTGGAATTCCCTCCCTCCGCACATCTGCCAAGCTAGCTCTCTTCCTCCCTTCAAAGTCCTACTGAGAGCTCACCTCCTCCAGGAGGCCTTCCCAGGCTGAGCCCCCTTTTTCCTCTCCTCCTCCCCATCCCCCCTGCCCTACCTCCTTTCCCTCCACACAGCACCTGTATACATGTTTGTATAGATTTATTACTCTATTTATTTCACTTGTACATATTTACTATTCTATTTATTTTGTTAATGATGTCCATCTAGCTTTACATCTATTTATTCTGATGACTTGACACCTGTCCACATGTTTTGTTTTGTTGTCTGTCTCCACCTTCTAGACTGTGAGCCCGTTGTTGGGTAGGGACTGTCTCTGTATGTTGCCAACTTGTACTTCCCAAGTGCTTAGTACAGTGCTCTGCACACAGAAAGTGCTCAATAAGTACTATTGAATGAATGAGTGAATCTACTCATCATGTAAGCTCGTCGTGGTCAGGGAATACCACTGTTTATTTTTGTATTGTACTTTTCCAAGTGCTTAGTTCAGTGTTCTGCACCTAGTAAGTGCTCAATAAATATGATTGAATGAATGAATGAATGACTCCATAGATACAGCTCTCTAATAAGGACTGTCTGTATATGTTGCCAACTTGTACTTCCTAAGCGCTTAGTACAGTGTTCTGCACACAGTAAGTGCTCAATAAATACTATTGAATGAATGAATGAATGAAATAAGTTGGATTTGGTTCTGCCACTACACTGTAAGCTCCTTGAGGACAGGGCTAGTTTCATGCCACCCCATTATACTCTACCTAGTTTTAAGTACAGTGCTCTGCATCATCATCATCATCAGTCGTATTTATTGCGCGCTTACTGTGTGCAGAGCACTGTACTAAGCACTTGGGAAGTACAAATTGGCAACATATAGAGACAGTCCCTACCCAACAGTGGGCTCACAGTTTAAAAGAGTGTGAGTCTAAAAGACTGTCTCTGCACAGAGAAGGAGCTCAGGAAATACTCCTAATGGATCGATAGGAAATCTACACTCTCCTCCTTTAACTTTTTCACTCTTACAGAGAGTGGATAGGAAAGCTCAGAAACCTGGGATGGTATGTTGATGACCAAAAAATATGATCCAGTTCCCGCTGAGTGGACATGGCAACCACATTCTTTGCTTTCTCAGTGAACAAGACGATGTTCACTGGCAGGAGGCTATGGATTTCTGTTATTCTCTCTGTTCTGTTCTGTATTCTCTGTTATTCTAAGATCTTTGCGTTCTCTTGTGTCACATAAACCAATTAAAAATCTTGATCGAAATACACAATGATAATTATAACGGTAATAGCAATTGTTGCTATGATTATCAGTAACAATTCAATAATAATGATAATAGTAATAATAATAGCAATATAAAAGTAATAGTGGTATTTTTAGATGCTATTTGCCAGGGGGATTTGGGGATCACCAGGATGAACGCAGTCCCTGCCCCACTCTAAGGGGGATGGAGTACCTTTTGTTTTGCTTTTTTAAATTCCATTCTTCAAATGAGAAAGCTGAGGCCCAGAGAAGTCAGGTAACCTGGCTAAGGTCACACAGCAGGGAAATGTTCGAGTGAGGATTAGAACCCAGATCCCCCGATTCCCAATGCTGTGCTCTTTCCACTAAGCTCCTTCCCTTCCGTCTCCAATCAAACTGCTTCCACATTAAACCGAGTACTTGTCCAATCCTGCTGAATCAGCTTCCTTGCTGACCGCCCTGCTTTCTGTCTCTCCCGGCTCCAGTCCATACTTCACTCCGCTGCCGGATCATTTTCCTACAAAAACAGCAAGATGTGTTTCCCTCCACATCAAAGAAGAACTCCTCACCTTCAGCTTTAAAGCAGTCAATCCCCTTTTCCCCTCCTTCCTCACCTTTTCTCTCCTGCTACACACACTTTGCTGCAGCGTGGCTCAGTGGAAAGAGCCTGGGCTTTGGAGTCAGAGGTCATGGGTTCAAATCCCAGCTCCGCCACTCGTCAGCTGTGTGACTTTGGGCAAGTCACTTAACTTCTCTGGGCCTCAGTTACCTCATCTGTAAAATGGGGATTAAGACTGTGACTGTGACATCCTAATCGCCTTGTAACCTTCCCAGTGCTTAGAACAATGCTTTGCACATAGTAAGCACTTAATAAATGCCATTATTATTATTATTATCATTATTACTCTAATGCCAGCCTACTCACTGTGCGACACTCTCCCCTGTCTCCCCCTCTAGACTGCAAGCTCACTGTGGGCAGGGAATGCATCTGTTTATTGTTACAGGAAACTCTCCCAAGAGGTTAGTGCAGTGCTTCGCACAAAGTAAGCACTCAATATGATTGAATGAATGAATGGAATGCCCTCCCCCTTCATATCCAACAAATACTCACCCCTCCTTCAAAGCCTTATTTAAGGCTCGTCTTCTCCAAAAGGCCTTCCCAGACTAAGCCCTCCTTTCCTCTTTCCCACTCCCTTCTGCATTGTCTTGACTGATTCCCATTATTCATCGCCCCTTCCAGCCCCACAGCACTTATGAACGTATCTGTAAATTTATTTATTTCTGTAATCATCTCGCCCCATTTTAGACTATAAGCCTGTAGTGGGCTGGGAATGTGTCTGTTATATTGTACTCTCTCAAGCGCTTAGTACAGGACTCTGCACATAGTAAGTGCTCAATAAATAGGATTCACTGTCTAAGCCATGCTGCTTCTCATTTATGGACTCATAAAAGAAGTAGAAGTCCTAGTTTGGGTCATTGTGCATTGCGGACTTCAAAATTTAATTTTTCATCTGATAGAAGAGAGTGACATCCTGTCGGGAATATTGTCTTGAACATTTAGTTTTCTCCCAAACCTAGCTGGGCTAATGCAGTTCAGTCAATACTGTTCGTAGGCATAAGTGTTTGAACGAGCAAGAAAAAAACACGGTTTCACGTGGTTAACAGCTGCAGTAGTAGCTGCAGCTGTGACTTTTGGACACAAAACCATAGGGAGTCCAATACTCTGCTCCTCTAGCCACAATACCCTACAGCTTTTTAGTTTTTGTTTTTATTTTGGCTATTTGTCCTTGTCTTTCAGGGGGTTTTAGTGTTCTAATTTCATTTATTTAGTGCTTTTATATTTTTTTTCCCACATCTCATCTTCTGAATCTGCTTCCCATCCCTTCTCCTCACTTCTATTCTGAGTTCCTTGAAGGCCAGAGACCATGTGTCCTTTTCCAGTGCTTATTACAGGACTTTTCACCCAATACGTGCTTAATGAATACTACTAATATTTCTACAACTACTACTACATTTTAGGGACTGTCTCTCCCTCTCAACCATGAGCTCCTTCAGGACATGGAATGTGCCTATCAACTCTGCCTGAGGTTATGGGTTGGGAAGCAGCATGGCTCACTGGAAAGAGCCCGGGCTTTGGAGTCAGAGGTCATGGATTCAAATCCTGGCTCCATCACATGTCTGCTGTATGACCTTGGGCAAGTCACTTAACTTCTCTGAGCCTCAGTTACCTCATCTGTAAAATGGCGATTAAGCTTGTGAGCCCCCCATGGGACAACCTAATCACCTTGTATCCCCCCCAGCGCTTAGAACAGTGCTTTGCACATAGTAAGCGCTTAATAAATGCTATTATTATTATTATTATTATTATTATTAATTCTAATCCTGGCTCCACTACTTATCAGCTCTGTGACCTTGGGGAAGTCACTTCACTTCTCTGTGCCTCAGTTCCCTCATATGTAAAAGAGGATTTAGACTTTGAGCTCCAAGAGGGATAGGGACTATGTCTAACTCTGCTTGTAATAATAATAATAATTGTTTTTATGGTATTTGTTAAGCGCTTACTACTACTACTTCTACTACTAATAATGATAATAATGATGGCATTTGTTAAGCACTTACTATGTGCCAAGCACTGTTCTAAGCTCTGGAGAGATACAAGGTAATCAGGTTGTCCCACGTAGGGCTCACAGTCTTAATCCCCATTTTACAGATGAGGTAACTGCGGCACAGAGAAGTCAAGTGACTTGCCCAAAATCACACAGCTGATCAGTGGCAGAGCCAGAATTAGAACCCACGACTTCTGAATCCCAAGGCCGGGCTCTTTCCACTAAGCCACGCTGCAGGTAACTGAGGCACAGAGAGGTTAAGTGGCTTGCCCAAGGTCACACAGAAGACTGGTGGTGGTTAAAAACTTAACAAATACCACAATTATTATTATTATTATAATACCCAAGCACACAATACAGTACTCAGCACACAATAAGAACTCAATAAATACATTTGATTGATTAGTTGATTACGTATTACCAGTACTACTTAGCATTAAGGCCCTGGTGCAAATACGTAATGCTAGGAAACTTCAAGAGCAATAGTGCCAGATTCTGTGCATTTTGAAGGATATTTGATATGTGAGCTTGAGGCCTTATCAACCTGTTTTCCCTTTTAATTTCTTTTCGCGTAAGCCGGCTGTAGCTTAGTGAATGCTGGGAACGTTCCCGATTCTGTCGCGCAAAAAGTCAAGGGAATGGTTTAAGAAGCAAGAAGACCCCGGCTCAAAATGTGGTTCTCGGAGTAAACACGAGGCTGTTGTCATCAATTATGGATGAAATGGTCAGTCCACTCCTGTTCCCATCCTCGGCCGACACGGCGTCCCTCCCGCCGACTCTGCTTCTGGAAGTTGGGCCTCTGCTCTCATAACTGTCTACGGTAAGGAGAGGCAGAAACCTCTCCGGGAGCAAGTAGCCGGAGAAATCAATCAGACTGGGGTAGCGAGCGAGGAAGGGTGCTGTGTGTTCCCAGAGGTCTAGCATAGTTACTTGCCCAGAGTAGGGGCACTCAGTAAATGCTGTTGATGAGGAGGCTGAGGGATAGAAAATGGGTACTTTATTCCCATTTTACAGATGAGGAAACTGAGGCTCAGAGAAGTTAAGTAACTTGCCCAAAGTCACCTGACTGTCAGTCCTTTTTTCTTTCTCCATGGTCATGCGGCCTCTCTTTCCAAGGCATCTGGTTTTGAAATATGCAGTGCTTTAAGTGGCAGCCAAGTGACTTCAAAGGATCCTGCATTCTTCTCTCCACCGAAATAGTGTGTGTCTGTGTGTGTCTTTGTGTGTGCACACGCACCCCCGTTCTTGGGTAAGGATCGTCTCTTGCCGAATTGTACTTTCCAAGTGCTCAGTACAGTGCTCTGCACCCAGTGAGCGCTCAATAATAATAATGATGGTATTTGTTCGGCGCTTTCTATGTGCCAAGCACTGTCCTAAGCACCGGGATAGATACAGGGTTATCAGATTGTCCCACATGGGGCTCACAGTCTCCATCCCCATTTTACAGATGAGGGAACTGAGGCCCAGAGAAGTTAAGCAACTTGCCCCACACAAGTGACAAGTGGTGGAGCCAGTATTGGAACCCACGACCTCTGACTCCCAAGCCCGGGTTCTTTCCACTGAGCCATGCTGCTTCTCTAAACATTCAACAAATACGATTGGATGAAAGAGTGAATAAATATATATATATACATATATATATATATATATATATATATATATATATATATAGTAATCAATCAATCGTATTTATTGAGCTCTTACTGTGTGCAGAGCACTGTACTAAGCACTTGGGAAGTACAAGTTGGCAACATATAGAGACGATCCCTACCCAACAGTGGGCTCACAGTATATATATTCGTTCATTCAATCGTATTTATTGAGCGCTTATACTATGAATATAAATTATATTTTTGTGCTCACGTGGCGTGCTGGTCTAAGATCTGTGTTTTATAGTATGAGTTTTCCTTCCCAGGGAGTTAGTCGGGAATATAACCTCCACATTATTAGAGAAATGAGTCCGTTCTCATCTCATTAATACCATTCAGTTCATCTCATCCCGATTCTTTCTTTTTTCTATCTGTGAACTTCAAACCCCCCATGAATGTACATATTTCCTGCTGTGGCACTTTTTTGTGATAAATATTTATACCTTACACCCTTGCATTTACAGTTCCACCCACAGCTTAAAAAGTTTTTAACAACGTATACATTATTAAGTGTTCTGCAGTGCTGTTAAGCTGTTATCTCCCATTAATACCACCTGTTTGTCGCAAATCTACAAGGAAGAAGCTGAGCTCAACAAAAAAGCCATTTTCTTGGCCTTTTTTTTTCTTTTAGTTTTTTTCTTTTCCTTGTTGAACTGTGCTGATGTTTCTATCACCTTTTAAAAGCCATAGTCCTCCCTTTCTGGCATAAGGAAACACAATCTATCCTCCAGAAAAGTCAAAGAAACATCATCTGGGAATGCATTCACTATAATAATAATAATAATAATAATAATAATAATAATAATGATAATAATAATAATAATAATAGCTATTATTATTATTATTATTGTATTTGTTAAGCACTTACTATGTGCCAGGCTAAACACTGGGGTGGATCCAAGCAAATTGAGTTGGACATAGTTCCTGTCTCCCCCGGGGCTCAGCGTCTCAATCCCCATTTTCAGATGAGGTAACTGAGGCACAAAGAAGTGAAGTGACTTGCCCAAAGTCACACAGCAGACAAGTGGCAGGGACAGGAGAAGAACCCACGACCTTCTGACAACCAAATCTACCAAATTGAGAAGCAGCGTGGCTCAGTGGAAAGAGCACGGGCTTTGGAGTCAGAGGTCAGGGGTTCAAATCCTGGCTCCACCAATTGTCAGCTGAGTGACTTCGGGCAAGTCACTTCTCTGTGCCTCAGTTACCTCATCTGTAAAATGGGGATTAAGACTTTGAGCCCCCTGTGGGACAAATTGATCACCTTGTAACCTCCCCAGTGTTTAGAACAGTGCTTTGCACATAGTAAGCGCTTAATAAATTCCATCATCATTATTATTATTAAATCTGTGCTCTATCCACAAGGCTACGCTGCTTCTCTATCAGTTCAGGAGAACAATGTTTAGCCTCTTGATAATATATTAGAGTACTATTTCTTTTTAACTCCCTTGCTTTAGAACCAGGGAGGTTTTTTTTTTTCATTAATGAGCACCTTCAAGAAAGTTTACTTTGATTTTCTCTCAATCAATCCATCAATCAATCAATAATATTTATTGAGTGCTTACTGTGTGCAGAGCACTGTACTAAGCGCTTGGGAAGTACAAGTTGGCAACATAGAGAGACGGTCCCTACCCAACAGTGGGCTTACAGTCTAGAAGTCTCTCAATTTCAAGAAATTTATTCCACAAATTTAATCAGTCCTTGACCCTTACCAAATATGATTATTATTCCAACCTTGGGTGTTCTTAGAATTGAACGGCCAGGGTGGCAGAATCCACCATTTTTTTAAGAATTTAGAATCAATCAATCAATCAATTAATCATATTTATTGAGCGCTTCCTGTGTGCATAGCACTGTACTAAGCGCTTGGGAAGTACAGGTTGTCAACATATAGAGAACATCCCTACCCAACAGTGGGCTCACAGTCTAGAAGGGGGAGACAGAGAACAAAACAAAACATATTAACAAAATAAAATAAATAGACTAGATATGTACGAGTAAAATAAATAAATAGAGTAATAAATCCGTACAAACATATATACATATATACAGGTGCTGTGGGGAAGGGAAGGAGGTAAGGTGGTGGGTGGAGAGGGGGAGGAGAGGGAGAGGAAGGAGGGGGCTCAATCTGGGAAGGCCTCCTTGACTTCTCCTAATTTATAAGAGTGTTGAGTACTCAGTAATGTGTTCTGCACGCAGTAAATGCTCAATAAATACCTTTGATTTGTCAGTTGTTTCTGGCTCCATTTACATTGTGAGCCCGGTATAATTATTTCAACATTTTGCATAGTGCTTTGAACATTTCCATTACATAGTCTAACCACTGTAAACCGCTTTATAATTGTCTCCCTCATGAGGATATAAGCTCCTTGTCAGCATGGAATGTGTCATTTCTATATGCTGTACTTCCCAAGGGCCTAAAATAGTGCACGACACCAGGAGTGTGCTGAATAAATACTAATAATTATTTATTGCTGCTAATCCTGCTGCTGCTACTACTATTAGGGTGGCTCAGCATAGCTCAGTGGCAAGAGCCCAGGCTTGGGGGTCAGAGGTCATGGGTTCAAATTCCGACTCCACCAATTGTCAGCTGTATGACTTTGGGCAAGTCACTTCACTTCTCTTTGCCTCAGTTACCTCATGTGGAAACTGGGGATGAAGACTGTTAGCCCCACATGGGACAACCTGATCACCTTGTATCCTCCCCAGCGCTTAGAACAGTACTTGGCACATAGTAAGTGCTTAACAAATGCCATTATTATTATTATTATTATTACTACTAAGGCTCAGTGGAAAGAGCTTAGGCTTGGGAGTCAGAGATCATGGGTTCAAATCCCAGCTCCACCAAATGTCAGCTGTGTGACCTTGGGCAAGTCACTTCACTTCTCTGTGCCTCAGTTCTCTCATCTGTAAAATGGGGATGGACTGTGAGCCCCTTGTGGGACAACCTGATCACCTTGTATCCTCCCCAGCGCTTAGAACAGTAATAATAATAATGATGGTATTTGTTATGAACTTATTATGTTCCAAGCACCATTGTAAGCACTGGAGGAGCTGCAAGGTTATCAGGTTGTCCCAGGTGAGGCTTGCAGTCTTAATCCCCATTTTCCAGATGAGGGAACTGAGGCCCAGAGAAGTGAAGTGACTTGCCCAAAGTTACACAGCTGACAAGTGGTGGAGCCGGGATTAGACCCCGTGACCTCTGACTCCCAAGCCCGGGCTCTTATTACTAAACTAAGGCTGCTACAACTACTATACGTAGGTGGTGGGCTCCGCAAGAAACAGGAATCATGTCTAATTCCCTCCTTCATACTCTCTTCTTGTGCTGAGACAAGTGCTCCTCACGCAGTAAATGTTTAACAAATACCATTACTATTATCAGTCCATCAATCGATCGTATTTATTGAGCACATATTATTTGCAAAGCCCCCTACTACTACTACTGATAATAATGATGATAATAATAATCAAAAGTGTAAACTGAGTGCTCACTCTGGGCTGAGCCCTGTGTGCAGTGCTTGGGTGAATACAACAAAAAGGTACTCCTTGCTCAGACATGATCTCTCCCCTCAAGGAGTTTATAATCCAGCAGGGGACTCAGACATCAATCTAATTTATAGGCAGAAGGAAGCAGGAAAATGCATTTGGCAGTGAAGGAGTGCATTCATTAATTCATTCATTCTTTCAATCATATTTATTGGGCACTTACTGTGTGCACAGTATTCTACTAAGCATTTGGAAAGTACAATTCGGCAACAGAGACAATCCCTACCCAACAAAGGGCTCACAGTCTAGAAGGGGGAGACAGACAACAAAACAAAACAAATACACAGGTGTCAATAGCATCAATAGTGCATGTATACAACTTTGATTCTGAGTCCTTGGCTTAGTGGATAGAACAAGGCCCTGGGAGTCCAAAGGACCTGGGTTCTAATCCTGTCTCCACCACCTGTCTGCTGTGTGACCGTGGACAAGTCACTTCACTTCTCTGGGCCTCAGTTACCCCATCTGTAAAATGGGGATTAAGACTGTGATCCCAGGCGGGACAGGGACCCAATTTGCTTGCCTCTAACCGAGCTCTTAGTACAGTGCTTCCCGCAAAGTAAGAGCTCAATAAATGCCACAATCATTATTAATATTATTATTACTACAGTGGCTGGATTTGTTCTTGGAAAGATGAGACCCCAGTCCTATTGTGTATCATTTCTTCCTTTACCCTGACACACAAAATGCACGTGACCATTCATCATTCACGCACACACACCGGGCAGGGAAATGTGTCTATTTTCATAATGCACTCTCCCAAGTGCTTAGTACAATGCTCTGCACACAGTAAGTGCTCAATAAATACGATTGAGTGATTTATTTGCATATCTGTAGTTTATTCATGTTGATACCTTTCTGGACTGTGAGCTTTTGTGGACAGGGAACAGAACTGCCGTCTCTGTTGTACTGGACTCTCCCAAGCACTTAGTACAGTGCTCTGCATGTTGTAAGTGCTCAATAAATATCATTGATAGGTGGTTGTCATGTAAAAAGATCTCAAGGGACTGTGAGCCCCCTTCTAGACTGTGAGCCCATTGTTGGGTAGGGACTGTCACTATATGTTGCCGATTTGTATTTCCCAAGCGCTTAGTACAGTGCTCTGCACACAGTGAGTGCTCAATAAATACGACTGAATGAATGAATGAAGGATTTAGGAATGAGCAAGCTGGTAAAGGGGCTTTGAGCCCTCTAGGGATGTTCGTTAAGAGAAAGACTGGTTTTTTTTGTCTGCCCCTCTAACAGTCCTTGCCCTGCCGAAGAAGCTAGAGGTGGAAAAATCAGACATTTCAAGGTGTTATGTTAGAAAGAGAAGGTTATTACATATTTTTGTTGAGTTGTCTCATTTAGATGACAGAATGGAAGGTCAACTTGTCAACAATCATCCCTTAATTAAAGAAAAAAAAAAGGAGCTCAAGGATGAGAAAGAATGAAATGCTAGTTTTTCTTTAAAAGCATTTATCTACAGTTTACACAGAATTCAGTAAGGATTTTATCATTCTTGGGAAAGATGCCTTGATAAGCCCTTAATTAATGTTAATTAATAACAGTCTGGTCTTTTTAATGGGTAATGCCCCTTTTGTTTTGTGAAAAATAAAACTATATCTTTCCTCCTTCCCAGAGAAGAATGGAGAGGGCCATTTTCCAGGTGATTTCTAAAGAGAAATATCCTTCTTACAGGATATTCCTATCCTGAGCCCCACAAGCCATAATCCCAGCGTGGCAGCATTATCACTGTCATCATCATCATCATCAATGTTATTTATTGAGAGCTTTCTATGGATAGAGCACTGTACTAAGCTCTTGGGGAAGTCCAGTACAACAGAGTTGGTAGACACGTTCCCTGCCCACAGTGAGTTTGCATTCTAGAGGGGACGATCAATCGATCTATGTTATTTATTGAGTGCTTTCTGTGGCCAGAGCACTGTACTAAGCTATCGGGAGAGTCCAATACAGCAGGGTTGTTAGACACATTCCCTGCTGACAATGAGCTTACAGTCTAGAGGACATCCTCAGAGCAAGGAGAGGGTAACAACAATTTACCCCTGGCCGATAATTAGGCTGTGAGCCCTTATGTTGGGTAGGGATTGTCTCTATCTGTTGCCAAATTTTACTTTCCAAGCGCTTAGTACAGTGGCCTGGAATGCCCTCCCTCCACACATCTGCCAAGCTCGCTCTCTTCCTCCCTTCAAAACCCAACTGAGAGCTCACCTCCTCCAGGAGGCCTTCCCAGACTGAGCCCCCTTTTTCCTCTCCTCCTCCCCATCCCCCCCCGCCCTACCTCCTTCCCCTCCCTACAGCACCTGTATATATACTCGTGCAGATTTATTATTCTATTTATTACTTGTACATATTTACTATTTATTTTGTTACTGATGTGCATATAGCTTTAATTCTATTTTTCTGACGATTTTGACACCTGTCTACGTGTTTTGTTTTGTTGTCTGTCTCTCCCTTCTAGACTTTGAGCCCGTTGTTGGGTAGGGACCGTCTCTAGATGTTACCGACTTTTGATGATGATGATGATGATGATGATGATGATGGCATTTGTTAAGTGCTTACTATGTGCAAAGCACTGTTCTAAGCGCTGGGGATGTTACAAGGTGAACAGGTTGTCCCACGGGGGGCTCACAGTCTTAATCCCCATTGTACAGATGAGGTCACTGAGGCACAGAGAAGTTAAGTGACTTGCCCAAAGTCACACAGCTGACAATTGGCGGAGCCGGGATTTGAACCCCTGACCACTGACTCCAAAGCTTGGGCTCTTTCCACTGAGTCACGGTGCTTCTGCACACAGTCTCTCCTGGGACAAACAGGCTTTTAAATGCCCAGTATAAGTTCCACGGTTATGTTCCCATTTCTGTTAAGACTGGAACATCTTCATAGGGGCTCACCTGTCAACATACATGTCCTAATTTTAGCACTGACTATCCACGGCTTATGATTTTAATGAAATCCAGTACGTTCATGCCAAAGATCAAAAGACCAATAGCCCAACTAAAGCCATGAAATGCAGAAAATCTTTACCATTGTCTCCATGTTTTATTGTTTCTAGAACGGCGGCAGTTAGGTATTTCCTCTCTATCCTTAGCACTTAGAAAATTGTCTCTTGTATTTGTGTATTCATGTGCATAGCCAATTATTTATTCATCGTGTTCATTCTAACAAACCCTTAACGTTCCTTCGTCGTCTTAATCTCGCTGCTGCAAACCTCTCTGCCCACCCTATTGGAATGTAAGTCCTTTGAGGACAATGATTGAATGTCCTCCTTCTGTTTTTATCTCTCGAGTGCCCAGTACAGTTCTTCACACTCAGTGGACTGAGAATCAGTTAGTCTGATTAGAAGTCAGAGGACTCGATTCAAATCCCCGCTCCACCACTTTTCCTCTGTGTGAATTTGGGCACGAGATACTTGTATCTACCACAGTGCTTAGTAGAGTGCGTGGCACATTGTAAGTGCTTAACAAACACCATAAAAAAGTCACTTAACTTCCCTTCACCTCAGTTATCTAATCTGTAAAATGGAGATTGAAACTGTGAGCCCCATGTGGGACATGGATTGGGCCCAACCTGTTTTTTATTCATTCAATCGTATTTATTGAGCGCTTACTGTGTGCAGAGCACTGTACTAAGTGCTTGGGAAATACAAGTAGGCAACATATAGAGACGGTCCCTTCCCAACAGTGGGCTCACAGTCTAGAAGGGGGAGACAGACAACAAAACAAAACCTATTAACAAAATAAAATAAATAGAATAAATATGTACAAATAAAATAAATAAATGAATAGAGTAATAAATCTGTACAAACATATATACATATATACAGGTGCTGTGGGGAGGGGAAGGAGGTAAGGTGGGGGGATGGGGAGAGGGAAGAGGGGAGAGGAAGGAGGGGCTCAGTCTGGGAAGACCTCCTGGAGGAGGTGAGCTCTCAGTAGGGCTTTGAAGGGAAGCTTAGCTTGTCTCTGCCCAGCACTTAGTACAGTGTCTGGCACACAGCCCTTAGCAAATACCAAAAGAGAGTAGACCTTCAATTGATTGCCTCGATGATAACAATGCATAATCCTGCAATACTAAATCTTTCAGCATCTATTTCCAAATCAGTAAAGTTTATGGCAGATTCTTTCTTGGTGGAAGGAAATTTTGAATGTGTAGGGTTCCTGAACTTTTTCACACTGTCTAGCACTCGCTATCATACTCACCGCTCCAGTTATCCAAACCTTAATGGAGTGACCCAAATGAATTCATGCAGCTGGCAGAGGTGTCTAATTTTCTCACAGAGTCTCACTCATGCACTGATGAATCTGAATCTAAAGACCACCTCAAAATAACCCATCTGTTATTTTTGTGCGATATTGTGATATCCTTCTTAGTCGGAGCCATTTATTGAGAACAATTTGCATCTACAAATTTGTTATAATCATCACATATTCTAGCTTCTCCATCACATAAGGTATTAAATTTTCCTTCTTCTTCCTACCATCCATTCTTTTTTATCACTGCACCCCGGCTCTGGCAGGCTTTCATCTCACACCAAACTAATCACTGAACTTGTTCGCATTTCTCTAGCTGTGAAACTCTTGCTTGGAATATCCTTCCAACCTGGAATTCCATCCCACTTCATATCCTGCAGACCACTGCTCTCCCCATCTTCAAAGGCCTTCTGAGATCACATCTCCTCCAGGAGGCCTTTCATGATTAATTTCTTGTCTCTCCAGACTACGTTCCTCCAACTGTGTGGCCCAGAGGATAGAGCCTGGGCCTGGGAATGAGAAAAACCTGCTTTCTAATCCTGACTCTGTGCAAGTCATTTCATTTTTCTGTGCCTCAGTGACCTCATCTGTATAATGGGAATGGGGACAAGGAATGTATCCAACTTGATTAGCTTATATCTAACCCAGCACTTGGTAGACTGCCTGGCATATAGAGAAGCAGCACGGCTCACTGGAAGGAGCCCGGGCTTGGGAGTCAGAGGTCATGGGTTCAAATCCCAGCACTGCCACTTGTCAGCTGTGTGACTTTGGGTAAGTCACTTAACTTCTCTGTGCCTCAGTTACCTCATCTGTAAAATGGGGATTAAGATTGTTGAGCCCCACATGGGACAACCTGATCACCTTAGATCCTCCCCAGCGCTTAGAACAGTGCTTTGCACATAGTAAGTGCTTAACAAATACCAAATTATTATTATTATATCGTAAGCACTTAAATACCATAAAAAATGAATTTCGGTCTGCTTATCTTCTCCATAAGATTGTAAGGTCTTTGAGAGCACAGAATACATACATTGCTGCAGTTGTACTCTTCCAAGTGATCAGTAATAGTAGCAATTCACTGCTTTAGGACATAGCGGGAAATTTTATTGATGGACTCAATGAGTACGTGAAGCTGTGTTCCTGATTGATTGATTGATTCATTCACTCATTCAATCAATCATATTTATTGAGTTCTTTCTGTGAGCAGCGCACTTACTAAGTACTTGGGAGAATACAATACAACAATAAACAGACACATTCCCGGCCCCCTTCTAGACTCTATTTATTTATTTATTTTACTTGTACCTATCTATTCTATTTATTTTATTTTGTTAGTATGTTTGGTTTTGTTCTCTGTCTCCCCCTTCTAGACTGTGAGCCCACTGTTGGGTAGGGACTGTCTCTATATGTTGCCAATTTGTACTTCCCAAGCGCTTAGTACAGTGCTCTGCACACAGTAAGCGCTCAATAAATACGATTGATTGATTGATTGATAGAGGGGCTTTCAGTCTAAATTCTCAGTAGTCCATGAGGAAAGCGATATAAACTTTCCGTCCCTCAAATCTCCACCGTAACATAAGAAGGTGGAGCACCCTTTAGCATTCTCATCCAAGATAGAGCTGGCAGAGTAAGCAGGAAAAGGCCAAAGTTCAATCAATCAATCAATCAATCAATCGTATTTATTGCGCGCTTACTATGTGCAGAGCACTGTACTAAGCGCTTGGGAAGTACAAATTGGCATCACATAGAGTTCAAAGATGAATGTCATGGGAGATGGAGTAATATTTCTTTTGTAAGCTTTCTCCCGTCTGTTCTGCTGCCTGAAACAGTGGAAGAATTTTCCCGAATGGGACTTGAGCTCTCCAACACCGAGAACTCATTCATTATTAAAATGACTTTGTGTGTACCATTTTCTCAAGAGGAACAGGATGTTGAGCATTCTCCCTGAAATGAGGAATCGTTTGCCGAGTGAGGCGGGGGGAGATAGCTTGTTGTGGATGTTTAATTCACTCAACTGAAAAGATGAGCCAGCAGCTAATGCCCTTACAAGATAAGGAGGGGCTCTTCTGGAGTATAAAGGAAGCCATTAGACCATCTATGGATTATTTTTGTGGGGGTTACCTCTCTGAGTATGTGCAACTGCAGGATAGAAAGTGTAGGAGATACTGGATTTGCCTGTCTACTTATTTTTATGATATTTGTTAAGCATTTACCATGTGCCAAGCACTGTTCTTTGCCGTTTTCCCTGCCCTCCCCCGTCCTCCTTCTAGACTGTGAGCCCATTGTTGAGTAGGGATTGTCTCTCTTTGTTTGCTAAATTCTACTTTCCAAGCGCTTAGTACAGTGTTCTGCACACAGTAAATGCTCAGTAAGTATGACTGAATGAATGAATGGCTATCTTTGCCTGCTCTATGCTTCCCCAAAACTAGAGGTCCTGAGTACAAATCCAAAATGGGCCTGTTGTTTCTTAGAGAAACAGCATGGCCTAGTAGAAAAAGCATGGGCTTAGGGTCAGGAGACCTTTGTTCTAATCCCAGATCCATCAGTTAATAATAATTATAATAATGATGACATGTATTAAGTGCTTACTATTTGCAAAGCACTGTTCTAAGCGCTGGGGAAGTTACAAGGTGATCAGGTTGTCCCACGTTGGGCTCACAGTCTTAATCCCCATTTTACAGATGAGGTAGCTGAGGCACAGAGAAGTTAAGTGATTTGCCCAAAGTCACACAGCTGACAATTGTCAGAGTCAGGATTTGAACCCATGACCTGTGACTCCAAAGTCCGTGCTCTTTCCACTGAGCCATGCTGCTTCTCAGTTGCCAGCTGTGTGGCCTTGGGCAAGTCCTTAAATGTCTCAGTTTCTCAGTTTCCTCATCTATAAAATAGGGGTGAGGTATCTGTTCTCCCTCTCTCTATTAGGCCGTGAGGGCCCACGTGGGACAAGGATTGGATCTGACCTGATTATCTGGTATTTAGCCCAGCATTCATTCAATAGTATTTATTGAGCGCTTACTGTGTGCAGAGCACTGTACTAAGCTCTTGGGAAGTACAAGTTGGCAACATGTAGAGACGGTCCCTACCCAACAGCGGGCTCACAGTCTAGAAGGGGGAGACAGAGAACAAAACAAAACATATTAACATAATAAACTAAATAGAATATGTACTAGTAAAATAAATAGAGTAATAAATCTGCACAAACATATATACAGGTGCTGTGGGGAGGGGAAGCATCATCATCATCATCATCAATCGTATTTATTGAGCGCTTACTATGTGCAGAGCACTGTACTAAGCGCTTGGGAAGTACAAATTGGCAACATATAGAGACAGTCCCTACCCAACAGTGGGCTCACAGTCTAAAAGGGGGAGACAGAGAACAAAACCAAACATACTAACAAAATAAAATAAATAGAATAGATATGTAAAAGTAAAATAAATAAATAGAGTAATAATTATGTACAAACATATATATATATATATATATATATATATATATATATAGGTGCTGTGGGGAAGGGAAGGAGTTAAGATGGGGGGATGGAGAGGGGGACGAGGGGAATAGTACTAGGGTAAATGCTTAGTGAATTCCATACATTCATTCATTCATTCAATCGTATTTATTGAGCGCTTACTGTGTGCAGAGCACTTGACTAAGCGCTTGGGAAGTACAAGTTGGCAACATATAGGGATGGTCCCCACCCAACAGTAGGCTCACAGTCTAGAAGTCAAAATAAAAATAATAAATATCACTGATGGATTGATTTTAGAGGGTTTATGAGGATTTAGGTTGAGTTCCTACACCTACAGTTCTTCCTCTTACCTGAATGATTTGAGCTAGGACACAGTGGTAATGATAATAGTAATAATTGTTGTCTTACGCTGTCGAGTCATCTCCAACCCATAGCGACGCCATGACACATCTCTGCCAGAACGCCCCATCTCCATCTGCGGTCGTTCTGGTAGTGGATACCTAGAGTTTTCTTGGTAAAAATCCAGAAGTGGCTTACCATTGCCTCCTTCTGAGCAGTAAACCTGAGTCTTCACCTCCAACTCTCTCCTATGTGGCTGCTGCCCAACACGGGTGAGTTTCGACTCTTCCTCCCTTCAAGGCCCTGCTGAGAGCTCACCTCCTCCAGGAGGCCTTCCCAGACTGAGCCCCTTCTTTCCTCTCCCCCTCGTCCCCCTCTCCATCCCCCCGTCTTACCTCCTTCCCTTCCCCACAGCACCTGTATATATGTATATACGGTTGTACATATTTATTACTCTATTTATTTATTTATTTATTTTACTTGTACATTTCTATCCTATTTATTTTATTTTGTTGGTATGTTTGGTTCTGTTCTCTGTCTCCCCCCTTTTAGACTGTGAGCCCACTGTTGGGTAGGGACTGTCTCTATGTGTTGCCAATTTGTACTTCCCAAGCGCTTAGTACAGTGCTCTGCACATAGTAAGCGCTCAATAAATACGATTGATTGATTGATTGATTGACTTGTTGCAGATGGCCTTCCACTCGCTAGCTACGGCCCGAGGTAGGAATGGAATGGGTTGGCCTCTGCTTGACTCAACCTCCCATAGTCGAGACTGGTAGAGGACTGGAAACTCTCCAGGCGCGACCCTGAGAGGTTAATAGTAGTAATAATAATGATAAAATAATTATAATTATGGTATCTCTTAAGCGCATACTATATGCCAGTCACTCGAAGAACTGGCGTAGATACAAGCAAATAATATTGGACCTATTCCCTGTCCCACATGGAGCTCGCAGTCTTAATCCCCATTTTACAGACGAGGTAACTGAGGCCCAGAGAAGTGACGTGACTAGCCCAAGCTCACACAGCAGAGAAGTGGCAGAGCTGGGATTAGAACCCAGGTCCTTCTGAATCCCAGGCCTGGGCTCTATCATCATCAATCGTATTTATTGAGCGCTTACTGTGTGCAGAGCACTGTACTAAGCGCTTGGGAAGTACAAGTTGGCAACACATAGAGACAGTTCCTACCCAACGGTGGGCTCACAGTCTAAAAGGGGGAGACAGAGAACAAAACCAAACATACTAACAAAATAAAATGAATAGAATAGATATGTACAAGTAAAATAAATAGAGTAATATCTAAATAAATAAATAAATAAATAAATAAATAAATAAATAAATAAATAAATAAATGAATCAATAAATGAATCAATAAATAAATAATAAAAAAATGAATAGAGTAATGGAGGAGGTGAGCTCTCAGTCGTGTTTGGAAGGGAGGAAAAGGGCTAGCTTGGTGGGTGTGCAGAGGGAGGGCATTCCGGGCTATCCACTAGGCCACACTGCTTCTTGGAAGTGGTTGCCACTGAAGGCTTCTGAAATGGAAGCAGGAGCGCAAAACTAGCTTTATACCCAGGATATGCCCGAGGGTTGCCTCATGATTTATGGCAGTCAGATATTCTAATTAACTTTATGGATAATGCTGCTTTTTAAATCCAGCAGATGAGTTTCGGCTCTATGATTAGCAATGAGGATGCAATGTCACTTCTCGTTTTACAGAGTACGTTTCTATTAGAAAATCATTATGAAAACAGCTATCGATAATGATGAATTCGGATGCATCCCTAATGACTTAATTAAAACTGTGGAGGGATTTCACTTTGAGTGGGCATCCTGTTGTCGGAGGGAAAGCACAGAAACTCCATCACAACCTGAACATGTTATTCTCAGAGGGTCCAGTGCACAATACATGCAATTGAGAAGCAGCGTGGCTTAGTGGAAAGAGCCCGAGCTTGGGAGTCTGAGGTCGTGGGTTGTAATCCCGGCTCCTCCATTTGCCAGCTCTTTGACTTTGGGCAAGTCACTTATCTTCTCTGTGCCTCAGTGACCTCATCTGTAAAATGGGATGAAGACCATGAGCCCCAAGTGGGACATCCTGATCACCTTGTATCTACCCCAGGGCTTAAAACAGTGCTTGAAACATAGTAAGCGCTTAACAAATGCTATTATTATTATTATCATTATTATTATTATTATTATTAATAATAATAATAATAATAATAAGTGAAAAATAAGAGTAATCGATAATAAAAAAAGAAAGAGGCCTTGTCAAATAATTTGACTATTCTTAGTAATTAAAGACTAATTATTATAGGAAAATAAATTATAAAATTATAATTATATAATAATTATGAAATAGAGCTCCAGATGTTAGTATTAGCGTCTAATAAAAATAATTGTGGTCTTTCTTTTATTCATTCATTCATTCATTCAATTGTATTTATCGAGTGCTTATTGTATACAAAACACTGTACTAAGCATTTTGGTATTTGTTAAGCACTTACTTTGTGTTAACTACTATACTAAGCACTGGAGTAGATACGAGGTAATCTGCTTGGACCCAATCTCTCTCTCTCTTTTTTTTCTTTTTATGGAATTCGTTAAGCGCTTACTATGTACCTGGCACTGTACTTACCACTGGGGTAGCTACATGTTGATCAGATTGGACAAAGTCCTTGTCCTACATAGGGCTCACAGCCTTTACCCCCATTTTACAGATGAGGTAATTGAGGAACAGAGAAGTTAAGTGACTTCACCAAGGTCACTTGGTGGAGCCAGGATGATTAAAACCCTGGTCCTTCTGACTCCCAGGCCTGTGGTCTAACCCACATGGGACTCCCAATCTCAGTAGGAGAGAACAGGTGTTGAATCCACCATTTTGCAGATGAGGAAATTGAGGCCTAAGGAAGTGAAGCGACTTGCCCAAGGTTAAGTTTGGTGCACCAGAATTAGAATTCAGGTCTTCTGACTCCCAGGGTCATGCTCTTTCCACTTGGGCAAGGCACCTCTACTGTACTTCCATTTGATTTCTAAATTCTAGTGCAGTGTTGTGATATTTAGGGAACCAAGATACTTTAAAACCAGCATCCCCAAGGAAATCCACCAATGCTCGGATCAAACAAATTCAACTTCTTTTGAGTGGAATTTTTATCTTTTACATTCTTCCTGTGGTTGACGTTCTAGACGGCATGCTTCTGTGACACTAGTAATTGGATTAGATCGTGATTGCTTTCAGGAAGGAAAAATCAAGCTGTTCCATAACTTCTAGGTCCACAATTGAGATACAAGTGATCCATTTGGGAAGCAGTGTGGCCTAGCAGAAAATGGATATGCCTGGGAGTCAGAGGAGCTGGCTTTGAATCCTGGCTCTGCTATGTTCTTGCTGTGTGACCTCGAGCAAGTCACTTAATGTCTCTGTTTGTTGTATGGTGTTTGTTAAACCCTTCCTATGTGCCAGGCATGATAGTAAGCATTCATTCATTCAATCGTATTTAATAATAATAATAATAATGATGGTATTTGTTAAGCGCTTACTATGCGCAAAACACTGTTCTAAGCACTATGGGATACAAGGTGATCAGGTTGTCCCACGTGGGGATCACAGTCTTAATCCCCATTTTATAGATGAGGGAACTGAGGCACAGAGAAGTGAAGTGACTTGCCCAAAGTCACACAGCTGACAGTTGGAAGAGCCGGGACTTGAACCCATGACCTCTGACTCCAAAGCCCGTGCTCTTTCCATTGAGCCACGCTATTTATTGAGCACTTACTGTGTGCAGAGCACTGTACTAAGCGCTTGAACTGGGGTAGGTACAAACTATCAGGTTGGACACCTGACAGTTGGACCCCCCCCCCACCCCGGCCCTCCCTCCTTCCCCTCCCCACAGCACCTGTATATATGTTTGTACAGATTTATTACTCCATTTATTTTACCTGTACATATTTACTACTCTATTTTATTTTGTTAATATGTTTTGTTGTCTGTCTCCCCCTTCTAGACCGTGAGCCCGCTGTTGGGTAGGGACCGTCTCTATATGTTGCCAACTTGTACTTCCCAAGCGCTTAGTACAGTGCTCTGCACACAGTAAGCACTCAATAAATACGATTGAATGAATGAATGGATGAATGACACAGTCCCTGACCCACATGGGGCTTGCAGTCTTAATCCTCATTTTACTAATGAAGTAACTGAAGCACAGAGAAGTGAAGAAACTTGCCCAAGGTCACACAGAAGACAAGTGGCAGAGCCAGGATTAGAATCCAGTTTCTTCTGACAATGAGACCCGTGATCTACTCTGTGCCTCAGTTTCTTCATCTGTTAAATGGAGATTCCGTACCTGTTCTCCTTCATACTTAGCCTGTGAGCCCCATGTAGGACCTGATTACCTTGTATCTACTCCAATGCTTCATACAGTGCTTGGCACATAGTAAGCACTTAACAAATACCACGATTATTAAGAAGGGAGACCTAAAGCCATTAATACAGAGGTAGTAAAGCCACTTCGTGGTGCTAATGGGAGGCTCCATCTGGGAAACACTGATACCTTTAGAATAAAGGCGAGCTAAATCATTAAAATGAGGAATTCTGGATCAATTAAGAAGAGAGAATTACATTATCTTAATGCCTTTATGGCTTTCTTTGTTGCTGAGTTCATTGAGGAAGACACTCATTTCTAAAGATGCAATTTATTTAGTAATGGCAAAGGTATAAATAATCCATTCAGGGAAACAGGGGGAAAAATTGAAAGTCTTAGAGGCCAGATAATTGCAATTGTGGAGTTTCCTTTGCCTTGAAAAAACATACTGTCCAAATTAAGTAGAACCGGGGAGTTTCAATTAGGTTTTTTTTTTTTTTTTCCAAAGTGCTGTTTCTCTGATTAGGAAGTTATCTTCAATTCCTAGACAGGAAACTTGCCAAATGTTTTGCTGGAGTGACCTCGGATGGGCTGGAAGTTGTGGTTTGGGCCCCACAGGGGGCCGTAAGCAAGTGTGTCCTAGTGGGTAGAGCACAGGCCTGAGAGTCAGGTTATGGGTTCTAATCTCAGATCTGCCATTTGTCCATCGTGTGACCTTGGATAAGTCATTCAGTGGAAAGAGCACGGGCTCTGGAGTCAGAGATCATGGGTTCAAATTCTGACTCTGCCAACTGTCAGCTGTGTGACTTTGGGCAAGTCACTTAACTTCTCTGTGCCTCAGTAACCTCATCTGTAAAATGGGGATCAAAACTGTGAGCCCCCCGTGGGACAACCTGATAACTTTGTAACCTTCCTAGTGCTTAGAACAGTGCTTGGCAGATAGTAAGCACTTAAAAAAATGCCATTATTGTTTTTTTTTCCTCTGGGCTCCAGTTTCCTCAACTGTAAAATGGGGATTGAGACTGTGAGCCCCTTGTGGGACAGGGACTGTGACCAACCTGCTTTGCTTGTGTCCTCCCCAGCGCTTAGTACAGTGCCTGGTACATACTGTCTACATGTTTTGTTTGTTGTCTGTCTCCCCCTTCTAGACTGAGAGCCTGTTGTTGGATAGGGACCGTCTCTATATGCTGCCAATGTACTTACACGGTAAGCGTTCAATAAATACAATTGAATGAATCAATGAATGGGGAGACAGACATTAATATGAATACTGTCTGTCAGTATTCTGAATACTGTCTGTCAGTAAACACTAACAAGTGCTTAGTACAGTGCTCTGCACACAGTGAGTGCTCAATAAATACTATTGAATGAATGACTAACTGAAATGTAAGCACTTTTTATGTAGGAGATGTGTCACTTTTAGTTGCAATTTCCCAATTTTTTAGAATTGTCGGAGTACCTAGTGGATGCCCAATACATGATAATAATTATTATGATAAAAATAAATACCATTAGCACCATTAGCATAATTACTATTATTATTGTGGTGTTTGTTAAGCACTTACTATGTGTCAAGCACTCTACTAAGCACGGGGGTAAATACCAGATAATCAAGAGGGAGAGCAGGTATTGAATTTCCATGTTTCAGATGAAGGATCTGGGGCACAGAGGAGTGAAGTGACTTGTCCAAGGTCACACGGCAACTAATTGACAGAGCTGGGTTTAGAACCCAGGTCCTCTGATGCCAAGGCCCTTGCTCTTTCCACTAGGCCATGCTGCTTTGGTCTTTGTACAATTCATTCAGTCCTATTTATTGTGCGCTTACTGTGCACAGAGCACCGTACTGAACACTTGGGAAAGCACAATATGACAATAAACAGTGACATTCCCTTGAGGCTTAATATGTTGCCAGACAATCCCATGTTTCTGAAAAAAAAAATGGTCTTATAGGTTTCCATTTGTTTAGCTCTTTTTTGTTCTGTTTTGCTGTTGTTATAATTGTTTCACCTTGGGCATTCAGATTTCCTGTGGCATTATCTGATGCTGTCAGTGTCTGGCATATGGCATGCACAATAGAAAATGAAGCAGGGTTAGGCTTAAAGAGACAAGGCAGCTGGCAAATTTAACAGCTCACTACCAGTTTGCTTATCATTTTGTGAGTGGATACTTGGAAGAAAAATGTGTTTCCACGTCTTCAAAATAGACATTCCTTTCCTGACCACTGCTATTTTTCCATATTCTGGTTAGCCAGGATGCATCTTTTCCACTCGGCTCTCAATATTTTTAAATGATGTCTCTTTGCCTCCATCCCCCATTAGATGCAAAGCCCATCGAGGGCAGAAACTCTTGTCTCTCCTAATTTTTGTTATAGTCTTTGTTAATTGCTTACTCTGTGTCAGGCACTGTATTAGGGCTGGGGTAGATGGAAGCTAATCAATATGGACACAGTCCCTGTCCCATATGGAGCTCACAGTCTTAATCCCCATTTACTGAGGAGGTAACTGAGGCACAGAGAAGTCAGTGATCGCCCAAGTTCCCACAGCAGGCAAATGGGGGAACTGGGCTTAGAACCCAGGTCCTTCTGACTCATTCATTCAGTCGTATTTATTGAGCGCTTACCGTGTGCAGAACACTGTAGTAAGCACTTGGGAGGGTACCATACAACAATAAACAGACACATTCCCTGCCCACAACGAGTTTACAGTCTAGAGGACATTGTGCTTCTCTTGAAGCAGTTTGGCTTAGTGGAAAGAGCCCGGGCTCGCGAGTCAGAGGACATGGGTTCTAATCCTGACTCTGCCACTTGCCTGCTGTGGCACCTTGGGGAAGTCACTTTGCTTCTCAGTTCCTCAGCTACCTCATCTGTAAAATGGGGATTAAGACTGTGAGCTTCAAGTGGGACAACCTGATTACCTTGTATCTACCCCAATGCTTAGAACAGTGCTTCTCCTCTCCTTTCCTTTCCTCTCCTCTCCTTTCCTCTCCTCCTCTCCCCACATTGCCCCCTCCCTCCCCCTGCCCTACCCTCTTCCCCTCCTGACAGCACTTGTACATAGTTGTACATATTCATTACTCAATTTATTTTATTAATGTTGTGTATATAGGTATAATTCTATTTATTCTGATGATATTAACACCTGTCTACTTGTTTTGTTTTGTTGTCTGTCGCCCCATTCTAGACTGTGAACCCGTTGTTGGGTAGGGACTGTCAATCAATCAATCAATCAATCATATTTATTGAGCGCTTACTGTGTGCAGAGCACTGTAGAGCACTGTCTCTATATGTTGCCCATTTGTACTTCCCAAGCGCTTAGTACAGTGCTCTTCACACAGTAAGTGCTCAATAAATATGATTAAATGAATGAATGAATGCTTGGCACATAGTAAGCACTTAAGAAATACTATTATTATTATTATTATTATTACTAAAATAATAATAATAATTCCAACTCTGCTACTTGTATGTTGTGTGACCTTAGGCAAATGACTTAACTTCTCTGTGCCTCAGTTACCTCATCTGTAAAATGGGAATTAAAATTGGCGAGCCCCACGTGGGATAACTTGATTTCCCGGTATCTACCCCAAAGCTTAGAACCGTGTTCGGCACACAATAAGCACTAAAAAAATGCCATAATTACTATTGAACTCCAAGTGCAGAGAAGCAGTGTGGCCTAATGGAAAGAGCATGGGCCTGGGACTTTGGAAACCTATTTTGGGGGTGGTTTTTAGGAGTTAAGGGGACGTTTTCCCCCCATTAGGAAACTCTCCATGCAGTTCACATTGCGTGAGTCAGCGGTTCATTCTTTCATTCATTCAACTGTATATATTAAGCACTTACTATGTGCAGAGCACTGTGCTAGGCGCTGGGAAAGTACAATTCAGCAACAAATAGAGACAATCCCTCCCCACAATGGGCTCAGAGTCTAGAAGACGGCATAGGCCTGCCTATTAATGGTTGCAAACCTGTCGATCGATTAATCAGTCAGTGGTATTTATTGAGTGTCTACTGTGTGCAGAGCGCTGTGCTAAGCATTTGGAAGTGTCTAGTGTAACAGAGTTGGTAGAAACATTCCCTGCCAACAACGAGTTTACAGACTATTGGGGGAGATGGGCAACTCTTTGCGGAAATTAGCTTCCTCCACCTGTCTACCTAGAGAAGCAGCGTGGCTCAGTGGAAAGAGCACAGGCTTTGGAGTCAGAGGTTATGGGTTCAAATCCCTGCTCCACCACTTGTCAGCTGTGTGACTTTGGGCAAGTCACTTCATTTCTCTGGGCCTCAGTTCCCTCATCTGGAAAATGGGGACGAAGACTGTGAGCCCCACATGGGACAACCTGATCACCTTGTAACCTCCCCAGTGCTTAGAATAGTGCTTTGCACATAGTAAGTGCTTAATAAATGCCATTATTATTATTATTATTATTATTATTATTATTACCTATGAGTAAGTCTGTCTATTTCACATTCCCCAGCTGTGGGAAACAGCTTAGCCTAATGGATAGTGCCAGGGCCTGGGAATTAGAAGGATCTGGGTTCTAATTCCAACTCTGCAACTTGTCTGCTATGGGACCTTGGGCAAATCACTTCACTTCTCTGTACCTCATCTTACAAATGAGGATTAAGAGTGTGAGCCCCATGTGGGACAGGGACTGTGTGTGTCCAACTGGATTAGCATGTATCGATCCCTGCATTTAGTACAGTGCCTGGAACAGAGTAAATGCTTACCAAATACCATAATAAAGGACTGCGTCCAACCTGAATTTCTTGTACCTGCCCCAGTGCTTTGCACAGTGCTTGAAACGTTTCAAGTCCTGAACAAAATATCGCAATTATTTTTTCCTTTCACCACTTTGTCAATCATCAATCGTATTTATTGAGCACTTACTGTATGCAGAGCACTGTACTAAGCGCTTAATTATAATGATGGCATTTATTAAGTGCTTACTATGTGCTAAGCACTGTTCTAAGTGCTGGGGGTGATACAATGTGATCATCTTGTCCCACGTGGGGCTCACAGTTTTAATCCCCATTTTTACAGATGAGGGAACTGAGGCACAGAGAATAATAATGATGGCAGAGAAGTTAAGTGACTTGGCCAAGGTCACACAGCAGACTTGTGGTGGAGCCAGGATTCGAACCCCTGACCTCTGACTCCAAAGCCCGGGCTCTTTCCACTGAGCCACGCTGCTTCTAGACTGTGAGCCCGCTGTTGAGTCAATGGCTCTCGACAGCCCTGTGGTTGATTTCTAAATAAGTAAAAGACCCTAGGAAGATTTATTTTTTCCTTCTCTCAATAGTGCAGGACTTTACTCTTCTTTCTTGCATATTTACTTTGAGTTTCTAGAAATAGAGAATAAAATATTTTATTTTTGAAGTCTTCCATTTCAGGGCAGTAATACTCCATGCCCAGGAAATCCATTGCTAATTGACTAATTAGTTCTAAAGCCATTTCAGATATTCTAATAAGGCTGCATCTATCGGTACTTTAAACTTTCAGTTCTACTAAAGAGACCGTGGGGAAATAAGGTATCATATTCGCTTCATCTGGACAGATACAATAACGAGTGAAATGGCAAGTTGTAAATGAAGTATTAATGTCCTGATCTCTCCTATATCTCCTCCTCCTCAAAAAGGCCCTTTCTTTCTCTCGAGACCAATTTTTCTAGGGATGGACTCAGGCCTTACTCTAAATTTCTCAAGGTACTGGAAAGTGCCTAGTGACTATTTTGTGCTTTGACTTCAAATTAGTATTTCACTTACAGTGCAAATAGGCTCATGTATGCAATGCTATTGTTGAGTTGCTTCTTCTGCTACTACTCCACACATGATTCTTCTTCAGTCAGTCACTTTTTGCTCTCCGTGCCTCCATCCAAGAACTGATATTTGTAATTACAGGAAATGAGAAATAGGGATTTGCTCTATTGAAGGTTTCTCCTCTTTAATATTCTTTTTCCTCTGTTAAATCTTGAATGATGTCATCACTTCTGTTTCAGCCATTTCCATTCTTTTTTCATTACCCACCAGGCAATCCTACATATAAATTACTTTCTGGATTAAAAGGGGTCATTTCTTCTCCGTAGATGACTTTTGCCAAAGTTTCCACACTCCTGCTCTTTTGTGCTCCTGACAGCATGGAAGAAATGGTTGTGCTCTGGGGAAAAATGCAGACTTTCTAGCCATCTGGAATTCTTCACTCCATTGAGGTTAAAGAAACACCTAGTTTTGTCCAATGTTGCACAGTCATTCCTTTGTCGCAAGGATTTTCAGAATTGGAGATTCCTGTTTTGGTTTATTGATGCATCTCCTCTGAATGTGAAAGGATCCAGGTAGGATGTATATCCATTTTACAGCTGGAACCTTGAGACGCCCGTGTGTCAGTCACTTAAGGGCCAAATAATCACCCTCCAAGGCCCGTTTTGTGATCTCAACATCCCCACTCAATCTGCAGAAGCTAATCAAATACTCCTTTGAAGAGATTTCGCACACTCCGGGGTTCTCGACGACGCTGATAGCATCCGACTGCTTAGTGAGCTCTAGCCACCTCTTAGCTCTTGCCCTCTCTTTTCATCTCCTTCCCCTCTTCTCCTCCCCAGGCTGGAATCAAAGGAAATGGGGTCAGTTGCGGCCTAACCGCTTTGCAAAGGGGAGAGAGAGCAGTGCTGTTCGACAGCCCTCTTGGAACTGAAGTGACGCCCACCCAACATGGCAGAAGGGAAGATGTCTGACTGTATTTTTGGGCTCTGCTGTGAAAAAAAAACCATCTCCCATTGACACAGACACTCGGGTATGCAATACAAAGCCAAGTCAACTGCAGTCTGCCAGCTTGCCCCGAGTTATTAGAACTCTAATTATTAGCATTACATTATTAGCTCACTGCGGGCAGGAATGGTATATCTTTTATTGACCCTCCAATCAACCAATAATATTTTTTGACTACGTACTTTGTACAAAGCACTCAACTCCATGTTGAGGAGAGAATTCTGCTAGTAAAACACTTCTTTCTTCTATCTGTAAATAACAATAATAATAATGATAATGATAATACTACTACTACTACTACTACTACTACTAATAATAATAATAATAACATTTATTAAACACTTACTATGTGCAAAGCACTGTTCTAAGCACTGGGAGGCTACACGATGATCAGGTTGTCCCACGGGAAGCTCACAATCTTAATCCCCATTTTACAGATGAGGTAACTGAGGCCCAGAGAAGTTAAGTGACTTGCCCAAAGTCACACAGCTGACAAGTGACGGAGTTGGATTTGAACCCATGACCTCTGACTCCAAAGCCCGTACACTTTCCACTGAGCCACTGTAATTTATAATGTGCCCGTCGCCCAGTTAGATGTGAACTCCTTGTGGGTAGGAATCAAGTTTCAGTTTTAGTCTTCCAAATGTTTCATAGAAATCAATCTATCAGTGGTATTTATTGAGCACGTACTATTACCTGAGCACTGTACCCTATGATTTTGGGGGAGCACCGTGCAATAAAATTGGTAGACATGACCTCTGCCCTCAAGGTGCTTAAAATCTAGTGGGAGGAGCTTACAATCCAGTGCTTAGACCAATGCTCTGCATAGGCTAGGCACTTCATGAATACTATTGACTGAAGATTCTCTATCCATTTCTCTCCATGTCTCGAAAAGGATAGGTATAAAAGTGTGGAGATGGTACAACGTTGTTTGGATTGTAACTGGAAAGATGGGATATGGAGGTCAGTTCTGTTGGGCTTCTCCATTCCCTCCAAGAAGTACCCCATGCATCGGGCAGACCTGCAGGTCAGAGGACTTGGGTTCTAATCCTGCTCCGTCACTTGCCTGCTCTGTGACTTTGAGCAGGCCCCTAAGCTTCTCTGCGCCTCACTTACCTCATCTGTAAAATGGGGATTAAGACTGTGAACCCCACGTGTGACAACCTGATTGCCTTGTATCTACCCCAGTGCTTAATAATAATAATAATAATAATAATAATAATAATAATAAGGATGGCATTTATTAAGTGCTTACTATGTGCAAAGCACTGTGCTTAGAACAGTACTCGGCACATTGTAAGTGATTAACCACCATTATTATTAGTGTTATTATTAATAATAATACTAATAACGGCATTTGTTAAGTGCTTACTATAAGCATAGCATACTATGTGCATAGCATACTATGTGCATCATCCACGTTTTACAGATGAGGGAACTGAGGCACAGAAAAGTGAAGTGACTTGCCCAAGGTCACACAGCTGACAATTGGTGGAGCCGGGATTTCAACCCAAGACCTCTAATTCCCAAGCCCGTGCTTTTTCCATTGAGCCACGCTGGTTCTCTAGTAACTAGTAACACATTTCTGTGTCTGAGTAATTAATGGTGATTTGGAGAAATAAAGTCAGTTCAGCTTCCCCTCTGATTTCCTTCCACCTACTCACATTGACTTTTTAAATTAGTCCTTTCCGACTTCTCATTTCTTCACCCGGACTTTTCATGGCTGCAGCTGTGAGTTTGAGTTTGTCATCTCGCAGAGACATGACGGAAATGCACATCAAGAGGTAAACAGCTCCCTTACCAATCCCGTCCCCACTCGTGCAGAAAGAAGGAGGCTCAGTCTCAGCGGATATGTTTCCGAAACCATTTCTTACAATTTCCTATTAGGGTTTGGAAGTAATGACAGGAAATTATCCTGTTCTTGAAATAGTTCAATAGTTTCGGTGCCGCGATATGGTCTGCATGGCCATCTCTGAGAAACGACGGTTTGCTTCATTTTCATTCAGAGCCTGGAATGCTGGAGGAGAATTCCAGCTCCCAGGCCCCCTTTAAGTTTTCTTGACTTGTGGAATTTGTTAAGTACTGACTGTGTGCCAGGCACTGTACTAAGTGCTGGGGTGGCTTCAAAGGAATGGGGTTGATTCATTCAATCTTATTTGGATTAGTTAGATACAGTCCCTGTGCCACATGGGATTCCCAGTCTCTATCCCCATTTTACAGATGAGGTAACTGAGGCACAGAGAGTGAAGTGACTTGCTCGAGGTCACACAGCAAAGTCACACCAGCAAACAAGTGGTGGAGCTGGGATGAGAACCCATGGCCTGAAAACAGGCCTGTGCTCTATGCAGTAGACCATGCTGCTTCTCTACTGTTCCCCTAGCTCGCTTTGAGCAGGAAATGTGTCTGTTTACTGTTCTAAAAAGTAGCAGAATGGTTCAGTGGAAAGAGCCCGGGCTTTGGAGTCAGAAGTCATGGGTTCAAATCCCGCCTCCTCCAATTGTCAGCTGTGTGACTTTGGGCAAGTCACTTCACTTCTCTGGGCCTCAGTTATCTCATCTGTAAAGTGGGGGTGAAGACTGTGAGCCCCACATGGGACAACCCGGTCAGTTTGTAACCTCCCTAGTGCTTAGAGCAGTGCTTGGCACATAGTAAGCTCTTAATAAAATAGCATCATTATTATTTATTATTATTATTCTATCGTTCTCTCCTTAGCACTTACAGTGTTCTGTTCACAGCCAACTCTCAATAAATATGATTGAGAGCAGTGCTCTGCACACAGTAAACACTCAATGAATACCATTGATGATGATGATGATGATGATGATAGGTCAGTCGATTAATCAGTTAATTAGATTTGGTGAGTACTTACTGCATGAATGGTATTGAAAAGCAACATGGTGCAGTGGAAGTCAGACGGTCATAGGTTCTAATTCCAGCTCCATCACTTGTCCACTGTGTGACCTTGGGTAAGTCACTTCTCTGGGCCTCATTTACCTCATCTGCAAAATGGGGATTGGGACTGTGAGCCCCACTTGGGACAGGGACTGTGTCCAACATGTATCCACCTCAGCATTTAGAATTCAATCAATTGTTTTACTTGTTTTGATGTCAGTCTCCCCCCTTCTAGACTGTGAGCCCGTTGTGGGCAAGGATTGTCTCTGTTGCTGAATTGTATTTTCCAAGTGCTTAGTACAGGGCTCTGTGCACAGTAAGTGCTCAATAAATACGATTGAATGAACAAATTGAGCTCACAATCTGTATGTAGTGCACCGTGCCAAGCATATGGGAGAGTACAGTTAACAGAGTTGGTACAGTGGAAAGGGGTTGCTAACTTGCAAAACTCCAATTTAAGGAAAATCTGCTGTCTAGGTCTTGCTTATTCTGAAACTGTAACCATGTGCAAAAATGTTAAAAACATCCTTTAAAAAGGGAACACACCATAAAATCAATTAGTGAAAATTATTGATAATTATTTGCCAATTAGTAATCACTCAATATTTATGACAATGAATGAGTGAATGAATGAAACATGGGGGGGGAGAGAGAGGAAGAAAGAAGGAAAGAAAGAAAGATGGGAAGGAAGGGAGGAAGGAAGGAAGGAAGGAAGGAAGGGGAAGGAAGGAAAGGAAGGAAGGAAGGAAGGAAGGAAGAAGGGAGGGAGGGAAGGAAGGAAAGGAAGGAAAAGGAAGGAAAGGAAGGGAGGGAAGGAAGGAAGGAAAGGAAGGAAGGAAGGAGAGAAGGAAGGAAGGAAGGAAGGAAGGAAGGAAGGAAGGAAGGAAGGAAGGAAGGAAGGAAGGAAGGAAGGTGGGAGGGAGGGAAGGAAGGAAGGAGGAAGGGAAGGAAGGAAGGAAGGTAGGAAGAAGGGAGGGAAGGGAGGGAGGGAAGGAAAGAAATGAAGGAAGGAAGGAAGGAAAGGAAGGAAGGAAGGAAGGAAGGAAGGAAGGAGGAAAGGAGGGAGGAAAGGAAGGAAGGAGGGAAGGAGGGAGGGAAGGAAGGAAGGAGGGAGGGAAGGAAGGAAGGAGGGAAGGAAGGAAGGAAAGGAAGGAAGGAAGGAAGGAAGGAAGGAAGGAAGGAAGGAAGGAAGGAAGGAAGGAATTGTACTTAAGTATTTACTGTGTGCCAAGTGATGTGGTAGGTATGTGTTGACATACTGCATATAATTCCTGTCCTACTAAGGGCTCACAGCCTCAAGACAAGGGTAAAGGCATCACGGGGTAGGCAGAAGCAGCATGGTTAGAGTACGGGTCTGGGACTCAGAAGGTCATGAGTTCTAATCCCAGCCCTGCCATTTGTCTGCTTGGCAAGTCACCTAACTGCTCTTGATCAAGTCACTTCACTTCCCTGGGCCTCAGTTACCTCATCTGTAAAATGGGGATTAAGACTCTGAGCCCCACATGGGACAACCTGATCACCTCGTATCCCCACCCACCCCCACCCCCAGAGCTTAGAATTGTGCTTTGCACCTAGTAAGTGCTTAACAAATGCCATCATTATTCTTTGTGCCTCGGTTGCCTTATCTGTAAAATGGGAATTAAGGCTATGAGCCCCATGTGGGACAGGGACTGTGTCCAACCTGATTTGCTTGTATCCACCTCAGTACTTAGTACAGTGTCTGGTACATAGTAACTGCTTAACAAATGCCACATTTAGCATTTATTATTACTAATATATCTTATTCTCGTTTAGCAGAGGAGCCAACTGAGGTCCAGAAAGGTTAGATGACTTTGTTTACTGCTCTAACTGACTTTGGTCACACAGCAGGAAAGTGGAGCTGATGTGAATTGTGCTATTTGTTAAACACTTACTATGTGTCAAGCACTGTTCTAAAGTGCTGGAGTAAGTCCCACAAGGTGCTTATGGTACAATAAGGAGGGAGAAAATGTATTAAATCCCTAATTTGCTATGAGGGAACTGAAGCACAGAGAAGTGAACTGATTTACCCAAGGTCACACAGCAGAATACCTTGATCTCCTGACTATAGTGTTACTACATTTTCCCAACACTACCATAACCCCTGGTCTGGAGCCATGGTTGTCTCTGTCTTGGTTTCTATCTCTCCCGAGGCTGTGTGACCCTGGGTAAGTCACTTCACTTCTCTATGCCTCAGTTACTTCATCTGTAAAGTGAGGATAAGACTGTGAGCCCAGAGACTGTGTCCAACCTAATTTGCTTGCATCCACCCCAGCATTTGGTACAATTTCTGGGACATAGTGCTTAACAAATACCATTATTATTATTATTATTATTATTATTATTATTATTATTATTATTATTATTATTTTACACTGTTTGCTTTCCACATTCCTCCTATAAAGGTCACCTCTCCCAGGCACTGAAACCAAAGGTGCTACTTCTGTTCTTCAAAGCAGCATATAGTCTGGATGCGTTTCTTACCGGTTGGCTTTGTGTGGTGGTGGAGAGAAGGGGAACAGAGCGGGATAGAGTTCAATTTCGGAACCCCCCTGCAGCTGTAGACTAATAGAGTGGAATAGATGTTTGCCAGTAGGAAAGGTCAAAACACTTTCATTACGTTTGTTTTCAAAAGTTTACAGAAAATGCACTCCAGGTTGAAAATTGGTGTTCACTTTGGTAACTTTAGAAAGCATTACAATTAAAAATTAGAATAAATGGTTCACTCAGGTTTTACATTGACAAATGATGGAAGGGGCTTCATGCCCTGTGCATAGACTTGTTTCTGATTGTGTTTCCTTTTCACTTGAATATCCAAGCAAGGCAGAGAGAGGTCCAAAAATAATTGCTATATTTTTCTCCCCAATGTGGCATTTAAAGAAAATATATTTCAAATCTGCGGCTTTCAAACAAATGGACCATGGACTAGCATATGTATTGGTTACTATAATTACATTATTAGTATGCATTCATATAGCGCTTTGCCTTATACTTTCTAATAATTGTTGCTTTTAGACTAGAGGGCTTTATAAAAGGTGCAGACATTCAGCTTTTTTTTTGGTACTTCATTTACCTACAAAATCCATTAGGCTTGTCCAACGGCTTAGACCTAATTTCTCAAATGGAGTCTTACTCTCTAGATCTGTCTAAGGTTCCTGAAAACATTGCAGCTTTTTTGTTGCAGCAGAGGAATAGGACGGAAAAGTAACAAGGCGAATCCTTTATCCAGAAGAAAGTGAATTTAAAAGGTTAATAAAAGTTGTCAGTACCTTCCGCCTATCATGACTGGTACAAGTTAAAGCGGCATGGCCTTTTGGAAGGAACATGTATGTGAGAATCTGAAGACATGTGATCTAATCTTGGCCCCACCACTTTTGTATCAGGTGACCTAGGCCAAGTCATTTCCCTGCCCGTCAATTTCCTCATCTGTTAAATGGGAGTTTTTCTAGACTGTAAAAGACTGTGAGCCCACTGTTGGGTAGGGACTGTCTCTATATGTTGCCAAATTGTACTTCCCAAGTGCTTAGTACAGTGCTCTGCAAACAGTAAGCGCTCAATAAATACGATTGATTGATTGATTGAGTTAAATGCCTATTCTCCCCCCACAGCCACTTACATATTTGGGGGAAGGGAATATGTCCGATCTGAATATTTTGTATCTACCCCAGAAATTAGTACAGTACTTGCCCCATAATCCACAATTGCACCCTTTAGAATGGAGGTGTGTCATGGGCAGGAAACGTGTCTATTAATTCTGTTGTATTGTACTTAGCGCAAGCGCTTAGTACAGGGTTCTGTGCACAGTAAACACTAATTAAATACCATTGATTGATAGGGGCACCAGACTGTTTGGAAAAATCACCTGATGGTCACTCTATTGAAGACCTTTCTTATGGCTTGGCATGGCTTGAGAAGCAGTGTGGCCATGTGGATAGAGCATGCATGGAAATAAGAAGGATCTGGACTCTCATCCCGACCCTGCCACTCTTCTTCTGTGTGACCCTGGGCAAGTCACTTCATTTCTCGGTGCCTCAGTTACCTCGTTTGTAAAATGTGGATTTGGACTGTGAGTCCCATGCAGGAGATGGATTGTGTCCAACCTGATTGGTCTGTAACTACCCCAGTGCTTAGTACAGTGCCTGGCATGTAGTAAGTGCTTTACAAGTACCATTAAAAAACACAAAACAAAACAAAACAAGTTGGGCTTCACTACAGACTTTATCATCTACATCCCTAGAGTTTGGCCTAGTAACCCATCATGGGTATCTTATCATCTATGAATCTATGCAAACGCTTTGGGTGTATCGGTGCTTTTAGCTTATTGCTGTTAATAATAATAATAATGATCGCATTTGTTAAGCGCTTACTATGTGCCAAGCACTGTTGTAAACGCTGGGGGAGGGGATTCAAGGAAATGTCCCACATGGGAATCACAGTCTTCATCCTCATCCCCCTTAATCCCCTATTGATACTGATCTTATTAATGTAGTAAGATATTTGTATCAAGCTCATGAAAAGGGCACAACTGATTCTCCTTGCTCCATTCTGTCATAATAATAATAATGATGATAATAATGGTATTTGTTGAGCACTTACTATGTGCCAAGCACTGTTCTAAACACTGGGGTAGATACTAGATAATCAGGTTGTCCCACGTGGAGCTCACAGTCTTAGTCCCCATTTTACAGGTGAGGTCACTGAGGCCCAGAGAAGTGAAGTGACTTGTCCATCGTCATACAGCCGACAAGTCGTGGAGCCGGGATTAGAACCCGTGACATCTGGGAAGCAGCGTGGCTCAGTGAAAAGAGCCCTGGCATTGGACTCAGAGGTCATGGGTTCAAATCCCGGCTCCGCCAATTGTCAGCTGTGTGACTTTGGGCAAGTCACTTAACTTCTCTGTGCCTCAGTTCCCTCATCTGTAAAATAGGGATTAAGACTATAGCCCCCTGTGGGACAACCTGATCACCTTGTATCCCCCGCAGCCCTTAGAACAGTGCTTTGCACATAGTAAGTGCTTAATAAATGCTATTATTATTATTATTATTATTATTATTATTATTATTATTATCTAACTTCCAAGGCCATGCTCTTCCCACTAAGCCACACTTGTATCTGCATCTGTAGCATATCTAGCTTCTGCTGAGGAAGAACTGAGCTTGTTGCGGGTAGGACACATGTCTAATAGTAACTGTAGTATTTGTTAAGTGTTTAGTATGTGCTAAGCACTGTTCTAAGCACTAGGGTAGATACTGGGTAATCAGGTTGGGCACAGTCCCTGTCCCACATGGGGCTCACAGTCTTGATTCCCATTTTACAGATGAGGTAACTGAAGCACAGAGAAGTGAAGTGACTTGCCCAATGTCACACAACGGACATGTGGCAGAGCCAGGATTAGAACCCACATCCTCTGACACCCGGGCCTGTGCTCATTCCACTGGGCCATACTGCTTCTCCAACTCTGTTATATCAATCAATCGTATTTATAGAGCACTTACTCTGTGCAGGGCATTCAATTGTTCGTTCATATTTATTGGGCACTTACTGCAGCATGGCTCAGTGGAAAGAGCCCGGGCTTTGGAGTCGGAGGTCATGGGTTCAAACCCCGGCTCTGCCAATTGTCAGCTGTGTGACTTTGGGCAAGTCACTTCACTTCTCTGTGCCTCAGTTACCTCATCTGTAAAATGGGGATTAAGACTTTGAGCCTGTGGGACAGCCTGATCACCTTGTAACCTCCCCAGTGCTTAGAACAGTGCTTTGCACATAATAAGCACTTAATAAATGTTGTTATTATTATTATTATTATTATTATTATTATTATTATTATTATTATTATTCCTGTGTGGAGACCACTATAATTAGCGCTTGGGTGAGTACAATATAATAATGAACAGACACATTCCCTGCCCACCACGAACTTACTGTCTAGGCGGGGGCCATACTAAGTGCCTGGTAGAGTATATAGAACAGTGTACGTGCTTAGTACAGTGCTCTGCACACGGAAAGTGCTCAATAAATACAATTGAATGAATGAAGTACAACACACACATTCCTCCTCATGTACTCTCCTAAACACAGTGCTCCGCTCAAAGTGAGTGCTCAATAAATATTATTGATCACCTCAAATAACACTTCTGTGAATGTCCAGTATAGGTGGAAGGCGTTTATCATGGGACTTTGAAGTCATGAGTGAAAATCTCTCAATTTTTCTAGTAGCAGAAATTAAACAGATAGAAAGAACTATTGCACGTCTTAGCCACTGTGATAGTTTGCTACATTGTTATTTCCTAAGCACATGGTGATCTGTAAGAAGAAACAGCGAAGCAGTGTGGTCTAATGGATAGAGCACAGACCTGGGTGTCAGAAGGACCCAGGTTCTAATTCCTGTTCCACCACATACCTGCTGTGTGACCTGTATATATGTTTGTACATATTTATTACTCTATTTATTTATTTATTTATTTTTACTTGTACATATCTATTCTATTTATTTTATTTTGTTAGTATGTTTGGTTTTGTTTTCTGTCTCCCCCTTTTAGACTCTGAGCCCACTCTTGGGAAGGGACTGTCTCTATATGTTGCCAACTTGTACTTCCCAAGCGCTTAGTACAGTGCTCTGCACACAGTAAGTACTCAATAAATACGATTGATTGATTGATTTACCTTCTCTGTGCCTCAGGTACTTCACCTGTAAAATGTGGATTAAGACCGTGAGCCCTCTGTAGGACTGTGCCCATTTTGTCCATGCTGAGATGCAGTGTAGCTCAGTGGAAAGAGCACGGGACTAAGAGTCAGAGGTCGTGGGTTCTAATCCCGGCTCCTCCACTCATCAGCTGTGTGACTTTGGACAAGTCACTTCACTTCTCTGGGCCTCAGTTCCCTCGCCTGTAAAATGGTGATTAAGACTGTAAGCCCCACGTGGGGCAATCTGATAACCTTGCATATACCCCAGAGCTTAGAACAGTGCTCAGCACATAGTAAGCGCTTAACAAATACCATCATTATTATTTTGATTAACTTGTATCTACTCGAGCACTTAGTACAGTGCCTGACACTACAGTGTTACAGTGCCTTCCCCTTCTAGACTGTGAGCCCACCGTTGGGTAGGGACCGTCTCTATATGTTGCCAACTTGTACTTCCCAAGTGCTTAGTACAGTGCTCTGCACACAGTAAGCGCTCAATAAATATGATTGATTGACACATAAGTGCTTAACAAATACTATTTTTAAAAAATGGCTCCTCCCACAGTGTTTTAAATAATAATCTTGAGGGTGTGGTTAGCATCAATTATGTGGCAAACACTGTATTAAATGCTGGGGTAAAGTAGAGTATGGAGAGATACTAGATACTAGATATGGAGAGATACTAGACTGTGAGCCCGTTGTTGGGTAGGGACCGTCTCTATATGTTGCCAACTTGTACTTCCCAAGTGCTTAGTACAGTGCTCTGCACACAGTAAGCGCTCAATAAATATGATTGATTGACAAGTAAGTGCTTAACAAATACTATTTTTAAAAAATGGCTTCTCCCACAGTGTTTTAAATAATAATCTTGAGGGTGTGGTTAGCATCAATTATGTGGCAAACACTGTATTAAATGCTGGGGTAAAGTAGAGTATGGAGAGATACTAGATACTAGATATGGAGAGATACTAGACTGTGAGCCCGTTGTTGGGTAGGGACCGTCTCTATATGTTGCCAACTTGTACTTCCCAAGCGCTTAGTACAGTGCTCTGCACACAGTAAGCACTCAATAAATACGATTCAGTGAATGAATAAGAGATCATTCTAGGTGACTGAAATGAAAGGCGGAGATTTTCCTCCTGTATCTGAATGAAACTATTTTAACAGAGAGGGAAAAACATTAAAAAAGCAAATGTCATTTGTAGAAGAAATTTTGTCTTGGAAACTGGACTTAAATGTGGAGAGATTCTACCGGGCTGGAACTTTTAACACTTTTTCTCTGGAAAAATTATGTCATGCAAACAGAAATGAGCAGCGTGGCTCAGTGGAAAGAGCACGGGCTTTGGAGTCAGAGGTCACGGGTTCAAATCCCGGCTCTACCAACTGTCAGCTGTGTGACTTTGGGCAAGTCACTTAACTTCTCTGGGCCTCAGTTACCTCATCTGTAAAATGGGGATTAAGACTGCGAGTCCCCTGTGGGACAACCTGATGACCTTGTAACCTCCCCAGCGCTTAAAACAGTGCTTTGCACATAGTAAGCACTTAATAAATGCCATTTAAAAAAAAATGAGCGCATTATATGATTTGCACAAGACAGAGTTGACTTGGGTTTTCAGGATTTGGACAGAAAGAATACTACAGAGCAGAGGGTTGAAAGGCAGTGATGAACAGAAAGCTGCAGTAATTGGCTTGAAATGCCTTGTTGAAGAATTTTGCTTTTATTATGAAGGAAGATTCACAATGAAAAGTAAGAAAAAATCAGAAACAGTGAATGTGATTAGGGGGTGATTATTGACAGAGCATGAGATCATTGATAGTCAGCCAGAAAGCTTGATTGAGTTCTAAAGCCATTTTCTATGATCAATGAGAAACAGCTGCACATTACATTACATTACAGTCTAATATTGTCAAGGCATTTCTGGGTACCTAATAAATCAAGAAGGGGGTTGAAATAGGTTTGGATGCACCAGAGCCCTGTGATGCGCTGTCTAAAAGTCTTTATTCTTTTTTTTTTCTTTTTTTTCTGCTAATGGGCATAGATCTTCCTCTAACGTTTTCTTTCAAGAAATACTTTTAACTTTTGAAAGCTTCATTGATATGTTGAGGACCTCTGATGATAATAATAATAATCAAGGTATTAAGTACTAGCTAGATGCTAAGTGCTGGGATAGATTCAATCAATCAAGACAGTTCAAGATAATCAGATCTGACACTGTTTCCCATCCCAAATGAGGTTCACAATCATATAATGGAGAGATATAGTAAGCACTCAATAAATACTAATAGTAGTAATGCTGGTAATAATAGAAATACAAGGTAAGCTCTTACTATGTGTCAAACACTGTTCTTAGTGCTAGGATAGATTTAAATCAAGCAGGGCTCAGTCCCCATCCCTGATGGGGAGCACAATCTAAGTAGGAAAGAGAACAGGTATTGAGTCTCCATTTTCAGTTGAGCAGAGAGAATTCAATTCAATTCAAAGCGAAGTGAAGTGACTCGCCCAAAGTAACTCAGCAACTGGGTGGAGCTGGAATTCGAACCCAGGACTCCTGGCTTCCAGGCTCATGCTTTTCCCCCTGAGCCATTCTGATCTTCTTGATTGATTTTTTTTTTTTATCTCTGTTTTACAAATGAGGAAATGGAGGCCTGGAAATGTGGCTTGGTGTGTGATTCTTATAGGGTGATCTGGTCAAAGTGGCTCATTTAGATGCTGGAGAATTAATCAGTGCTCATTTTGGAGAGGAAACATGTCTGCTACTTCTGTTGTAATAATAACAATAACAATAATAACAATAATAATAATAATAATAATAATAATAGCATTTATTAAGCACTTGCTATGTGCAAAGCACTGTTCTAAGCGCTGGGGAGGTTACAAGGTGATCAGGTTGTCCCCCGTGGGGCTCACAGTCAATCCCCATTTTACAGATGAGGTAACTGAGGCACAGAGAAGTAAAGTGACTTGCCCAAGGTCACACAGCTGACAATTAGTGGAGGTGGGATACGAACCCGGGACCTCGGACTCCAAAGCCTGGGCTCATTCCACTGAGCCATGCCGCTTCTCTGAAGCGTTGTACTCTCCTGAGCACTCATTCATTCATTCAGTCATATCTATTGAGCGCTTACTGTTTGCAGAGCACTGTACTAAGCGCTTGGGAAGTCCAAGTTGGCAACACATAGAGATGGTCCCTACCCAACAGTGGGCTCACAGTCTTGAAGGGGGAGACAGAGAACAAAACAAAACATATCAACAAAATAAAATAAATAGAATAAATATGTACAAGTAAAATAAATTAATGAATAGAGTAATAAATATGTACAAACCTCAGTAAATACCAGTGACTCATATTCATTAGTCACTTACTATATTTATTGCTCCGGAAAATACAATAGAGTAGTTAATCACGGTTTTAGATCCTGAGCTCCCAAGGGACAGGGATCATGTTAAGTTTCTTACCGTGTATTCTCTTCCAGTGTTTAGTACTGCTACGATGCAATACCTGTCCACAGTAAGCTTAAAGTCTAGAGGAATTGTTGGAATAGAAGCAGCGTGGCTCAGCAGAAAGAGCACGGGATTTGGAGTCAGAGGTCACGGGTTCACATCCCGGCTCCACCGATTGTCAGCTGTGTGACTTTGGGCAAGTCACTTAACTTCTCTGTGCCTCAGTTTCCTCATCTGTAAAATGGGGATGAAGACTGTGAACCCCCCGTGAAACAGCCTGATAACCTTGTAAACTTTCCAGCGCTTAGAACAGTGCTTTGCACATAGTAAGTGCTTAATAAATGCCACTGGATTTCTGCGTTCTTTTTTTAAAATCCTACTGTTCAAATTGTGACTTCTAGCTCTCTTCAACTTTCCCCCAGGCTTAGTCCAGCACTCTGCACAAAGTCCTCAATAAATACTATTGATCACCCTTATCGTTTTTTTTTTTCAACTGGTATTTCAGTGCATACTATTTGTCAAAAACTATTCTAAGTCCTGGGGTTAAGTTAATTAGGTGGACGTGGTCCCTGTCCCATCTGGGGCCCACAGTCAAAGTAAGAGGGAGAACATAGAAGCAGCAGGGCTCAGTGGAAAGAGCCCGGGCTTTGGAGTCAGAGTGCATGGGTTCAAATCCTGGCTCTGCCAATTGTCAGCTGTATGACTTCGGGCAAGCCACTTAACTCCTCTGGGCCTCAGTTTCCTCATCTGTAAAAATGGGGATTAAGACTGTGAGCCCCCCGTGGGACAACCTGATCACTTTGTAACCTCCCCAGTCCTTAGAACAGTGCTTTGCATGTAGTAAGCACTTAATAAATGTCATTATTATTATTATTATTATTGTTGTTGTTGTTGTTATTATTATTATTACTACCTCATCTGTAAAATGGGGATTAAGACTGTGAGCCCCATGTGGGACAACCTGATCACCTTGCATCCCCCCAGTGCTTAGAACAGTACTTTGCACATAGTAAGCACTTAACAAATGCTATTATTATTATTATTATTATTATTATTATTATTATTATCAAGTATTGAATCCCCACTTATAGTTGAGGTGACTGAGGCAAAGATAAGTAAAGTGACTTGCTCAAGGTCATACAGCAAGCAGTTGTAGCGCTAGGATTAGAACCCAGGCCCTGTGGTTCCCAAGCCAGGGCTTTTCCCACTAGGTCATGCAGCTTCCCTACACTATTTATTGATCATCGAATCTGCTCACTGAGTATATTCCCCACGAAGATGCCACAGCTCTCTGATTGGGATTTCCCACTTTCTGGGACTTGACTGCAAACTCCTCTAGAGTATAAACATCTTGTGGGCAGGAAACATGCCTCCCAACTATGTTACATTGTACTCTCCCAAGCACTGAGTGCAGTGCTCTGCACACAGTAAACAGAACAGTGCTCTGCACATAGTAAGCACTTAACAAATGCCATTATTATTATTATTATCATTATTAATAATAAATGTTCAATAGACACCAGTGATTGATTCATCCTAAAACATCTGGAGAAAGTTAAAATGCCCTCCCTGGGGCAAATGATAGATGTCTGCTCAAACCACGACTACTTATATTAATGACTGTAAGCTCATGATAGGCAGGGAAGTTTCTACCAGCATCTCTTATATCATACTCTCCCAAGCGCTTAGTACAGTGCTCTGCACACAGTAAGCGCTCAAAAAATACGACTGATTTTTTGATGCATACTTATGGGCCAGTGTGACTCCTGTTTTGTTTTTTTTTTTAATTTTCTTCATCCTCTTGTTTTCCTTCTCTTTTGAAGGGTATCAGCGCCTATTAATGGGGTGGGGTGTTTGAGGGAGAGTGACAGACAACCCACAGACTTAGAAAAATTCTCCAACTTCCTCAACATTGTGTGATGGGATAAATGTGTCCCCTTTGGAGATAAATCAAATACAGAAGAAAGACATGTAATGCATTGCTTTTCATTCATGCATTCACTCAATCATATTTATTGAGCACGTACTGTGTGCAGAGCACTGTACTAAGCGCTTGGGAAGTACAAATCGGCAACATATAGAGATGGTTCCTACCCAACAACGGGTGTCCAGTAAATGTATGTATGCAGTAATTTCATTCCACTAGTATTTTGTGTGGATTTCTTCAAGCATTAAGGTAAATCACTAACAAAGTGCTTAAAAGAAACACCTGTCTTCGCCTTTACTTTGATCAATCAATCAATTAATGGTATTTTTTGAGCACTCACTCTGTGCAGAGTACTGTACTATGTACTACTAGAGAAGCAGCGTGGTTCAGTGGAAAGAGCACGGGCTTTGGAGTCAGAGGTTGTGGGTTCAAATCCTGGCTCTGCCAACTGTCAGCCATGTGACTTTGGGCACATCACTATACCTCAGTGACCTCATCTGTAAAATGGGGATTAAAACTCTGAGCCCCCCGTGGGACAACTTGATCACATTGTAACCTCCCCGGTGCTTAGTACAGTGCTTTGCATATAGTAAGCACTTAACAAATACCATTATTATTATTATTATTATTATTATTATTATTATTATTATTTGCTCAGGAGAGTAGAAGAGGATTAGCAGTCACATTCCACTTGCCATAACTTGGCAAGTTATGCTTTATATATGAAGAATTTAGTAAAATATTGCTACTGCATCCTTAAGATTTCAGATAAAAGCAATTTAAGGCTATTAATCTTTTACTTGGCAACATTGTCATGGTGTTCATCATTCGCTTTTTTCACATTAGTCTGCCCTCTGCCCATGGTAACCATATGGAACTAGCTAAGTATGAAATAATCATCTGTCGTGAAGATGAAAACATCTTGGGGCTGATATCCAAAAGCCCCTTGAAATGAATTGAGGCCACTCAGTACACCCAACCCTCTTCTTAATTGTCGGTTACCAGTCCCCACACCACCGTTTTTACTTTTAGATTGTGAACCCCCAAGGAACAGAAACCTGTCTAATTCCCAACTATGTATTCTTTCCCAGCACTTAGTACAGTGCTGTGCAGAGAGTGAGCAGCAGATAGGCTTGTTTTTCCTCCTGCTTTCAAGACATCTCTATTTGGATGTCCTACCTCCACTTCACACTTAACACATCCAACTCCTTATCTTTCCATCCAAACCCTATCCTTCCCCTGATTTTCTGCTCACTGTAGACAGGACCACCATTCTTTCTGACTCACTATCCCATAACCATGGTATCACGCTTCATTCATCTCTCTCATTCAACCCACATATTCAATCTGGTACTAAATCCTGTCAGTTCAACATCCACATCACTAAAATCTGCCCTTTCCTGTCTGTCCAAACTGCAAGCATGTTAATCCAAGCCTTAATTATTGTAGCACCCTTCCTTTCTGACCTCCCTGCCTTCTGTCTGCCCCCACTCTAGTCCATACTTCATTCTTCTGCCTTAATAATAATAAAAATAATAATGATGGTATTTAATAATGGATCGGCTCCAGCTCTCCAAATCTCCAGCTGCGACCCTGAGAAGGGGTCTCATCGATTGACAAACTTTTTAATAGAGTTTAAAAGAGTTTAAAGGCCTTTGTATCTATTGAACTGATCATCAATCAATGCCATGTATTGAGCATCTAGCTGCATGAGCTGCTTTGGGAGGATTTAGGTACTATTATCATTTATCGGGTACAGAGCCTTCCAGGTACAGAGTCCTTTTGTGAACACTCCTTATGATGGACAGAATTCTGTACCAGGAGGTTGGGAGAGTACAATAAAAATAAAAATGGTCCCTGCCCTCCAGAATTGTACAATTTCATGGAACTATTTCCAGGAAAAGGAAAGTTGGCCTCCCACATCAATGTATAACAGATTTCTAAGCTCCCAATCTCTTAGGCAAAGCACTTCTCTTCAGAGCACACCATGTGACAGCCAGCGATTCTGACTCTTTTGAAGCTTATCACTAATACAGAGTATTTCTTTCCCATAAAAAAGATGTAATTCCTATTAACGTCCTTCAGTTAAGCAGAAAAGAAGTGATTAACCAAGCAAAACAATTGGTCAGATCACTTATCTGCCCACTCAAAGCTGAAGGAATTATTCGCACTTGAAGTTCTTTAGCCTTGCATGGACAAATGCCTATTAAGAACTCAAGAACATTCATGAAGACAGCTTCTTCGAAATTCCTCAGCAATTCCTTTATGTTGTCCATATATTATTGTCTCTAAGAATCTTGTCTAAAAGTATAAATTAATTTTGAGTTACATATATCATAGATGTAATGCCTTTTTTACCCTCTATCTTTCTCTCTTTGAAAATGTACATTCTTTTACATGTCATAATTACTCTTACCTAATTGCTCACTTTTAAATGGAGTATATGCCGTCTGACACAGGTGTCCATTCAATTTTGATTCCAGGCTTGTTAGATAGTGTCTGATGAAAGGTTGGACCATGTAGCTTTCTACAGCTGATGCTTTATGCTGCTTCTCTGTGCTCCAGTGCTTACTATATGCCAGGCACCAAACAAAGTGCTGTGTTAGATTCAAGCTCATAAGAATGGAAACAGTCCATGGCCTTGGTAAAAATACTACTAATAACTGGGGTATTTGTTAAGCACTTTCTTTGTGCCAGGTGCTGTATTAAGCGCTGGGTATATGCAAGGTAATAGGGTTAGACACAGTCCCCGTCCCACACTGGGCTCATAGTCTTAATCCTCATTTTACAGATGAGGTAACTGAGGCACAGACAAATGAGGCGATTTGTCCCAGGTCACGTGGGTGATGAATAGCAGAGCCGGGATTAGAACCCAGGTCCTTTGACTCCAGGCCTGGACTCTTTCCACCAAGCCATGCTGCTTCTCCTGCTTCTCCTTGGGTAGCTTTTCAGTCTTCCCTTAAATCACTTTTTTATTTCCTTCCATCCATTTCACTAGACATAGGTATACTTAACCCCACTGTAGCATTCTGTACCACTTCTACTACCCAAGCACTAACTCACATACAAAATCACTTCGCTTTTCTCCTATCTCTTAATTATTTCAGTGTCACCCTGTCCACTGGGGTTTTAGTACCTTGAAGGCAGTGATCAAATCTCCTAAATCTATTGTTCTCCCACAACCATTTTGAGTGCTGCTGCCCTCATAGATGGTACTCAATAAGTATGGCTGGCTGACTGATCCCCTTAACTCACCTTATCCATGAAGAAAGATGGATTTGGGGTATCTTTCATTCTCCCTCTCCTTTGAAGCTGGTTGCAATTTTTCCTACCAGAGTATCACTCCATTCCCATCGCTTGGTGAAAGCCCAGTCTGTATCTATCCATGCACCAAGAAATCCAAGTATTTTCCTGTGTTTCCATATATTCAGAGAAACAGCGTGCCTTAGTTTCAAGAGCATGGGCTTGGTAGTCAGAGGATGTGCGTTCGAATCCAAGATACGCCACTTGTCTGCTGTGTGACCCTGGCAAGCCACTTAACTTCTCTGGACCTCAGTTACCTCATCTGTAAAACAGGGATAATGACTGCCAGCCCCACTTGGGACAATCCGATTACAGATTACAATCCTAGAACAGTGCTTGGCATGTTGTAAGCGCTTAATAGTAGTGGTTGTGGGGAGTTAGGGAAAATGTGTTTCATTTGTCCAACTGATTGAGAAGCCATCTAACAGCCCTGAGGATGAGTGAGTGATGGGACCCTTGGGTGCTAAGTCTGTCATTTCCCTGAACCCTACACAGGCCTCCTGCTGACTTTGGCAATCTTGGCCCCACCAAGCTGATGTTTATGAGGTAGAACAGCTGTTGTGAAAACACAGCTGTTCCCCAGATCTGATGCCTCTGGAGGAGGAAATATTTCATAGAAGTGTTCTTTTCCATTTTTTTTTTTCAAGTGTGGCAGTAGGGGGTGAAATAGGTTGGAGATTTGAGAGGTTAATTGAAACCACCCCTCACTATTGCAAAAATATGAAATAAAATAATGAATCAGGCTCTTTATTTCCTGGGCAACAGAGTTGCTCTTTTTCTTCTCTGTATTTCTCTTGTCAGCTTCCTCAGATTGGGTGGTTTGAAAGCACAGCTCTCACAAAAGATTGACTGTAACAAGCGCTTAACAAATAGCGGAATCAACCCTTTCAGATTTCAAAGTCCTAGCTGGAGAAAGAAGCTGAGAAGTAGTGGCTTAGTGGTTAGATCCCAGGCTTGGGAGTCAGAAGAACCTGGGTTCTAATCCTGCTCCATCACTTGTCTGCTGTTAGACCTTGGGCAACTCACTTAATTTCTTCGTGCCTCAGTTATCTCTTATGTAAAATGGAGATTAAGACTATGAGACTCACGTGGGAGCTAATAATAATAATAATAATAATAATGGCATTTGTTAAGTGCTTACTATGTGCCAAGCACTGTTCCAAGTGCTGAGGGGTTACAAGGTAATCAGATTGTCCCACATGGGGCTCACAATCTTAATCCCCATTTTACAGATGAGGTAACTGAGGCCCAGAGAAGTGAAGTGACTTGCCCAAAGTCACCCAGCTGACAAGTGGCAGAGCCAGGATTGGAACCCATGACCTCTGACTCCCAAGCCTACGCTCTTTCCACTGTGCCATGCTGCTGTGTCCTTCCTGATTAGCTTGTATCTACCTCAACATTCAGTACAGTGCCTGGCACATAGCAAGCATTTAACACATACCAAAAAAAAAAGGAATTTTGGGAAAACCGTGCAAGTCAATGGAAGGCAATCACAAAATTTTACAATCCACTGATTCATTCATTCAGTCATATTTATTGAGTGCTTACTGTGTGCAGAGCACTGTACTAAGTGCTTGGGAAGTACAAGTTGGCAACATATAGAGGCAGTTCCTACCCAACAACGGGCTCACACTGATCTTATCCCATTAGTAATTCCCTCAATTCCTAAACTTTTTTCCACTATAGAAAATGAAAAATTTCATTTTACAATCCATTCCCCACAAAGAATTACTCTGTAGCTCAGGCATCAACTCTTTCACCTCAGTATTAATCAATCAACAGTATCTAATAATAATAATGATAGCATTTGTTAAGCACTTACTACGTGTGAAGCACTGTTCTAAGCGCTGGAGGGATACAAGGTGATCAAGTTGTCCAACGTGGGGCTCACACTCTTCATCCCCATTTTGCAGATGAGGTGACTGAGGATCAGAGAAGTTAAGTGACTTGCCCAAAGTCACACAGCAGACATGTGGCAGAGACAGAATTTGAACCCATGACCTCTGACTCCCAAGCCCGTGCTCATTCCACTGAGCCACGCTGCTTCTCTGAGTGCTTATTTATTGAGTGCTTATGGTGTGCAGAACACTGTACTAAGCACATTGACCAAAACTGACAACTCTTAGTGACCCAAATCTAGAGTTGTTAGAAAATTAATTGAAAGGAAAACAACAATTACCGATGGCTTTGATTCTGTAATTTTGAGGGGTTTCAAACGCTTTCGACTTTTTCCTCTTCTCATCGAAATGATCTGTCCTAGTTATTCTAATAAGAACACATTATCATTGCTAGCTATGTGATGAAAATAGGATGGTTTTATGCCATGATTTGAGGGGCTCTCTTGGACACGTAACTATGCCCTTCTAAAATTAAATGTTTGGGTTTTGAAGAGGAAAATGGGTCTGTCCAGCTAGTCTTAATAACCCAATAAGAAACATCCTCACAGTGCTCACAGTTTCTTTTACTTCTGTGTCAGGAATCAGAAACTCAGCCTATGGAGCCCCATAACTAGTTAAACTTGTGGTATTTAAGTGTTTACCATACGTCAAGCACTGTACTAAGCACTGGATAGATAAAAGATATTCAGGTCAGACGCAGTTCCACCACACATATACGTCTCACAGTCTAAGGGTGGGAAGACAGGGATTTGATCACAGTTTACAGATGAGGAAACTGGGACACAGAGAAGTTGAAAGATTTGTTCAAGGTAAACCGTGCAAGAGAGTGGCCATAGTGGGATTAGAACCCAAGTCCCCTGACTTCCAAGTTTGTGTTCTTTTAAAAAAACCACAGTGCTGCTCAACCCTGACAACGATCTTTGGTTCACTGGCCAAACAGGGTTTTATATTCCTGCCCTGATGAAACTTTGTGTTTATTTTCAAACTCCGTCTTGTTTGGGTTAGGTAAAAAAAGCATGATTTTCACCAATATCCATATATACCTCCCTCATAAAGTGTCTATCGCTGTGGCTCAGAAGCTAGCTTTTTCACCCAAGCCTTCGTCCGCTCAATCGAACAATGTATTTATTGAGCATTTATTATGTCCACTCATAACATGGCCTATGTTTTTTAGTTCTATATTTGTCAATGTTTTATCTCCTGTGGTTTCTAGTATGGATCAATTCTAATGATGACCTTAAGAACCAAAGCAACTAATAATGATAATAATAATGATGGTATTTGTTAAGCACTTACTATGTGCCATGCACTGTTCTAAGCACTGGGTTAGATACAAGGTGATCAGGTTATCCCACGTGGGGCTCACAGTCTTCATCTCCATTTTACAGATGAGGGAACTGAGGCCCAGAGAAGTTAAAGTGACTTGCCCAAAGTCCCACAGCTGATAAGTGGTGGAGCCGGGATTAGAAGCCATGACCTCTGACGCCCAATAATAATAATAATAAAGATGGTATTTGTTAAGTGCTTACTATGTGCAAAGCACTCTTCTGAGTTCTGGGGGGATACAAGGTGATCAGCTTGTCCCACATGGGGTTCACAGGCTTAATCCCCATTTTACAGCTGAGGTAACTGAGGCACAGGGAAGTTATGTGATTTACCCAAATTCACACAGCTGACAAGTGGTGGAGTCAGGATTAGAACCCATAACCTCTGACTCCCAAGCCCCTGCTCTTTCCCCTAAGCCATGCTGCTCTTTCTATTATGGGTTTTTAATCAATCAGGATATCGTGTACCAAACACTTTAATAAGCACTTGGGAGAGTGTAGAATACAATAGAGTTCAGAGCCATATTTCCTGCCCACCAGAAACTTAAAGTCTACAGCAGGAGATGTGCACTGTGGGTATATAATGCTGAGATGGGTGAAGGTTGGTGTCTATCCTTGTATGTAGTACAGTGCTTCGCATGTAGTAAATGTTTAATAAATTATCATTATCTTTAAGACACTCAATCATTTAGTACATGCCAAGCACTGTACTACATACAAGGATAGATACAGGACTATTAGGTTGGATACAATCCTTGTCCCACACGGGGCTCACAGTCTAAGGAGGGAATAGGATTTAATTTCCATTTTGCCATTGAGGAAATTGAGGCACAGAGAAGTGAAGTGACTTACCTTAGGTCACACAGTGGGCATGTGACAGAGCTGAATTAAAACCTAGGGCCTCTGACTTCCAGGACTGTGTTCTATCCACTGGGCCAAGTGACTTTCCTAGGGAGGGAGAGCTTCTGGTTCCCTGGCTGATGATAAGGAGTTTCTGTGTGAAATAAGTCAACAACCTGATATAATATCAACCTGATTATCTTCATGCATCTTCCCCAGAGCTTAGTGCAGTGCCAGGCACATGGTAAGGTCTTAACAAACACCAGAAAAAAAAAAAATGAAACAACTTCCCCTATCAGTAATGTAATATATTTGTCCTCCGACTAGACTAGTAAGCTTCTTGTAGATGGACTCATATCTACCAACTCCATTGTACTGTACTCTCCTGAATGCTTAGTACAGTGTTCTGCACACAGTAAACGCTCAACACCATTGATTGATTGAGTGCAGGGACCTCTGGCCTGAAGCAGGGGACGATAGGAGAGACAGAGAGAATATCCTCCTCCCTAAACTGTGACCTCCATGTGATACAGGGACTGTGCTCTACTTGTTAGCCTTTAATCTACCCTAGAACCTAAAACAGTCCTCCGTATGTAGGAAGTGTTCAACAATATTATTATTATTAGCAAAAGATCAGGCCAGGTCAACTACAGATCTGATGAGCCAACATAGCTTGGCTTTTGATGGTGTCTTTCACAATACAGCAGGTGTAGACAATGTCGTCAAGTGGCATAGACATAAAGATGCTACCTGAAGATGTCATCAATAAGGCCTCGGGAAAGCGCATCTCGGCAGATATATCTGAGCTGAATTACATCTCCAGTGACCCGCCACAATTTAACGAGGTTCGGATATGTAGGAGACAGCGTTTTCTACCGTACTTCTTGACATTTCCCTCCCTCCATTGATAGCAGCTTAAACTGCAGTAATTTCAAAGGATGGTGTTTACTGAATTTCCGTACAAGTGAGCCAATGAGGGTGGCTGTTTATAGCCTTCCTGTCCAAGACGTGTAAATAACTAGCATTTGCTTTCCACAGCCACTATTTCCTTGCTGTATCATTGTTTTACTCTGACATTTTTACATGGGAAATGTCTAGATCAAATATAGTGAGGTGTAGGAGCCACTGGAACGGAAATTCATGAAGAAAAATACTGTTAGGTGGAAAACTTGACCCGTGCTGAAATAAAAACTGATTATGGTGCATAAAGACAATTCACAAGAAGCTAATTTTACAATGCATCAGGCAACTTTTCTCTTAAAAGCTGAGAAAAAAATCCCCGTTTTCTCATTCTCACTAAAAAAAGCCTACAAATATTCTAAATATACTGGAAATTCATTGTCTCAAGATTTTTATACGTTCATTCAATGAAAGTGGAAAAAAAAAACCTGCTTCCAATCTCAGGCCAAATCTTTGGGGTGGATTCAACGTTAGGAGAGAGGGAGCAGTTTCTGTCCCACATGGGAATCTTGTCTTATACCATCGAGTCGTCTCTGAGCCATAGCGGCGCCATGAATGCATCTCTCCGGGAATGTTCCACCTCCATCTGCAACCGTTCTGGTGGTGGATCCAGAGAGTGTTCTTGGTAAAACTACAGACGTGGTTTACCATTGCCTCCTTCCGCACAATAAACTTGAGTCTCCGCCCTCGTCTCACTCCCATGCTGCTGCTGCCCAGCACAGGGGAGTTTTGACTTGTAGCAGATGGCCTTCCACTCGCTAGTCACTGGCCAAGCTAGGAATGGAATGGACAGGCCTCTCCTTGACTCTCCCTCCCATAGCTGAGACTGGTAGAGGACTGGAAACTCTCCAGGTGCCGCCCTGAGAGGGGACATGGGAATCACAATGTACTTTAGACCCATTTTACAGATGAGAAAACTGAGTTTTAGAGAGGTCAAGGTCACACGATAACCCAGAGAAAGAGCTGGGCCTGGAACATGAGTCTCCTCAGTCCTTTTTGTGGGCTCTTTCCACTAGACTACACTGCCTTCCATGCTGCCAAGGCTCTGACTACTAACATTCAATCGATCAGTGATATTTATTGAGCACTTATTGCATGCAGAGCATTCCGCCAAGCTAGCTCTCTTTCTCCCTTCAAGGCCCCACTGAGAGCTCATCTCCTCCAGGAGGCCTTCCGAGACTGAGCCCCTTCCTTCCTCTCCCCCTCGCCCCCCTCTCCATCCCCCCATCTTACCTCCTTCCCTTCCCCACAGCACCTGTATATATGTATATATGTTTGTACATATTTATTACTCTATTTATTTATGTATTTTACTTGTACATATCTATTCTATTTATTTTATTTTGTTAGTATGTTTGGTTTTGTTCTCTGTCTCCCCCTTTTAGACTGTGAGCCCACTGTTGGGTAGGAACTGTCTCTATATGTTGCCAACTTGTACTTCACAGGCACTTAGTACAGTGCTCTGCACACAGTAAGCGCTCAATAAATACGATTGATTGATATGGGACATTATGGTACAGTAGAGTTAGCAGAGGTGCGTTCAATCGCATTTATTGAGCGCTTACTGTGTGCAAAGTACTGTACTAAGCGCTTGAACACTGTGCTAAGCGATTGGTGCTGTACAATGTGCTTGTCCCTGCCCTCAAGAAGCTCTAGTCTATAGGGTGAGACAGACTTTAAAATGGATTAGGGATAGGAGAAATAGTAGGGTATGAGAATGTTTACAAAAGTATTGTAGTACTACTAAAAATAAACATGGTATTTATTAAGTGCTTACTACCTACTAAGCTCTGTACTAAGCACTCGATACTCAGATTGGACACATCATCATCATCAATTGCATTTATTGAGCGCTTACTATGTGCAGAGCACTGTACTAAGCGCTTGGGAAGTCCAAATTGGCAACATATAGAGACAGTCCCTACCCAACAGTGGGCTCACAGTCTAAAAGGGGGAGACAGAGAACAAAACCAAACATACTAACAAAATAAAATAAATAGAATAGATATGTACAAATAAAATAAATAAATAAATAAATAAATAGAGTAAAAAAAATATGTACAAACAGATATACATATATACAGGTGCTGTGGGGAAGGGAAGGAGGTAAGATGGGGGGATGGAGAGGGGGACGAGGGGGAGGAGAGGGGGCCGAGGGGGACACATCCCTGCCCTACATGGGGCTCTCACTCTAAGTAGGAGAGCAGGTATTTAACCTCCATTTTATAGATGATCAAACTGCAGCATGAGAAAGTTCAGTGACTTTCTTGCCCAAGGTAAGACCCAGCAGAAAAGTGGCAGAGCTGGGATTAGAACTCAGGTCCTCTGGCTCCTAGGCCCGTGCTCTTTCCACTAGGCCACACTGCTTCCCAGTTCCTTCCCCCAACACACACTTTTTCTTCTTTCCTTTGGGCCACCTAGGTTTAATAACTTATATTGGGATATGAAATATTCATGATTTTCCTTATTAAAAAAATGATGTCCTTTTGCCGTGGTAAATTATTAAGTATATTATATGAATGGTAAGTTATCTTTGAGTTGCAGGACTACATAACTAGGGGGTTGAGGGTTTGCACTATAAAATCTTAACATTTGGGCCTAACCTCCATTTAGTGTTGTTACACCAAGCTCTTATGACTTGTTCATGTTAGCTCTTAATGAGTAATAATTATAATGATAATAATAACAGTGGTATTTGTCAAGCATTACTCTAAGGCAAACACCACACTAAGCGCTGGGGTAGACACAAGATAATAATAATAATAATAATAATAATAATGATGGCATTTGTTAAGCGCTTACTATGTGCAAAGCACTGTTCTAAGTGCTGGGAGGGATACAAGGTGATCAGGTTGTCCGACGTGAGGCTCACAGTCTTAATCCCCATTTTACAGATGAGGTAACTGAGGCTCAGGGAAGTTAAGTGACTTGCCCAAGGTCACACAGCAGACATGTGGCGGAGCGGGATTCGAACCTATGACCTCTGACTCCAAAGCCCGTGCTCTTTCCACTGAGCCATGTCACGGGGCTCACGGTATAAGTGCAGAGAGGCAGTGTGGCCTAGTGTATACACCTTGGGCCTGGGAGTGAGAAGGACCTGAGTTCTAATTGTGGCTCTGCCACTTGTCTGCTCTGTAACCTTGGGCACGACACTTCACTTCTCTGTGCCTCAGTTACCTCCTGTGTCAAGTGGGGATTAAGACTGTGAGCCCCATGGGGGTCAAGGACTGTGTCCAACCCAGCTTGCTTGTATCAATCCTTGCACTTAGTACATTGCCTGACACATAATAATAATAAGAATAAGAATAAGAATAATGATGGCATTTATTAAATGCTTACTATGGGCAAAGCACTGTTCTAAGCGCTGGGGAGGTTACAAGGTGATCAGGTTGTCCCACATGGGGCTCACAGTCTTCATCCCCATTTTTTACAGATGAGGGAACTGAGGCCCGGAGAAGTGAAGTGACTTGCCCAAAGTCACACGGCTGACAATTGGCAGAGCAGGGATTTGAACCCATGACCTCTGACTTCCAAGCCCGTGCCCTTTCCATTGAGCCACGCTGCTTCTCTAAGCACTTCACATGGGAAGTGCTTAACAAATGCCACCATAATTATGAAGTAGGAGGGAAACAGTTATTGAATCCTCACTTTGCAATCAAAAACTCGATTATGTTCATTGAATGTTTATTGTGTGCAGAACATCATACCATGCACTTGGGAGCATGCAATATAACAGAGCCGGTAAACACGGTCCGTGCCCATGATGATCTTCTACTCTAGAAGGGAAGACAGATATTAGTATAAATACATTACAGATATAATAATAATGGCATTTATTAAGTGCTTACTATGTGCAAAGCACTGTTCTAAGCACTAGGGAGGTTACAAGGTGATCAGGTTGTCCCACGTGGGGCTCACAGTCTTCATCCCCATTTTACAGATGAGGTAACTGAGGCACAGAGAAGTGAAGTGATTTGCCCAAAGTCACACAGCTGATAATTGGCGGAGCCGGAATTTGAACCCATGACCTCTGACTCCAAAGCCCATGCTCTTTCCACTGAGCCACGCTGCTTCTCAAATAGTGTACATAAATGCTTTGGGGCTGAGGGTGGGGTGTTGGAAGACTGCAAATCCAATTTCAAGGGAGATACAGAAGCAAATACATGTTGATACAAACAAATCGGGTTGGACACAGTCCCTGTCCCGCACAAACAAATCGGGTTGGACACAGTCCCTGTCCCGCACGGAGTTCAAAGACTCAATCCCCATTTTACAGATGAGGGAACTGAGGCCCTGAGAAATGAAGTTCATTCATTCATTCAATAGTATTTATTGAGCGCCTACTGTGTGCAGAGCACTGTACTAAGCGCTTGGGAAGTCCAGGTTGGCAACATATAGAGACGGTCCCTACCCAACAGCGGGCTCACAGTCTAGAAGAGGGAGACAGACAGCAAAACAAAACGTATTAACAAAATAAAATAAATACAATAAATATGTACAAATAAAATAAATAAATAGAGTAACAAATACGTAGAAACATCTATACATATATACAGGTGCCGTGGGGAGGGGAAGGAGGTAAGGCTGGGGGGATGGGGAGGGGGAGGAGGGGTAGAGGAAGGAGAGGGCTCAGTCTGGGAAGGCCTCCTGGAGGAGGTGAGCTCTCAGTAGGGCTTTGAAGGGAGCAAGTGCAGAAGGGAGGAAGTGACTTGCCCAAGGTCACACAGCAGACAGGAGGTGGAGTCGGAAATGGAACCCAGGTCCTTCTGACTTCCAGACTGATACTCCATGATCCATCTAGACTGAGCCCACTGTTGGGTAGGGACCATCTCTATGTTGCCAACTTGTACTTCCCAAGCGCTTAGTACAGTGCTCTGCACACAGTAAGCGCTCAGTAAATACGATTGATTGATTGATTGATATTGAGTAGGGACCATCTCTATATGTCGCCAACTTGTACTTCCCAAGCGCTTAGTCCAGTGCTCTGCACACAGTAAGCGCTCAATAAATACGATTGAATGAATGAATAAATCAGTCAGAATTAGCTCTTAGCACTCGTGTCCGGAACAATAACTAATTTATGTACATTAATGTCTATCTCCTCCAGACTGTAATCTCCTTGAGAGTGGGGGCTGTGACTAGCAAGACTGTTGCATTGTACTCTCCCAAGTGTTTAGTAATAATAATAATAATAATAATGATGGCATTTGTTAAGCGCTTACTATGTGCAAAGCACTGTTCTAAGCACTGGGGGGATACAAGGTGATCAGGTTGTCTCACGTGGGGCTCACAGTCTTAATCCCCATTTTACAGATGAGGTAACTGAGGCTCAGAGAAGTGAAGTGACTTGCCCAAGGTCACACAGCAGACGTGGTGGAGCCGGGATTCGAACCCATGACCTCTGACTCCAAAGCCCCGGCTCTTTCCACTGAGCCACGCTGCTTCTCTCTAGTACATTGCTCTGCACACCATAAGTGCTTAAGGATGAGCAGTGTGTGCTAGTGGTTAGCGCCCGGGCCTGGGAATCAGAGGACCTGGATTCTCATCCCAGAATCTATGGAAGCAGCATGGCTCAGTGGAAAGAGCCCGGGCTTTGGAGTCAGAGGTCACGGGTTCAAATCCCACTCCGCCAACTGTCAGCTGTGTGACTTTGGGTAAGTCACTTAACTTCTCTGTGCTTCAGTTACCTCATCTTTAAAAAGGGGATTAAAACTGTGAGCCCTCCATGGGACAACCTGATCACCTTGGAACCTCCCCAGTGCTTAGAACAGTGCTTGGCACATAGTAAGCGCTTAACAAATACCATTTTTTTAAAAAATGAGAGAAAACTGCGTTCTTGATCGACAGAGCCATTCTGTTGGGCTGTGTTTTCTATATTTGGACTCTTTAGCTTCACAAGAAACTTTTTAGTTCTCACTTCATCCTGCTGCATGCAATTATAATGCTCCTCTCCAGTATGGTCTGTCTGATAAAAGAACAGTTGCGGAGTTGACAGCGAGGAAAAGTGACAGGAGATTTTAAGTATAAATTCTGAACATAAATGGTCTCATATGAGTTAAATTAACGATCAGACTTGGCAGCCGCCTGAATGGGGAAATTGAATATGCATAAACAGGTCTGTCTACCCAGTAACAAAAAACCTATGTAATCTCTGATTCCTTTATATGTTAGTGTTGAGCTGCAGTGACAAGGGGCTCTGTCAATACACACTTCATTACCAAAATTATTTATTGAGAGCTTGCAATGTGCCTGTATGTTGCTAGACTATACAAGGAACATTTTAATTAAAGATAGTCCCTGCCCATAAGCAGCTCACAATCTAGACCCTTGCAGGCAAAACTTTCAAAGAAATATATATTTTTTTCTTTTGCCTTTGACATAGGACCGTGGCTTAGTGAAAAAAGCAAAGGCCTGGAAGTGAGGGGGTCATGGGTTCTAATTCTGCCTCTGCCACTTGTCTGCCTGGTGACCTTGAGCAAGTCACTTAACTTCTCTGGACTTCAGTCTCATCTGTACATATAATATAATATTTATCTTATAAATATATTATATTATAATAATATATTATCACATTATTATAGATATATTATAATATGAATTAATAAATTATAATAGTATAATTGCATTATATAATTATAAATAATTATTATGTTATTAGTACAAAGGAGATCAAATTCCTTTTTTTTTTTCTCCCTCCCCCTTAGGCTGTGAGCTCCAGACAGGAAAAGCACGGTGTCCGACCTGATTATTCCCCTTTTTCTCTGCTCCTCCTCCCGTCCCCATTGCTCCAACTTCCTCCCTCTGCTCTACCCTCCTCCCCAGCCCACAGCTCTTGTGTCTATATGTACATATTTAATATATTAATTTTATTAATGATGTTTATATATCTATAATTTTATTCACTTACATTCATGCTATTGATGCCTGTCTGTTTGTTTTGTTTTGTTGTCTGTCTCCCCCCTTCTAGACCGTGAGCCCATTGTTGGGTAGGGATTGTCTCTATTTGTTGCCAAATTGACTTTCCAAGAGCTTAGTACAGTGCTCTGCACACTGTTAATCACTCAATAAATGTGACTGAATGAATGAATTGATTAATTAATTAATAGTAGTAGTAATAATAATAATGGCATTTATTAAGTGCTTACTATGTGCAAAGCATTGTTCTAAGCGCTGGGGAGGTTACAAGGTGATAAGATTGTCCCACGGGGGGCTCACAGTCTTAATCCTCACTTTACAGATAAGGTAACTGAGATACAGAGAAGTTAAGTGACTTGCCCAAGGTCACACAGCAGACCTGTGGCAGGGTCGGGATTTGAACCCATGACCCCTGACTCCAAAGCCCGGGCCCTTTCCACTGAGCCATGCTGCTTCTCTAAATAGTAGTGGTGATGGTATTTGTTAAGTGCTTACTATGTGCAAAGCACTGTTCTAAGTGCTGGGGAGGTTACAAGGTGATCAGGTTGTCCCACTGGGGGCTCACAGTCTTAATCCCCATTTTACAAATTAGGGAACTGAGGCCCAGAGAAGTTAAGTGACTTGCCCAAAGTCACACAGCTGACAATTGGTGGAGTTGGGATTTGAACCCATGACCTCCGACTCCAAAGCCCAGGCTATTTCCACTGAGCCAAGCTGCTTCTCTAATGTACTAAGCGCTGGGGTAGATACAAGCTAATCAGGTGAGAAACAGTCCCTATTCCACAAGGTGCTCACAGTCTTCTAGCCCATTTTACAGACGGGGTAACGGAGGCACAGAGAAGTGAAGTAGATTGTCAAAGTCATTCAGCAGTTAAGTGGAAGAAAAAGGTTTTAGAACCAGGGTCTTTCTGATTCCCAGGTCAGTGCTCTATCCAGAAGGCCACACTACTTCTCAGTAGTTAAATTCACAAAGCTTTGACTGGCAAGGACTTCCTGACTTTCCCATCCTAACTCCGGCTGGTGTGGGCATCTCCCATCATCCTGCCTCCTTTAGCAAGTCACTTCACTTCTCTGTGCCTCAGTTACTTGATGATGATGGCATTTATTAAGCGCTGACTATGTGCAAAGCACTGTTCTAAGCGCTCGGGAGGTTACAAGGTGATCAGGTTGTCCCACAGGGGGCTCACAGTCTTCATCCCCATTTTGCAGATGAGGGAACTGAGGCCCAGAGAAGTGAAGTGACTTGCCCAAAGTCACACAGCTGACATTTGGCGGAGCCGGGATTTGAACCCATGACCTCTGACTCCAAAGCCCGGGCTCTTCTCCACTGAGCCACTGCTACTTCATCTGTAAAATGGGAATTAAGTCTGCGAGCCCCACGTGGGACAAGCTGATCACCTTGTAACCTCCCCAGCGCTTAGAACAGTGCTTTGCACATAGTAAGCGCTTAATAATGATAATAACAATAATAATCATAATAATCACAATAATAATAATAATAATAATAATAATGTTACTATTATTATTATCATTATAATTATTATATGCCAGGCCTAGACCAGCCAGGGTCCTCTCAGCAGTGGCTATAAAGGACCCCATCTCAATCCAGATTCTTTAATCAATCATCTGGAGTAAATGGGGCTTACTCTGTGCAGAGCACTGTACTAAGCTCTTGGAAGGGTATAATATAACAGAGTTCGTAGACACATTCTTTCACCACAGCAAGGTCCTGGATTCTAATCCTGGCTATGCCACATACTAATAATAATAATAGTGATGGTATTTGTTAAGTGCCTACTCTGTGCCAAGCACTGTTCTAAGCGCTGGGGTAGATACATGGTCATCAAGTTGTTCCCATGTGGGGCTCGCCGTCTTAATCCCCAGCTCACAGTCTTAATCCCCATTTCCCTCCTCCCCCTCCCCATCCCCTCCACCTTACCTCCTTCCCCTCCCCACAGCACCTGTATATATGTATATACGTTTGTACAGATTTATTACTCCATTTATTTATTTCATTTGTACATATTTATTCCATTTATTTTATTTTGTTAAAATGTTTTGTTTTGTTGTCTGTCTGCCCCTTCCAGACTGTGAGCCTGCTGTTGGGTAGGGACCGTCTCTATATGTTGCCAACTTGTACTTCCCAAGTGCTTAGTACAGTGCTCTGCACACAGTAAATGCTCAATAAATACATAAATAAATAAATACATAAATAAATAAAATGAATGAATGAATGAATGAATTTTCCAGATGGTGTAACTGAGACCCAGAAAAGTTAAGTGACTTGTCCAAACCACCCAGCTGATAAGTGGAGGAGCTGGAATTAGAACCCACAACATCTGACTCCCAAGCCTGGGCTCTTTCCACTAAGCCACACTGCTTCTCTATGTCTGCTGTGAGACCTTGGACAAGTCACATAACTTCTCTTGGACTCAGTTACCTCATCGGGAAAATGGGGATTAAGACTATCAGTGCACTAAATATCAGTGTATTAATCAATGGGTAGAGTGCAATATAACAATAAACAGACAGATTCCCTACCCACAACGAGTTTACAATCTAGAAGGGGAGACAGACATTAATATGAATAACTAAATTACAGCTATGATAACAGTTATGGTGCATGGACTAGGATGGTTGGAATGCCTGCTCTTTGGTCCATATGCCATACACCCCGCTGATTAAGCAATCCAAGTGCTCACGCTTAAGGCACAGCTCCAAAATGACCTTGATTGGAATCTCTTATGAGTGTGGGGCATACGGTCACACCTGGTATATGCCATTAACCTAGCTTTAGTCAGTCTCCTCAAGATGCACAACTAACAAAGAGAATAAATCCGAGATATTTGCTTTCCAATCCCAGCAGATTTTCTTTTTCCAATGGTATTTGTTAAGTGCTTATTATATGCCAGGTACTGTACTAAGCACCGGGGTAGATACAAGATAATCAGGTTGGACACAGTCCCTCTCTCACATGGGGTTCATTACCTTAATCCCCATCTTCAAGATGAGAGAACTGAGGGCCAGAAAATTTAAAAGACTTGCCAAAGGTCAGTCAGGCAATGTCATATTTATTGAGCATTTATTGCATGTAGAGGGCTGTTCTAAGGGCTTAGAAGACTACAATACAATAAACAAGCATCTTCCCCATGCACACAAGCTTACGGTCTAGAGGGGAAGACAGGCATTAATATAAATATAACTGAGTAGACAAGTGGCAGAGCTGGGATTAGAACCCAGATCCTCTGATTCTCAGGATCACGCTCTTACCACAAGGCCATTCTTCTCTTTCATTCATTCATTCATTCATTCAATCGTATTTATTGAGCACTTACTGTGTGCAGAGCACTGTACTAAGCGCTTGGGAAGTACAAGTTGGCAACATATAGCGACGGTCCCTACCCAAGAGTAGGCTCACACTCATTACAAAGAAGCAGCGTGGCTCAGTGGAAAAAGCCCGGGCTTTGGAGTCAGAGGTCATGGGTTCAAATCCCGGCTCCTCCAATTGTCAGCTGTGTGACCTTGGGCAAGTCACTTAATTTCTCTGGGCCTGTTACCTCAACTGTAAAATGGGGATTAATACTGTGAGCCCCCTGTGGGACAACTTGATCACCTTGTAACCTTCCCAGCGCATAGAACAGTACTTTGCACATAGTAAGTGCTTAATAAGTGCTATTATTATTATTATTATTATTATTATTATTGTTATTATTATTCAATCCCAGTGTGTTTGTGCAAAAACTTTTGTGAATTTTGATCCTTTCTTCCGGAGTCGTTTCCGCCCCAGTTAGGATCCCAGAGGCAGGGTCTGCGCTGTGCCCAGAGTGAAATTCTGTGGACGTGAGGGCTTTCACTAAGGTCACCCGAGGCCTAGTATTCCGTGATTCTCACCTTTTCCCGCCTGGAACACAGATTGACTCGACTTGTCACATTTTTGGCATCTCTGAATCTCCATCAAGTCGTCAAATTCACAGTAGCAAAGTAACCGACGGGAAGAGTTCCAACAACTTGAGGCACTTTGGATGCTGGAGAGAAATCATCCGATTTAAAGCATTAGTCACTGGGGGATGCTATTTGGGATAGCATTTACTTGGGTTTTGGAGACCTGAGGTTGACTTTAATAGGATATGCATAAACCTTCTTTAAGAAGAAATGCTTCTGCTTGCTGAACAATGAAGACACCAATAATACCTGAAAGGTATATGCGAGGGAGGGAGTTGGGAAAACCAAGTGAAAGCCACTTTCCATCATTTATATTTTATTAGCATGTCTCCATTAATTGTATGGACAATGAACCACCCAAGTCAATACGGGTTATTTCTAGAAATAATGTATTTGCAGGGACTAAAGTTCTTGACACTTTTTGTCTCCCTTCCTGAAGGAAAAATTGAAGCCATAAATCTAAGTAGGTCTAAATGGGTATTTTACCTATCAATTCTTATTCGACTCTTCATCCCATTCATGCTTGGAATGACTGAAATGAGATTTAATTGGAAAATCCTGACAGTAAAAAATACAGTTCAATTATTAACTTCCATTCATGGGACAAAATAAATATTTTTTTTTTCCTTTTTTGGAGCAGATTTTATTGTTTTAATGGCATTTGGTAAGCACTTAATTTGTGTCAGGCACTGAACTAAGTGCTGGGGAAGAGGTTGCAATAATAATGATGGCATTTATTAAGCGCTTACTCTGTGCAAAGCACTGTTCTAAGCACTGGGAAGGTTACAAGGTGATCAGGTTGTCCCACAGAGGGCTCACAGTCGTCATCCCCATTTTACAGATGAGGTCACCGAGGCACAGAGAAGTGAAGTGACTTGCCCAAAGTCACACAGCTGACAATTGGTGGAGCCGGGATTTGAACCCTTGACCTCTGACTCCAAAGCCCTGGCTCTTTCCACTGAGCCATGCTGCTTCTCTAAAATGAATCAAGTCCATGTCCCACATGGGGCTCCCAGCCTTAATCCCCATTTTACAGGTGACATAACTGAGGCCAGAGAAGTTAAGTGACTTTCCCAAGGTGGAGCTGGGAGTCTCCCCATTCTAGACTGCGAGCCCGCTGTTGGGTAGGGACCGTCTCTATATGTTGCCAACTTGTACTTCCCAAGCGCTTAGTACAGTGCTCTGCACACAGTAAGCGCTTAATAAATATGATTGATTGATTGATTGATTAGAACACAGGTCCTCTAACTTCCAGGCCCGTACTCTTTCATTAGGCCATGCTGCTTCCCACCTGAAACTGTGACTTATTACTCGTGACTATGGCTTTGGGCAAAGAGTTATCTCCAGTTTCAATTTGGAAGTACATCAATCAAGGGAACGATTTTAGTGGAAACATTTATAGGACTGAAACATTTATAGGACTGTCCCTGTCCAAATGAGAGCCCATGATTCCCTATATCCACCTAAACCGGGTGGAAGAATAGGTTGGGAAAGGGTTTGGTAATCTAAAACTTCAAATGGTATTACGGAAGATTTGTGATAGAATATAAACAATCTCTTGTATCTCTCCAATCAATCAGTTATATTGATTGAGCGCTTATGGTGTGCAGAGCACTGTATTAGGTTCTTGGGAAAGTATATTGCAACAGAGTTGGTAGACATATTCCCTGCCCACAGTGAGTTAATAATAATACTAATGACGGCATTTGTTAAGTGCTTACTATGTGAAAAGCACTGTGCTAAGCACTGATCAGGTCTGGAGGCCTTCCCAGACTGAGCCCTCTCTTTCCTCTCCCTCTCCTCCCCCTCCCCACCCCCCCCCACCTTACTGCCTTCCCCTCCCCAAAGCACCTGTATATATGTTTGTATGTATTAAAAACTTAAATTACTCTATCTATTTTGTTTGTTCATATTTATTCTATTTGTTTTATTTTGTTAATATATTTTGTTTTGTTCTCTGTCTCCGCCTTCCAGACTGTGAGCCCGCTGTTGGGAAGGGACCGTCTCTATATGTTGCCAACTTGTACTTCCCAAGCGCTTAGTACAGTGCTCTGCACACAGTAAGCGCTCAATAAATACGATTGATTGATTGATTGTACTTCCCAAGCACTTAGTACAGTGTTCTGCACACAGTAAGCGCTCAGTAAATGCGATTGATTGATTGATTGTACTTCCCAAGCGCTTAGTACAGTGTTCTGCACACAGTAAGCGCTCAATAAATACGATTGAATGAATGAATGAATCAGGTTGTCCCACGGGGGGGCAGTCTTAATCCCCATTTTACAGATGAGGTAAGTGAGGCACAGAGAAGTGAAGTGACTTACCCAAAGTCACACAGCTGACAATTGGTGGGGTCGGGATTTGAACCCATGACCTCTGACTCCCAAGCCCGGGCTCTTTCCATGGAGCCACGCTGCTTCTCTAGTTCCCAGCCACAGTGAACTCTCTAGTTCAAGAGTTCACGGTCTTGACGCGGGAGACAGAAATTAATATAAATAAATAAATTGCGGGTATGTACATAAATGCAGTGTGGTTGGTGGGGGCGGTGAATAAGGGGAGCAAATCACGGCAATATAGGACGGAGTGGGAGAAAAGGAAATGAGGGTTTAGTCAGAAAAGGCCATTTGGAGGAGATATACCTTCTTCGAAGGTGAGTATTCATCTGTAGGGCATGAAGAGGAAGAACATTATATTGATGATGGCATTTATTAAGCGCTTACTATGTGCAAAGCACTGTTCTAAGCGCTGGGGAGGTTACAAGGTGATCAGGTAATAGGCCAGAGACAGGACGGAGGGAAGAGGTCGGTGGTGAGATAGACAAAATGGAGGTAGAGTAGTTAGGCTGGTGTTTGAGGAGCAAAGTCCAAGGCCAGAGTTGTAGTTGGAGAGCAATGAGGTGAGGTAAGCATCGTGGCTTCAGTGGAAAGAGCCCGGGCTTTGGAGTCAGAGGTCATGGGTTCAAATCCCGGCTCTGCCAACTGTCAGCCGGGTGACTTTGGGCAAGTCACTTCACTTCTCTAGGCCTCAGTCCCCTCATCTGTCAAATGGGGATGAAGACTGTGAGCCCCCCGTGGGGCAACCTGATCACCTTGTACTCTCCCCAGCGCTTAGAACAGTGCTTTGCACATAGTAAGCGCTTAATAAATGCCATCAGTAAGAGGGGACAAGGTGATTAAACGGCTTTAAAAATGATGGTAAGGAGATCTTTGAACAGTGCTAAGACACCTAGACTGTGAGCCCGTTGTTGGGTAGGGACCGTCTCTATATGTTGACAACTTGTACTTCCCAAGTGCTTAGTACAGTGCTCTGCACCCGGTAAGAGCTCAATAAATACGATTGAATGAATGAATGAATGCTAAGCAGTCATAAAGCAGCCTGACCTAGTGGAATGCCCCTCTTTCTGGGAATCACTGGACCTGAGTTTCAATCCCAACCGCACCTGCTCTGTGATCTTGGGTGAGTCATTTAACTTCTCTAAGTCTCAGTTTCCTGAACTATGAAATGGGATTTCCCTCCTACTTGTCAGCAAATTGTAGGTGGGACAGGAACTATGTCTGGAGCTAGAGAAGCAGCGTGGCTCAGTGGAAAGAGCCCGGGCTTTGGGGTCAGAGGTTTTGGGTTCAAATTCCAGCTCTGCCGTTTGTCAGCTGTGTGACTTTGGGCAAGTCACTTCACTTCTCTGGGCCTCAGTTCCCTCATCTGTAAAATGGGGATTAAGACTGTGAGCCCCACGTGGGACAACCTGATCACCTTGTAACCCCCCAGCACTTAGAACAGTGCTTTGCACATAGTAAGTGCTAACAAATACCATCATTATTGTTATTATTAGTATTATGTCTGACCTAATTGTATTGTATCTATCCTGGTGTTTAATATGTAGAAGTTGGCATATAGTAATGGCTCTGTCTCTGCCTGTTTGTCTCTCTCTGTCTCTGTCTGCTTCTCTGCCCTCTCTCTCTCTCGCCAATTCTCTATTTCTTCCTCTCTTTCTCTGTCTCTGTTTCTCTGCCCCCCTCTCTGTTTCTCTCTCTCCATTTCTATTTATTTTATTAATATGTTTGGTTTTGTTCTCTGTCTCCCCCTTCTAGACTGTGAGCCCACTGTTGGGTAGGGACCGTCTCTGTATGTTGCCAACTTGTACTTCCTAAGCACTTAGTACAGTGCTCTGCACACAGTAAGCACTCAATAAATACGATTGATTGATTGATTGGTAGTAAGCGCTTAACAAATGGCGCAATTGTTACTATTATTATTAGGCACTCAATCAATACTACCGTGTCTAGCTTTATTGGAAAGGAAAAAAATTTAGATTGTAAAAAACAAGCTCAGTAGACTCACAGGCCCGAGTACTTTCCACTAAGCCACACTGCTTCTGTATAGATAAAACCACACATCCCTACCCACAGGGAGCTTACCATCAAATGAATCAAAGCTAGGTTAAAACAAAAATCTACAAATCTGAAGAGGAAGAGGGACAATGAAATAGGTAGTCATACAAATATGTCAGCAAGCAGTTCTGAAATAAATTTGAATGAATGCTTAAATATGCAATGTGTGTGTGACGGGGGGTGATGATACATGGCTGTGTTTAGTTCTGCAATGGATATTAAGCCTTAAGTTTTTAGTATATATCAGTTATCAATTCTTTGGTGATATTTATTGATCATCTATTTTTTTCAGAGCACTGTACTAAGTGCTTGGGAAAGTATAGTACTACAGAGTTCATAGACTCTGTTAGGTTTTGTTGTCTGTCTCCCCCTCCTAGACTGTGAGCCTGTTGTTGGGTAGGGACCGTCTCTATATGTTGCCGATTTGTACTTCCCAAGCGCTTAGTACAGTGCTCTGCACACAGTAAGCGCTCAATAAATACGATTGAATGAATGAATGAAAATCTGCAAGGGGCTGTCTGCTTTGAGATGACAAATTCCTGGGGTGTAGAGATCATGTATTTTGGCAATACTGTCTATAGAACTTTATCTCTATAAAGACAAAAAGCCACAATAATTTAATGATAAATTAATGTGAAAGTGCTATATTTCATACCCCTACTGATATCTGTCTATCTATATATCTATAGATAGATATATAGATAGATATATAGAGATATATAGAGATATATAGAGATATAGAGATATAGATATATTTACATTTTTTTTTTTGCCTGAAAAGGAAACATTTTCTATCAAATGTAACTCTTTATCTTTAAATCCCATAAACCGACATTTTAAAGCCAGCGCAATTAACTGTGTCTCTCCCCTTCACTAACTTTCGTGATAAGTAACATTTCTGTTTTACAGAAGGCATGATAGATTCCCTTGCATCCCTTGTTAAAATGCGAACCTTTAGATGAACATGCCAACCCATCGCTCTGCAGTCAAACGGGGAAGGGGAGGAACCAGGAAAATAAATTACACTCACAATTTATTTTGACAGAGTAATGGTCCATTTCCAGCAAAGAACAAAATAGACATTATATGACACGCTCTCATCTCAGATAATCTTTTAAGTTTGGGGGATGATTAACAGGAACCATAAATCAAAGCGAGCGGAACTTCGGAAGGCGAAGAGAACACAAACAAAACGATCATTTCCCTTTATATCAAAATGAATGTGTTTGTTATTTACAGCTTCCGAAGACCCAGTGCTGTCCTAGTAAGAGAGGGGTTTTCGGAGGAGATTGAAACATACGAATAAAAATATGTATCATTCATTCACTTATTCATTCATTCAAATGTATTTATTGAGCGCTTACTGTGTGCAGAGCACTGTACTAAGCACATGGAAAATACGATTCAGAATTGAAAGAACATCTAAGTGAGAAGAGATCAATCAATCAATCATATTTATTGAGCGCTTACTGTGTGCAGAGCACTGTACTAAGCGCATGGAAAATATGAATCAGAATTGAAAGAATATCTAAGTGAGAAGAGATTAATCAATCAATTAATCAATCCTTTTTATTGAGCGCTTACTGTGTGCAGAGCAGTGTACTAAGGACATGGAAAATACGATTCAGAATTGAAAGAACATCTAAGTGAGAAGAGATCAATCAATCAATCAATCGTATTTATTGAGCGCTTTACTGTTTGCAGAGCACTGTACTAAGCGCTTGGGAAGTACAAGTTGGCAACATATAGAGACAGTCCCTACCCAACAGTGGGCTCACAGTCTAGAAGAGATGAAAAATTCAGAGTGGGCTGTTTCGTTAAGTAACTTACTCTTCAATCATATTTATTCAATCATATTCAATCATATTTCTTGAGCGGATAATGTGTTCAGAGCATCATACTAAACGCTTGGGATGTACAAATCGGCAACATATAGAGACGGTCCCTACCCAACAACAGGCTCACTGTCTAGAAGGGGGAGACAGGCAACAAAACAAATAGATGAGTGTCAATGCCATCCAAGTAAATGGAATTATAGCTATATACACATCATTAATAAAATTAATAGAGTAATAAATATGTACAAATATACACGAGGGCTGTCGGGAGGGGAAGGGTAGAGGAAGGAAGAGGGGGCGATGAGGAGGAAGAGAGGAAAAGGGGACTCTGTACACTCCAGCCAACCATTCTTCTTTCACCTTTCACCTTTGTTCTCCTTTCTCCGTATCCCCTTTCCGAGAGTGGGAACGGACATGGTTTTGGGGACCTCTACGTGGAATCAATAGGGAATGTTGGGGTGGATCTAGGAGCCCATCTGGGATGCGTCGTTTTCCAAGGTAGCTATCCAAACGTGTCTGCATCTTGGATCGGCCCTGAGGCACTAGAAAATCATTCTACAATATGGGCCACCTAATGCTCCCCCAAGCACGTGCTCAACAGATGCCGTCGGTTGGTTGACATTTGGGAGCCCTGTGTAGGACGGGGAATATAGCCAACCTGATAGTCTCACATTAAACCTAAGTGCTTAGTAATAATAATAATAATAATGTTCGTATTTGTTAAGCGCTTACTCTGTGCAAAGCACTGTTCTAAGCGCTGGGGGGAACACAAAGAGATGAGGTTGTCCCATGTGGGGCTCACAGTCTTAATCCCCATTTTACAGATGAGGGAACTCAGGCCCAGAGAAGTGAAGTGACTTGCCCAAGGTCACACAGCATACACGTGGGGGAGACGGATTCGAACCCATGACCTCTGACTCCCAAGCCCGCGCTCTTTCCATTTAGCCACGTTACAGCTCTTAGAACAGTGCCAAGTGCTTAGAACAGTGCTTGGTACATAATAAACGCTTAACAAATACCATTATCTTTTTTTATTTTATTTTATTTTATTTTATACTTTATTTTTATTTTATTTTATTTTATTTTATTTTTATTTCATTTTATTTTGTTAGTATGTTTGGTTTTGTTCTCTGTCTCCCCCTTTCAGACTGTGAGCCCACTGTTGGGTAGGGACTGTCTCTAGATGTTGCCAACTTGTACTTCCCAAGCGCTTAGTACAGTGCTCTGCACCACAGTAAGCGCTCAATAAATACAATTGATTGATTGATTGATTGATCATCATCATTACATAGGTAGGGCTTAACAAGCAGCAGGATTGCTATCATTGTAATGGCATTTATTAAGCGCTTAATGTGTGCAAAGCACTGTTCTAAGCGGTGGGGAGGTTACAAGGTGATCAGCGTGTGAAGCAGCATGGCTCAGTGGAAAGAGCACGGGCACAGAGGTTATGGGTTCAGATTCCGGCTCCAGCAATTGTCAGCTGTGTGGCTTTGGGCAAGTCACTTCACTTCTCTGGGCCTCAGTTACCTAACCTGTAAAATGGGGATAAAGACTGTGGGACAACCTGATCACGTTGTAACCTCCCCAGCACTTAGAACAGTGCTTTGCACATAGTAAGCGCTTAATAAATGCCATTATTATTATTATTATCATTATTATCAGGTTGTCCCATAGGGGGCTCACAGTCTTCATCCCCATTTTACAGATGAGGTAACTGAGGCCCAGAGAAGTGAAGTGACTTGCCCAAAGTCACACAGCTGACAATTGGCAGAGCCGGGATTTGAACCCAAGATCTCTGACTTCGGAGCCCGGGCTCTTTCCACTGAGCCACGCTGCTTCTCTGCTTATCATTAGTAGTAATTGTAGTGGTGGTAGTAATAGGAGTACTAGTAATAGTGGTAGCAGTAATAATAGTCATAGGAGTACTCTATTTATTGCTCTATTCATTTATTTTACTTGCACAGATTTATTCTATTTATTGTATTTTGTTAATATGTTTTGTTCTGTTGTCTGTCTCCCCCTTCTAGACTGTGAGCCCACTGCTGGGTAGGGACCGTCTCTATATGTTGCCAACTTGGACTTCCCAAGCGCTTAGTACAGTGCTCTGCACACAGTAAGTGCTCAATAAATACGATTGAATGAATGAATGAATGAATGAATGAATGAATGAATGAATGAATACTAGTAATTGGGGTAGTAGTAGTAATAGTAATAGGGGTAGTAGTAAGTAGTAGTAGTGTTGGTAATAGGGGTAGTTATAGTAGTGGTAATAGTATTCCGGCTCTGCCACTTGTCTGCTGTGTGACTTTGGGCAAGTCACTTCACTTCTCTGGGCCTGTTACCTCACCTGTAAAATGCGTATGAAGACTGTGAGCCCCATGTGGGACAACCTGATCACCTTGTAACCTCCCCAGTGCTTAGAACAGTGCTTTGCACATAGTAAGTGCTTAATAAATGCCATTATTATTATTATTATTATTATTATTATCATTATTATCATTATTATCATTATTATTCTCTGGGCCTCAGTTACCTCATCTGTAAGAGGGTGAACCCCATGTGGGACAGAGACTGTGTCCGACCCGATTAACCCGTATCTACCTCAGCGCTTAGAACACTGCTCGTCACGTAGCAAGCGCTTAACAAGTACCATCATTATTATTAATATCCACGGAGCCCAAACTTGAAAAAACTGACATTACAGGCTCCAGTTCTGAATGTGTACTGGACGGGGAACAGGCTGGCTGAAAACCAGGCCGTTGGGAATAAAATCAAATGACCATCCTCCTACTCCTAGTGTCTCCGTGACTGAACTGTGGTACATCCGTCTTGATAAACGCAGGCTCCATCCATCCATGTAGTTCATCCCAGTTTGTCTGAATCCCTGAGTCGGAACTAGAATCAAGGGGGAGATTTTGCTGATTTTTTTTTCCACTGCTAGTTTTCTTCCATGACCGTTGAAGCTCAAAAACACTCCGTACTATATATCACTGGAGACGGGACGGTAGGCTTGAAGTGATCTCTTTTGATTTTCGCGGGTAACTCGTCTTCTAGAAGTGTTTTTATTCTATCGAAACTTCCTCCTTCCCCTGCACTCTCCTTCACATGCGTTGACTTAATTTATTAGCGTGCTGCAATATACATAAACTGTCCACTGCCTCAATTTGAAATATTCTTTAAAGAAGATCATTTCCCCCAGTAGATATCCCAACTTCAGTGCCTCGGTTTCAATTCCTGTCACTGTTTGTCACGCTTTTTCATTTTATTCTTCACGTTACCTTCTCGTCCCTATCTCTAGCCTCCCCCAGGCTTTTGTGCTCTGTTGTTACGGATGTAAAATTTTCAAGGACCAGATTATACTCATTGACTAATTAGGCTGTAAACTCGTTGTGGGCAGGGAATGGGTCTACCAACTCTGTTACATTGCTCTGTTGTAGTCTCCCAAGCGCTTAGCGCAGTGCTCTGCACACAGTAAGTGCTCAATAAGTACAACTGACTCATTGTTTGATAATTGTGGCATTTGTTAAATGCTTACTATGCACAAAGCACTGTCCTAAGGGCTGGAGTAGATACATGTTAATAATGATAATAATTTATTCAATCATATTTATTGAGCACTTACTGTGTGCAGAGCACTGTACTAAGTGCTTGGAAAGTACAATTCAGCAACAAATAGAGACAATGAGAAGCAGAGTGGTTCAGTGCAAAGAACCCGGACTTTGGAGTCAGAGGTCATGGATTCAAATCCCGGCTCTGCCAACTGTCAGCTGTGTGACTTTGGGCAAGTCACCTCACTTCTCTGTGCCTCAGTTCCCGCATCTGTAAAATGGGGATTGACTAATTATTTTATTTTGTTAATATGTTTTGTTTTGTTCTCTGTCTCCCCCTTCTAGACTGTGAGCCCGCTGTTGGGTAGGGACCGTCTCTATATGTTGCCAACTTGTACTTCCCAAGCGCTTAGTACAGTGCTCTGCACAGAGTAAGCACTCAATAAATACGATTGAATGAATGAATGAATGACTGTGAGCCCCCCATGGGACAACCTGATCACCTTGTAACCTCCCCAGTGCTTAGAACAGTGCTTTGCACATAGTAAGTGCTTAACAAATACTATTATTATTATTATTATTATTATTATTATTATTATTATTATTATTATTATTATTATTATTATCCATGATGGTATTTTTCAAATGGTTACTATATGCCAGGCACTGTACTAAGCGGTGAGGTGGATATAAGCAAATCAAGTTGGATACCGTCCCTGTCCTATGTTTATTCAATCATATTCATTGAGTGCTTACTGTGTACAGGGCACTGTACTAAGCGCTATATGGGGCTCCTGGTCTCAACCCCCATTGTACAGATGAGATAACTGAGGCCCAGAGAAGTGAAGTGATTTTCTCAAGGTCACACAGCAGACAAGTGGCAAACACAGGACTGGAACCCATGATCTTCTGATTCCCAGGTCCGTGGTTTATCCAATACACTATGCTGCTTCTCCAGTCAGGTCCCACATGGGGCTCACAGTTTAAGTGGGAGAGGGGACGTGGGCTGAATCCCCATTTTGCAGATGAGAGAACTGAGGCACAGAGAAGCAAAGTGGCTTGCCCAGTCATTTTCCACTAAGGGACCCTCTCTATATGTTGCCAACTTGTACTTCTCAAGCGCTTAGTACAGTGCTCTGCCCACAGTAAGCGTTCAATAAATATGATTGAATGAATGAATATATGACAGAGCAACTTGCAAAAGATTCTATCTTTTGCATGTTCCCCAAGTATGCCTATAGTGTTGTACTTCCATTAAGTGCTTAGTGCAGTGCTCTGCACACAGTAAGCACTCAATAAATATGACTGAATGAATTGCATGTTCAGTCCATTGCTTTGATGTAATTTTGATCTATCGAAAAATTAAAATAATTTTAACAGGAGAAAATGAGAAACAATTTGGAGTGTGCCTGGGAGTTCAATGGATTTTTCCCTTAGCCCATTTCTCCAGAGGTTGGAGAAAACCAGGTCTTCAGCAGTGGTCAGCATCATCATAATAATAATGATGGCATTTATGAAGCGCTTACTATGTGCAAAGTGCTGGGGAGGTTACAAGGTGATGAGTTGTCCCACAGGGGGCTCACAGTCTTAATCCCCATTTTACAGATGAGGTCACTGAGGCCCAGAGAAGTTAAGTGACTTACCCAAAGTCACACAGCCGACAAGTGGCCAAGCCAGGATTTGAACCCATGATCTCCGACTCCAAAGCCCGGGCTCTTTCCACTGAGCAACGCTGCTTCTCTAATCATCATGGCCTACTAGAAAGAGCCTGGGCCTGGGAGCTAGAAGGATCTGGGTTCTAATCCCAGCCGTGATGCTTGTCTACTCTGTGACCTTGAAGGCAGGGACTGTGTCTACCAATTGTGTCTAATTCTATCTCTCCCAAGCTTAGTAAAGTGTTCAGGACATAGTGGCCGTTTAATAAATATTATTGTAATCACTATTATTATTATCATGAGGATTTTCATCTTCTTACATAATAAGAGCTTCCTCACTGTATCTCGTTTTCACCTGTCCAGCCATTGACCCCCAGCCCACATCCTCCCCGTGGCCCGGAATGCCCTCCCTCCTCACGTCTGCCAAACTTGCTCTCTTCCTCCCTTCAAAGCCCTACTGAGAGCTCACCTCCTCCAGGAGGCCTTCCCACACTGAGCCTCCTTTTTCCTTTCCTCCTCCCTATCCCCCCTGCCCTACCTCCTTCTCCTCCCCACAGCACCTGTATATATGTTTGTACAGATTTATTACTCTATTTTACTTGTGTATATTTACTATTCTATTTATTTTGTTCATGATGTACATCTAGCTTTATTTCTATTTACTCTGATGACTTGACACTTGTCCACATGTTTGGTTTTGTTGTCTGTCTCCCCTTTCTAGACTGAGTCTGTTGTTGGGTAGGGACCATCTCTAGATATTGCCAGCTTGTACTTCCCAAGCGCTTAGTACAGTGCTCTGCACACAGTAAGCGCTTAATAAATATGATTGAATGAATGAATGAACGAATACCATTTTTTTAATAAAGCAGCTTACGATATAGTGGGGTAGATGGGCTTTAAAATAGAGTGGGAAGCAATAGAGAGCAAGCACATGTGCCTCAGAACTGTGGAGGTGGAACAGGTGTGGGATCAGTGGGCTTATATAGACTGTAAACTCCTTGTGAGCAGGGAGCATGTCTACCAACTCTGTTGTATTACATCCCCCCTGATGCTGAGAAGGGAGGATGTAGAAGCAGTGTGGCTCAGTGGAAAGAGCCCGGGATTTGGAGTCAGAGCTCATGGGTTCAAATCCCAGCTCCGCCACTTGCCAGCTGTGTGACTTTGGGCAAGTCACTTCACTTCTCTGGGCCTCAGTTCCCTCATCTGGAAAATGGGGATTAAGACTGTGAGCCCCCCGTGGGACAATCTGATCACCTTGTAACCTCCCCAGCACTTAGAACAGTGCTTTGCACCTAGTAAGCTCTTAATAAATACCATCATCATCATCATCATCCCCCCAAGCACTTAGTGCAAGTGCTATATAAATGGCAAGCGCTCAATAAATGTGATTGATTGGGATGCAAGTATATAGTGTCCCACGAGGAGCAGTGATGCTTAGTGGAAAGAGCACGGGATTGGGAGTCAGAAGACATGGGTTCTAATCCCATCTCCTCAATTTGTCTGCTGTTTGATCTTGGACAAATCACTTAACTTCTCTGTGCCTCAGTTACCTCATCTATACAATGGTGATTAAAAGTGTGAGCCTCATGTGGGATGACCTGATTAACCTCTACCTACCCCAGGGTTTAGAACAGTGCTTGGCACTTAGAGCTTAACAAATATCATCGTTATTATTATTATTTTATAGGTGATGCGGTAGAGAGGTTGATTTGGGTTGGAAGATGACAGATGAGTTTGGGGAAGGTTTCCTCTAGGATTCATTTAGTGGGAAAGCAGATAATAAAATAACTTGCAGATGGGAAGAAGAAGGAAAAGGGGATAAGTGGTAATAATGATAATAATAATTGTGGTATTTGTTAAGTACTTACTAGGTGCTAGGCACTGTACTAAGCATTGGGGTAGATATAAGGTAATTGGATTGGACACAGTCCCCATCCCACCTGGGACTCACAATCTTAATCCCCATTTACAGATGAGGTAACTGAGGCTCAGAGAAGTGAAGTGACTTGCCCAAGGTCACACAGAAGACAAGCGGCAAAATCGGAATTAGAACCCAGGTCCTTCAGACTCCCGGGCCCGTGCTTTATCTACTAGGCCAAGCTGCCTCTCTATGTGTATACACTGCCACTTAAATAAAAGGGGACATGAGATAAGTTCGTGTGTTTTGCAGGAGATTGTTATTTAAGTGGCAATGTATACACATAGAGAGGGTACGTGAGATAGGTTCATGTGTTTTGCAGGAGATTGAAAGGATTTAAGTGTCCCCACTTGCGACTGTCTGAAGAAATACCACAGACTTGAGATTGCCCAACATGACAGAACTGATCAGCTGATTTTTAGCCGATTTCAAATGGAAGAAGGATGTAGAATATTCCAAATGACCCACTGGACTGATTGGGAGACCCCGTGCAGATCGGCTCAGGAGAGATTTGTTAAACTAAAATCAATGAATCAATAGGATCCTGGTGATTTTAACCTTTGCTTAACCCAACCAATTTCTCATCTTGAGCCTGCCTCCTCTTCAGAAATTAGTGTCCCAGAAAATCTGTGTGTTAGTTCACAATCACACCCTCTTAGGACTGTGCTAATTTGACAGCCAATTGGCTGTGTCTGGAGGCCTTTTCGCTTTCAGTCATTCAGTCATGTTTATTGAGTGCATACTGTGTGCCCTGCACTGTATTAAACCCTTGGGAGAGTACCATATAACAACAGACACATCCCCTGCCCACATCAAGCTTACAACCTAGAGGATGGAATTGCATCAAAGAGGATCACTCACAGTTCATTTTCTCTTTATGTATTTTCCTTTTTCAATCCCTTCCAGGCACACTCTGGGCTTCAGGGCAAGGAAACATACTTGTCTGTGATCTGTGCTATGAATGTGGTATGATGATGCTAACATTACCTCTCCTTGACAGAGACTTGGAAATAAGGTTGCAACCCAGTCTGTTAAAATGATTAGTTAGTATTCATGTTGTACAAATTTCCCAGATAGCATTCCAGTGATGGCTACAGTATAGATGTAATACCGTCAGGGAAGTGCTTTGTACTTTAGTAGGATGTGTATGAACTGCTGAAAATAAAATAATTATAATCATTATGGTACTTGTTAAGAGCTTATTATGTGCCAAACACTGTTCTAAGCCCCGGGGTAGGTACAAATTAATCCGGTTGGATACAGTCCCTGTCTCACATTATTATTATTGCATTTTTGTGGCACTGTTCTCCCAGATGGGGCTCACCCTCTTAATCCCCATTTTACAGATGAAGTGATTGAGGCCCAGAGAACTGAAATCTGAAATGACTTCCCCAGGGTCACACAGCAGACATGTGGCAGAGCCAGGATAAGAATAATAATTATAATGATGGCATTTATTAAGTGCTTACTATGTGCAAAGCACTGTTCTAAGCGCTGGGGAGGTCACAAGGTGATCAGGTTGTCCCACGGGGGGCTCACAGTCTTAATCCCCATTTTGCAGATGGGGTAACTGAGGCCCAGAGAAGTGAAGTGACTTACCCAAAGTCACACAGCTGATAACTGGCGGAGCTGGGATTTGAACCCATGACCTCTGACTCCAAAACCCTGGCTCCTTTCCACTGAGCCACACTGCTTCTCTAAGGATTAGAGATTAGATTAGAACCCAAGTCCTTCTGACTTTCAAGCTTGTGTTCTGTCCACCAGGCCACATTGCTGTTAAATACTAAACAATGGAGGAAACCCAGACCACACCGTAGGTTTTTTTTTTTAACTTTTAGATGATTTTTTTTTTTAAATTGAAACTCTCCCTTAAGCAATCACATAGAGACTCCTAGGAGAAAGATTCTCACTAACAGTGAGAAGAGAAAGGTGACCAGATCTCAACACAAGGCTTGAGAAATCTGTCCTCCTTACATTTGAGTTTTCTTTTCTCTCAGGAAACTCATTAGCTTTCACAGTTTCAATGCATATGCACCGAAGAGAAAAGCATTTAATTATTACAATCAAGTGACTGATTCTTATTTTGGATAAAGAAATGAAACTGGATGAATTAGGCAAAGGTAAAAAGAAGCCCTGCCATCTTTTTGCTCTGTAAATGATGTATTTTTTTCCCCATATATTATTTACTTTCGCTAATCACACACTGTGTTTCTTTTAACAGGCTAATTGCTGCCGGAAGAGGGCTTTTCATTCTAAAGGTAAGTGCCTTTTGAGGTATATTATATCAAAATTATCCTGTTTTCTGATTTATGGCTTAGAACAGGATTTGAAAAGCATGTTAATTTGTAAGCCACTGAGGCTGGTGGCTTTGCTTGTTCTTAAGAAGAAATCTGAGGCATTAATTGCCTTAGACTCTGGCTTGGTACTCATGATGCTGACAGAAAGTATAAAGGACAACAGGCAACACTCTCCTTTTAGTTAGAATAATTAATTAACCTGGTGGTTTCAGAAGAAACGCCAGCTGAATAGAAGTAAAATCTAAAGAGCATGCTGCCGTGCGATCGTGCTGTTTTTGTTCCAAGCTCAATGGATTTTTCAATAGAAATTATCCGACACTGGAAAATAGTCTTGATGTATGACAGGAGATTTTGTTTTTTTTCCTATGGAAAGTCAGTGATCTATTCTAGTCGCAATATTTTTGAATAAGGTTGAAGTTGCTTCCAGAAAAGGACAATTTTAGTGATATCCTGTGTTGACTCACACATGCACAGTTGGTTCTTCTATAATGTGTGATTGCTTTACACATTTTGGGGAGAAACCCGTTGAGGGGTCGGATTAGGAGATGGTCTTTATGCAACACGTAAATTTAGATGCAACGTGATGTGTCGTTGGAAAAAAAAGAAGGTTTGGGCATGCACGTGGTATTGGTCAACACTCTGAGGTGTGACTTTGGACAAGTCAGGTTCTATGCAAGCACAGTCCCGGATGTGTTAGAAGTGACTGTATCAGGAGAGTAGATTTTCTAGTGGGCTGTAGGACTCCAAATATTTCTGTGATCTTGAGAGGTGGGCCTCCAGATTGAGAGTTGCGGAAAGGCTGCAAGGATTTTGAAGTGTAACAAAGCCTGGGTACGAGCCAATTCACCACCTCAGACATAAACTGTCCCTCAAAATCACATCCGGACAAAGAAATGGTTGAAGTCATCATTCTAATCTATTTGACCATTATGCTTCCTGACCCTAAGAGAGTCGGGGGGGAAAGTCTCTTGGCAATGCTCTGATTTGTCGTTTCTAAATCCTGGCTTAATTCAGTTAGAAAAAAATCAACCTCTTCTGTGACTATCTATCTGGCTTGGATGTAATCAGAGTGGGGTACCTTTTGGCAGGAGTCCGCTTCAGTAGTATGGTATACCAGGGATGTTATGACCAGTTTCGTTTACTCTTTTTTCATTGTGTGTTTTTACTAGAGATGTATTTTACTGATTCTGCATTCTGTCATGTTCAAAGTCTATCTATAAACCAACATATATACATCCTGTAGAATAGATAATTGAAGTAGATGATGGTGATGATGGTGGCATTTATTAAGTGTTTACTATGTGCAAAGCACTGTTCAAAGCACTGGGGAGGTTACAAGGTAATCAGGTTGTCCCACGAGGGGCTCACAGTCTTAATCACCATTTTACAGATGAGCTAATTGAGGCACAGAGAAGTGAAGTGACTTGCCCAAAGTCACACAGCTGACAATTGGTGGAGCCGGGATTTGAACACATGACCTCTGACTCCAAAGCCTGGGCTCTTTCTACTAAGCCACGCTGCTTCTCATATGAAGTACTATTGCTCAGTTGGTAATAGCTGATAGTTGCTATGCATGTATGTGTCCTAATACTTATATATGTCGGTTGAATTTAAAATAGTGGCATACATCTATGTAACACACAGGCACAGTTGTTGTTCAAAATCGCAGGCCTCTGTGACAGTGAAATTCTCGTGTGAGTGTGGCTTTAAGGAGCACTGAGAGACAGAACACACTGTCACACCATCAATCAATATTCATCGAGTGCTGATTGTTTGAAGAGCACTGTACTAAACTCCTGGGAGAAAACAGTATAACAGAGTAGATAGACAAGGTCCCTGCCCACACAAAAACCATACTCCTTGGTGGGCCGTTTGTCTACTGTTCGGTTAGATCCCGGGGCTGTTTTTTCTTTGACCAACTCGTCTCGGTCCTTCTGAGGTTTGTCCTTGAAAAAAGCCATAACAGCAAGCTGATGCCACTTCTCAACCCGTTCTCCCGGTCTCCGTGGGGGCTGCGTGAACGCTATTTCTGTTTTAGGGGAAATTCCTTTGGGTTGATCGACAGATAGCCAAACATTAGCCAGACGTCGCCTGTCTGATTTTGAATTGGTGGGTAAATTTCCCTGAGACACTCTTCTTATGATTTTGCAGGAGTGAAGAAAGCCGGACAAAGTATTGTATAACTGACTGGTGTGTGTGTGTGTGTGCGTGCACTTTCATTCATTCATTCATTCAATCATATTTATGAGTGCTTACTGTGTGCAGAGCACTGTACTAAGTGCTTGGGAAGTACATGTTGGCAACATATCTCTGTAGACTTGTGGTAAACGTAAATATAATATTACTTTGTATACTACTCATTGCTTACTATGGGGCTAAGCAGTGTGCTAAGTGCTAGAGTAGATATAAGATAATGAAATTGGACCCAATCCCTGCTTTGTGTCCCACATGAGGTGCTCAGGCTGAGGGAGGGAAAAATGGTAGTGCATCCCTATTTTTTACATGAGGAAACTGAAGCCCAGGGAAGTGAAGTGACTTATACAAGGTCCCACAGCAGGAAAGTGAAAGAGCTGAGATTAGTGATTGGGTCTCTTGAAGCCCAGCTGTATAATAATAATAATAATAATAATAATAATAATAATGACATTTATTAAGTGCTTACTATGTGGAAAGCACTGTTCTTAGCACTGGGGCGGTTACAAAGTAATCAGGTTGTCCCACGGGGGGTGGGGGGGGCTCACAGTCTTAATCCCCATTTTATAGATGAGGTAACTGAGGCACAGAGAAGTTAAGTGACTTGCCCAAAGTCACACAGCTGACAATTGGCAGAGCTGGGATTTGAACCCATGATATCTGACTCCAAAGCCCGTGCTCTTTCCACTGAGCCATGCTGCTTCCCAAGTGCTTAGTACAGCATTCTGCACACAGTAAGCACTCAATAAATATGATTGAATGAATGAATAACATCCCCATGGTGTTCTTCCCGAGGTCCTTTGTTTCACTAAGAATTTTGAAATCCCCAAGAATTAAAATGGGTCCCCAATCCTATAGAATGTATATCTAGCTTTTACCACTGACCATAATAATCAATGCATCATATGTATTGACTACATATTGTGTACAGAGCATTGTACTAAGCGCTAGGGAGAGTACACTATCACAGAGTTGGTAGACATGTTTCCTGCCCACAATAAACCTACACTCTAGAGGGGGAGACAGATATGAATATGAGTAAATAAATTAGTAAGTGCTGTGGGGCTGAGGGGGGGTTGACTAGAGAAGCGGCGTGGTATAGAGGAGAATACACGGGCCTGGGAGCAAGAAGGTCATGAGTTCTAATCCCGTCTCTACCACTTGTTTGCCGTGTGACCTTGGGCAAATCACTTTACTTCTCTGTGCCTCAGTTCCCCTAATTTGTAAAATGGGCATTGAGGCTGTGAGCCCCACATGGGACAGGGACTGTGTCCAACCCAATTTGCTTGTATCTACGCCGACGCTTAGTACAGTGTTCGGCACATAGTAAGCACTTAACAAATATCACAATTACTAAATCCAAATGCAAGGGTGACACAGAAGGGAGTGGGAGAAGAGAAACCACAGCAGTATAATAAATGATAATCATACAGTTTGCCCTCTGGCTAGCAGAAGACAGTTTTCGCCTTTCTTTTTCTTCTTTCCCCCCAGATCTATTCATTCTTTTGATAGAAAACATAATGCATGGAGCAATCTGTCTCATTCTTAGCAACAAATAGTCTTTGTTCTTGCCACAGGATTAAACACAGTGTCGACTGAGACTGAAGAAATATTTTAGAAAAAGGAGAAAATAGCTTACAAATGATAAATGAGGTACTGCTTCTTTTGGGGGGGGGTGTTTTTGTGTGTGTGTGCGTTTGTGTGTTTCCATTTAAAGAAAATTCTCTACTCTAACAGCAGGACTTTATATTGACATTATGGAGAATCCTGAGGAAAGATTAAAGGACCTTAACAAGTTGAGAAAATGGATGTCAAATTCTGACAGGCACCGCTAACTAAAGGTGGTAACTAAGAAAAAAAAAATGACAATGTAATCCCCCGAGAAAACTTGCATTAGTTCCTAAATGTTAGTCCTGCGGCCTTCATTCCAAGTGCCTGAAAACCTAGGATTTTTGTTGATATTACATCCTGAATTCTGAAGTTGCTTCTATTTTATGTTATCCCAGAAAACTGACGGTTGGATCTTAGCATTTTCGACAAACACTCTGCATTAAAAGTCATTTTAATCGGGGTGAAAAACCTAGCATCCGCCTCCTGAAGTGTCACACTCCCATTTCCATTCCCAGCACCTATATGACTGTGCAAAAATTCCTCTATTAGCTCTTTTGTCTTTAATCCCAGTGAGAAGGTCATACTTCATTATCTAATTCCCGTCCAAACTTGTCTCACCATTCTTCTCCCCCTCATTCTTCCCACATCCCTTCGACTCTCTTTCAAGTTCTGAGGTTCTGTTGGCTTTTCTCGCATCACCTTGATTCATTCTTTCATTCAGTTGTATTTACTGAGACCTTACTGGGAGCCGAGCACTGTAATAATCGCTTGGAAGAGTACAGGATCACAGTAAACAGACACATTCCCTGCCCACAGTAAGCTTGATGTTAAAGGGCAAAACTATAAGGGCCATTCCACAAGGTGTGCCTGACAGAGTACCTTAGCTTATATTTCCTATACTTTCAGTTGTATTATCTATTCATTCAATCGTATTTATTGAGTGCTGTGTGCAGAGCACCTATTCTTTTTGATAGCCACCTAAGCCCACTGTTGGGTAGGGACCGTCTCTATATGTTGCCAACTTGTACTTCCCAAGCGCTTAGTACAGTGCTCTGTACACAGTAAACGCTCAATAAGTCTGATTGAATGACTGAATGAATGAATGGCTATGTAATTTTCTCAAGCATCCGTTCAGACGTGTAGTAAAGTGAAATAGTAGTGTACCTAGAGAAGCATTCATTTATTCATTCAATAGTATTTTTTGAGCCCTTACTGTGTGCAGAGCACTGTACTAAGTGCTTGGGAAGTACAAGTCGGTAACGTATAGAGATGGTCCCTACCCAACAACGGGCTCGTAGTCTAGAAGACGGACTCCCAGTCTACAAGACTAGAAGCAGCCTGGCCAAGTGGGAAAAACGTGGGCCTGGGTGACAGAGGACCTGGGTTCTAATCCCCAATGTGCCATGTGTCTGCTTTATGACCTTGGGCAAGTCACTTCTTTGTGCCTCAGTCACCTGATCTGTAAAATGAGGATTAACTCCTATGCCCTCTTACTTACACTGTGAGTCTCATGTGGGATAGGTGCTGTAACAAACCTGATTAACTTGGATATACCCCAATGCTTAAAACAGTACATGGTGCTATGTAATCCCTTAACACGTGCCAAAATTATTGGTATAATTATAATTTTAGTTTTGTAATCAGTAGCGCACATGTCCACGCAGGGAGAACCCGGGGGTGGTGATAGTTTGAGGTGGACACTCCATTGTCATCCAGGCAAGGCCTCTAACGAAGTCTGACAGTATCTATCCAGTTAGGACCCAAAAGGCCCAAAATGGCAGGCTTCTGGCCTATGAGCTCTTTAAAGCGTATCCTTGTTCATCTCTCAGCTGCCTAAAATCCCTCCCACCTTTTCAGCACTCACCCACTACTATCACAGTGGAAAGTTGACAATTCCATAAATCCAGCGGAGAGCTTTCAGGCGGTTATTCAATGATTTTTGTCCTTCAGATCGGAAGCTGAACAGAAAAGGGCCAAATATTACGGAATGCCATGATAAGTGATTTCGTTTTTCCTTTTCTCTACCTCTCAGTCTCCTCAACCTTTCTCTCCCTGTTCTATATCTTGGAGACATTGAACTGGTCACCTCCGCTATCTACTTCTCTCAAGAATGTAACCCCTTCCCGGTTTCCTTTTGCATTTTGTTTCCTCGCTTCGATTACCTTCACCTACTCACTCTTGGAGATGATGAATGGCTACTCGTAAAACTGGTGTTTGCTGCTTATTCTTCAAGGCTTTTTTTCCTCTCCTCGTGTTAATTATTTATAGCTATTTTTCAGTTCTAACCATTCTGTGCATGAATATTTTCGTCTTCCCCAGTTTACTCGAAACTTCCCTAGGCAGGGTTTGTTTCTTAGGTCTTATGCAGAGTCCCAGACTGTCTAGCAGGGCACATGTTGAACAGTAATAATGAGTGTGGTATTTATTAGGGCTTATTGTGTCATTCATTCATTCACTGAATTGTATTTATTGAGCGCTTACTGTGTGCAGAGCATTGTACTATGAGCTTGGGAGGTTCATTTCAGCAACAGAGACAATCCCTGCATTCTGCTAAATACTGAAACATTTAGTCAATCATAACATTGAGCGCTTACTGTGTGCAGAGCACTGTACTAAGTGATTAGCACTGTACTAAGCGCTGTGAAAGGAGATTAGACACAGTCCTTTTCCTTCAAGGGTCGCTAGACCACGAGCTCTTGGTGGGCAGAGAATGTGTCTGTTTTGTTGTTGTATTGGACTCTCCCAAGTGCTTAGTACAGTATTTTGCACACAGTAAGTGCTCAATAAATATGATTGAATGAATGAATAGGCTAAGAGGGAGGGAGAACCGGTCTTTAACCCCCATTTTGCTGATGAAGAAACTGAGGTTCAGAGGAGTTAGTTAAGAGACTTACACAGGTCAGTGGCAGGGCTGCCATTAAAACCCAGGTCTCCTGATTCTCAGGCCTGTGTTCTTTATTTGCTTTTTTCAAGATATTTGTTAAGCACTTATGGTGCCAAGCACTGAACTAAGCTCTGCGGTAGGTACAAGCTAATAGGCTGGACACAATCCATGTCCCGCATGTGGCTCAAAGTCTAATTCACCATTGTACAGATGAGGTCACTGAGGCACAAAGAAGTGAAGCGACTTGCCCAAAGTCACCCAGCAGACAAGTGGCAGAGTCAGGATTAGAACCCAGGTCCATCTGACTCCCAGGGGCCTGCTCTATCCACTAGACTACACTTATAGGATACGCTTTCACAAATAGGATTATTTCAGAGCTCTGCATGGAGTAAATGCTCAATGAATAGCATCGAATTATTAATTGCTAGGCAATTCTGAACAACCAACAGAACTGCCCAACACATGCTCCTTGAGAACCCTAGCTAGAAGGTGGAGAAGGGTTCTGTCATATAGTTTTATAAATCATATAGTTTTAGAGAAAGAATGATCCTTTAGAATCAGAGTGTCCAATTCAACACATGTTTGCAAAGACCTCCATCATGTTGTAGTTTCAGCTTTCAACATATTGAACAAATGACTCATGTCCTCTTCATTATAGGCTAAAGGATCATTGGTCATCAAAACTAAATTCTTCATCGACTTGACACCTGTCCACATGTTTTGTTTTGTTCTCTGTCTCCCGTTTCTAGACTGTGAGCCCGTTGTTGGGTAGGGACTGTCTCTATATGTTGCCAAATTGGACTTCCCAAGCGCTTAGTACAGTGCTCTGCACACAGTAAGCGCTCAATAATTACAATTGAATGAATGAATCCACCCCTCACCAAAAAAAATCTACTTTTATTCTCCAAAATCAACTATGAGCTTATTAAACACAATTGCTGAATTGTACTTTCCAAGCACTTAGTACAGTGCTCTGCACATAGTAAGCGCTCAATAATTATGACTGAATGAATGATTCCAGCACCCACCAAAAAAAAATCAACTTTTATTCTCCAAAATCAACTATGAGCTTATTAAACACAATTGCTTAATTGCACTTTCCAAGCACTTAATACAGTGCTCTGCACACGGCTGTACTTTCCAAATGCTGAGTTACAGTTCTCTGCACATAGTAAGCGCTCAATAAATATGATTGAATGAATGAACGAATGAATAACCAGAGAAGAAGTGTGGCCAAATAGGAAGTGCCCAGGCCTCGGAGTCAGAGGAATTGGGTTCCCAACCCAGCTCTGCTTATTACTTTCTGTTTGATCTTGGACAAGTCACTTAACTTTTCTGTGCCTCAGTTTCCTCAACTGTAAAATGGAAATTAAATCCCTGTTCTCCCTCCTACTTAGACTGTTAGTCCCATGTGTGACTACGTCCAATCCAATTAACTGGTACCTACCCCAGAGCAGTGTTTGACAAATAGTAAGAGCGTCACGGATTTCATAAAAAAGTTATTGGTTTCTGCACCCTGATGCTATGTTTGTGTGTGTCAATCTGTTGGTAAAATTGTACAGCAGAATGCAGACTCCTAATTCTTTTTTATTGTCTGTAACTGAATCCAGCATTAAAAGTGCTGTTTCTTCGGGCTGTGACCTTTTCTAATGGTGCCTCCAAACAACATCCTTATTAGTAAACTGTGATGGAATAATAATAATGATGGCATTTATTAAGCACTTACTATGTGCAACGCACTGTTCTAAGCGCTGGGAAGGATACAAGGTGATCAGGTTGTCCCACGGGGGGCTCACAGTCTTCATCCCCATTTTTAGAGATAACTGAGGCCCAGAGAAGTGAAGTGACTTGCCCAAAGTCACACAGCTGATAAGCGCCAGAGTTGGGATTAGAATCCATGACCTCTGGCTCCCAAGCCCGGGCTCTTTCCACTGAGCCGCGGAATGCACACTCCTAATTCTTTTTTCTTGTCTGTAACTGAATCCGGCATTAAAAGTGTTGTTTCTTCAGGCTGTGACCTTTTATAATGGTGCCTCCGAACAACATCCTTATTAGTAAAGTATGATGGAAGTGCCTTAAGGAAAGAAATGACGAAGATTTATTTATGAGCTGGATTTTGGCCCATGTTTCTGTGTCCTAAAGGCACTTGTTGTATACACTACAGCATTTCAATTATTTTACACTTTAGGATTTCTGTTTTTCCTCTGTACATTTGCGAAGAGATCCGAGCAGTGTCAGACATTCATTCATTCATTCATTCAATCGGATTTATTGAACGCTTCCTGTGTGCAGAGCACTGTACTAAGCGCTTGGGAAGTACAAGTTGGCAACATACAGAGACGGTCCCTACCCAACAGCGGGCTCACAGTCTGGAAGGGGGAGATAGAGAACAAAACAAAACATATTAACAAAATAAAATATGCCGGCTCCTCCCCTGGTCATCATCATCATCATCAATCGTATTTATTGAGCGCTTACTCTGTGCAGAGCACTATACTAAGCGCTTGGGAAGTACAAGTTGGCAACATATAGAGACAGTCCCTACCCAACAGTGGGCTCACAGTCTAAAAACCCATTTCTCTCCCTGTGGCCACAGGGAGTCCATGTGGCTAGCACCAGCGCTTACAACAGTGCTCAGTGCTTAGAACAGTGCTTGGCACATAGTAAGCGCTTAATAAATGCCATTATTATTATTATTAGTCCCCTCATGTGGGCAGGATGAGGGAGGACAAGGAGACATTGGGAGCCTTTCTCCTAAAACTGCAACTTTGTCATCCAGTCTTGCATGGCTTAGTGGAAAGAGCCCGGGCTTTGGAGTCAGAGGTCATGGGTTCTAAACCCACCTCCGCCACTTGCCTGCTGGGTGACCTTGGGCGAGTCCTTTCACTTCTCTGTGCCTCAGTGACCTCATCTGTAAAATGGGGATTAAAAGTGTGAGCCCCACGTGCGACAACCTATTACCCTGTATCTACCCCAGCGCTTAGAACAGTGCTTGGTGCATGTAGTAGGAGCTTAACAAATACCATCATTATTATTTTTATTATTATTATTCTCTCTGACTCGTCCCGGGGTGGATTTATTCATGGTCATGTCTGTCTCTCCCTCTAGACTCTAAGGTCAGTATGGGCAGGGAATACATCTGCAAAGCAGCGTAGCTCAGTGGAAAGAGCGCGGGCTTGGGAGTCAGAGGTCATGGGTTCAAATCCAGGCTCTGCCAATTGTGAGCTGTGTGACTTTGGGCAAATCACCTCACTTCCCTGTGCCTCAGTTCCCTCATCTGTCAATGGGGATGAAGACTGTGAGCCCCATGTGGGACAACCTGATCACCTTGTAACTTCCCCAGTGCTTAGAACAGTGCTTTGCACATAGTAAGTGCTTAATAAATGCTATTATTACTATTACTATTATTATTATTATTATTATTATTATTATTATTATTATTATTATTACTCTACCAAAGCACTTAGTACAGAGCTCTGCCCGTAGTTAAGGGCTCAAAAAATAGGATTGATTGGGTGAAGTCTTAAACAGGGGTTTCCTCCCCTCTCATCCCTCTCCCTTCCTTTCCTTTCTCCCTAACCCCCCTACATTCTGCCCTCTCCCCCTGTCCCCACCCAACAAAAACACACTTTTTTCCTCTGCCAATGGACTTCTAATAATGATGGTATTTGGCGCTTACTATGTGCCAAGCACTGTTCTAAGTGCTGAGGTAGATACAAGGTAATCAAGTTGTCCCACGTGGGGTTTACAGTCTTAATCCCCATTTTACAGAGGAGCTAAGTGAGACACAGAGAAATTAAGTAGCTTTCCCAAAGTCATGCAGCTGACAAGGAGTGGAGCCAGGATTAGAACCCAGGACCTCTGACTCCCAAGTTCATGCTCTTTCCACTAGGCCACACTGCTTCTCTTGTGGATACCCATGGCAGTTTGTGGACCATAATCTAATCAACGGCATTTATTGAGCATTATATTCATTCAGTTGTATTTATTGAGGGCTTACTGTGCGCAGACACTGTACTAAGCGCTTGAGACAGTACAATTTAACCATAAACAGACATATTCACTTACCGTGTGCAGAGCACTGCACTGAACGCTGGGGAGAATACAGTACAACAGAGCTTACAATCCAAGTTACTGATGAATTAATATCATTATTATTATAGTTTAATGACAATACAATGGAATATATCATTATTAACAATTGGGCTGTTTTAAGCACTTACTATACGCAAAGCACTGTACTAAGCACTGAGATCGGTATAGTATAAACAGAGGGGACCCAGTCCCTGTCCATTATGCTTCTCAAAGTCTCAATCAGAGAAAACAAATCTTCAATCTCATTTTGCAGACGGGGGTAACTGAGGTATAGAGAAATCCAATGACTTATCCAAGGTCACACAGCAGGCGAGTAACAGAGCGAAATTAGAACCCAGGTCCTCTGACTCCCAGCTCCGGGCTCTTTCCACTAAGCCACGTTGCATCTCCGAGGCTTGTATGAATTACGTTCAAGAGCTCATTTAATAAGTCACTAAACCTGTGTTAAGAAGACACCCATAAAAATCTTGTTCTCACAGACCGCTTTATAATGAAACCTCCATTAAGAAAGCTCTGACAATATCATTGAAAAATTGATACTTTCACTTTTGTCATGTGTAGTTTTAATAATTAAGTTTTTCTTCCCTCTTTATACATACAATACTAATTAATTACAAATTCCAGGGCATGTTATTAGGTTTAATCATTTAAAACGCAGGGAAACATACTAATTCTGACAGGTTCCCTAATTAGAGAGAGGAGGACTGTGGTGTAAATTGTTTTTAAAAGTTCATATTTTAAGATGAAGAAGTACTCTTATTCCTAATTGACTATGTTGGGATTATGTCTATTTGTTGCCAAATTGTACTTTCCAAGCACTTAGTACAGTGCTCTGCACACATTAAGCACTCAATAAATATGATTGAATGAAATCCCAGCTCTGCCAATTGTCAGCTGTGTGACTTTGGGCAAGTCACTTCACTTCTCTGTGCCTCAGTTCCCTCATCTGTAAAATGGGGATAAAGACTGTGAGCTCCACGTGGGACAATCTGATCACCTTGTATCCTCCCTAGAGCTTAGAACAGTGCTGTGCACATAGTAAGTGCTTAACAAATGCTATTATTATTATTATCATTTATTATTATCTTATGTCCATCCCCATTTTACAGGTGAGGATGCTGAGGCACAGAGAAGTCAGGTGACTTGCCCTAGGTCCATCAGTCAGTCAAGCATATTTGAGTGTTTACTGTGTGCTAAACACCACACTTAATGCTGGGGAGGATACAATATAACAATAGAACACAGACACATTCCCTGCCTACAGAGAAGCAGCGTGGCTCAGTGGAAAAAGGACGGGCTTTGGAGTCAGAGGTCATGGGTTCAAATCCCGGCTCCACCACTTGTCAACTGTGTGACTTTGGGCAAGTCACTTAACTTCTCTGGGCCTCAGTTCCCTCATCTGTAAAATGGGGATGAAGACTGTGAGCCCCACGTGGGACAACCTGATCACCTTGTAAATTCCCCAGCGCTTAGAACAGTGCTCTGCACATAGTAAGCGCTTAATAAATGCCATTAAAAAAAAAAAAAGGAGCTTACAGTCTGGAGGTCGCGTGGCAGAGTTGGAATTAATGATCATGATGATGGTATTTGTTAAGAGCTTACTATGTGCGAAGCACTGTTCGAAGCACTGGGGGAATACAAGGTGATCAGGTTGTCCCATGTGGGGCTCATGGTCCTCATCCGCCTTTTACAGATGAGGTAACTGAGGCCCAGAAAAGTTAAGTGACTTCCTCAAAGTCACACAGCTGACAAGTGGCAGAGCCAGAATTAGAACCCACGACCTCTGACTCCCAAGCCCGGGCTCTTTCCACTACGCCACACTGCTTCTAGAACCCAAGTCTTCTGTCTCCCAATCCTGTGCCCTTTTCACTAGTTTTGACTGTTTCTCCTGTGCTTCTTCTGTGTTACAAGACACATTCCCTGCTCCCCTAGACTGTAAGCTCCTTGTGGGTGGGGAACATGTCCGTTTATTGTTGCATCGTAAACTCCCAAATGCTTAGTAAGATGCTCTCCACCGGGTAAGCACTCAATAAATACGGTTGAATGAATGTTACTGCTTGGCCTGGGGATCACACTAGTGAAACCCTGTCACTCCCACAGAGCACAAAATGGCCATCAGAGGTTTGGCCCCAGAGCCATTTTCCCGTCCTTCCCCATCTCACCAGATGAATGAATCAATCAATCAATCAATCAGTCGTATTTATTGAGCGCTTACTGTGTGCAGAGCACTGTACTAAGCGCTTGGGAAGTCCAAGTTGGCAACATATAGAGACGGTCCCTACCCAACAGTGGGCTCACAGTCTAAAAGGGGGAGACAGAGGACAAAACCAAGCATACTAACAAAATAAAATAAATAGAATAGACATGTACAAGTAAAATAAATAAATAGAGTAATAAATATGTACAAACATATATATATATATATATATAGATAGATAGATAGATAGATAGATAGATATACAGGTGCTGTGGGGAAAGGAAGGAGGTAAAATGGGGGGATGGAGAGGGGGACAAGGGGGACAATGAGGGGACAATAAGGTCACTATGTCCTGAATTTAATTCTAGGACAAGAAACGTCATGGGGAATCAATTCAAACAAGACACAGTCCTTGAAATCAACCGATCCTTTTATTCAATGAAATGAATGCATCTGTCATTGACAGTGATGGCAGGCCTTCTCTGGAGAGGCGCAGCTCTGTAATGATCAGGAAATTATCATTGTTTAAAGGACCTCTGGGAGACGTGGTTGCCTCTGTGAAATGTTCTGTGTGAGAGAGGATGATAATTTAGCAGGGACGAAATTGAATTTAAGGAACAATTTTGACTAACCCATACTTACGTTGGGATTGGGGATACCAAATTAGGGAAATCAACTGGAAAGAAAGATGGTGTAGTGGAATGAGCGAAGGATCGGTTATCAGAAGCCCTTACAAGGGAAGCAGCGTGGCGTAGTGGTTAGAGCACAGGCCTGGGAGTAAGAAGGATCTTGGTCCTAATTTTGACTTCTCAGACATTAACTTCCATGGGTGTCATTTACCTCATCTGAAAAATGGAGATTGAGACTGTGAGCCCCGTGTGGGACAGGGACTGGGTCTAACCTGTTAAACCCGTATCTATCCTAGTGCTTAGTACAAGAGAAGCAGCGTGGTTCAGTGGAAAGAGCCCGGGCTTTGGAGTCAGAGGTCATGGGTTCAAATCCCGGCTCTGCCGCTTGTCAGCTGTGTGACTTTGGACAAGTCACTTGACTTCTCTGTGCCTCAGTTCCCTCATCTGGAAAATGAGGGTGAAGATTGTGAGCCCCCCGTGGGACAACCTGATCACCTTGTAACCTCCCCAGTGCTTTGAACAGTGCTTTGCACATAGTAAGTACTTAATAAATGCTATCATTATTATTATTAGCATTATCATTATGCCTGCCACAGTGCTTTGCACATAGTAAGCACTTGATGATGATGATGATGATTATTATTATTATTATTATTAGTATTAGTATTATTATTATTACAATGCCTGCCACACAGTAAGCACCTCACTGTGAGCCCCATGTGGGACAGGAACTGTGTCCAATCCAGTTACCCAGCCCAGCACTTAGAACAGTGATTAGAACAGCACTTACACTTAGAACAGTGGCACAAAGCAAGCACTTAACAAATACCATTAAATTATTCCGTGAATATATATATGTGTGTGTGTGTGTGTGTGTGTATGTATGCTCTGCACACAGTAAGCGCTCAATAAATACGATTGAATGAATGAATGTGTGTGTGTGTTTGTGTGCAGACACACACAGGTGATAAATATATAGTAATATATATAATAATGATAATAGTTATGGCATTTGTTCAGCACTTTTTTAATGGCATTTATTAAGCGCTTACTATGTGCAGAGCACTGTTCTAAGCGCTGAGGAATTTACAAGGTGATCAGGTTGTTCCATGTGGGGCTCACAGTCTTCATCCCCATTTTACAGATGAGGGAACTGAGGCCCAGGGAAGTTAAGTGACTTGCCCAAAGTCACACAGTTGACAAGTGGTGGAGCCGAGATTTGAACCCATGACCTCTGACTCCAAAGCCCGGACTTTTTCCACTGAGCCACGCTGCTTCTCTTGTTATGTGCCAAGCACTGAACTAAGCTCTGGGGTGGATACAAGCAACTCGGATGGGACACAGTCCCTGTCCGACATGGGGCTCGCCATCTCAGTCTCCATTTTACAGATGAGGTAACTGAGGCAAAGAGAAGTGAAGTGACTTGCCCAAGGTTACATAGCAGACAAGTGGCGGAGCTGGGATTAGAATCCATGACCCTCTGACTCCCTTGCTCGTGTTCAATCATTGCATCATGCTGCTTTCATATCTATCTATCTATCGATCGATCGATCGATAGATAGATAGATAGATATAGATATGTATAGATATAGATATGTATAGATATAGATAGATAGATCTATATATACATATATATAGATATATATAGATAGATAGATAGATATCTATATCTATATCTCTATATATCTATATCTCTATATCTATATCTATAGCTATAGCTATATCTATATAGAGAGAGATATAGATATATAGAGATATAGAGATATGGCTATATAGATATGTAGATATATATCTATATAGATATAGATATATAGGTATATGGATATATATATATATAGATATATAGATATATACATAGGCACACATACATACATACACATACATATATGTGTGTATATAGATGTATATGTATACATCTATATACACACATATATGTATGTGCATGCATGCATGTATGTATATATATATATATGTGTGTGTAAGTGTGTACATATGTGTATATATGTATATGTGTGTATATATACACATATACACACACACACATATATATATATACACATATATATGTGTATGTATGCGTATATGTGCACACACACATATATAGATGTAGATATAGATATATAGATATATATGTATATATATAGATATATAGATGCAAAGATAGATATATAATTTCCCCTCCTTACCCTCTTCTATGCATCACTTGTGTCCTAAGTCGTTTAGCCCTTACGCATTTTGCTCCTCACCCCAGCCCAACAGCACAATCGAACACGTCTTTATACTTACTACTTCCACTATCTGTAATTTATTTGAATATTTGCCTCCCCCCGTAGACCTTAAGCTCGTTGTCCGCAGGGACCCCGTCTACCAACTCTAACGTATTGTATTTGCTCAAATGCTTAGTACCGTGCTCTGCACACAGTCAACACTCAATAAATACCACTGATTGATTGCTTCCCTTTCCTTTAATGTCTGGGAGCAAGGAATGGTGGGATTCATATCCCAAACGCCTATCGATTGCCTCCCCGTAAGTGCTAGAGCTTAATGAGTCCAACGATCAGCTATCCACCACAGACTTAAAAATAATCCGAGAAGAGAGCCACAGCATATACCAGGAGCCAATGCCAAGTGACACCAGTTTTATGGGGCATAATTTAAAGCCTTAACTACAGTTGGCAGTCATTCGAAGATATTACTTTGCTCTACTGAACAATAAAAAAGGAGAGCATTTATTTGATTGTTGCCAAATGCAGTGATCTAGTCACCGTGATTTAAGGAGCTCTAAGGGCAGACCTTATCATGAGAGGTATTTATTTTTCACAGTCTTCTAAACCGAGGGCAAGATGATTTTGGTCAAAGCCTGACTGCACATATCCAACTAGCTGGAAAGAGCTTGAAATAGAATGACACCTGCAAAAGCCTGTTGCTTGGGAGTATTGTTAGAGACAAATTGAACCATATTTAGAAATAAAAATGCATTGTTTAGGAGGCTGGCCAACACCACAGTCCTAAGGAAACCTTCAACATGCTGATTATCCTCTTGGCATTTATTTTGCAAATAATTAGGGACATCCCTATTTGGCTTATAATTAACAGAGAATTCAAAGCTGTAAGTCTAAAACTGTTTCCAATTTTAATCGCTCGTGCTTCTGCCTCCCTGTTCTGGCAGTGTGTGAAACAGATATTATATTTTTAACATGAAATTGTAAATGTGCATTATGGTGAAGGACTCTACATAAAGACTGCAGTAAATAACCTTTGTATATTAAAAATATAAGCCCCACTTTTATAACAATGGTATTTGTTAAGGTCTTTTGTGTTATAAGCACTGGGGTAATAATAATAATGATGGCAGTTACTATGTACAAAGCACCGTTCTAAGCTCTGGGGGAGGTTGTCCCACGTGGGGCTCACAGTCTTAATCCCCATTTTACAGATGAAGGAACTGAAGCACAGAGAAGTTAAGTGATTTGCCAGCATAGCTCAGTGGAAAGAGCATGGGCTTTGGAGTCAGAGGTCATGGGTTCAAATCCCAGCTCTGCCAGTTGTCAGCTGTGTGACTTTGGGCAAGTCACTTAACTTCTCTGTGCCTCAGTTACCTCATCTGTAAAATGGGGATTAAGACTGTGAGCCCCCTGTGGGACAACCTGATCACTCTGTAACCTCCCCAGCGCTTAGAACAGTGCTTTGCACATAGTAAATGCTAAATAAAATGTCATCACCATTTGCCCAAAGTCACACAGCTGACAAGTGGCAGAGGCAGGATTAGAACCCATATCCTCTGACTCCCAAACACAAGCTCTCTCCTCTAGGCCATTATGAGTTGGTGAGATGATGTGAATACATTCACCCTTGTAGGATCCCTCAGGGACAGGGATCGTGTTTACCAGTTCTGTTGTATTGGACACGCCCAAGTGCTTAGTACAGTGCTTTGCACGCAGTAAGTGCTCAATATTTACCATCGATCCACTGTCCCACATACTGTAAGGACTGTAAGTATCTACCTCCATGCTTATTACAGTGTCTGGTGCATAGTAGGCACTTAAAAAATACCACAATTATTATTATTCGCTCAACAAATACCATTGGTGATTGTAGCATAAAAGTATATGAGTCACAACAATGTATAAGGAAGATACATTGCTTTAGCATCAAAGAAGAATGTGGGGTGTTTTAACATTTTATTTGACCCAATTTTATTTCTGGGAGGTCTAAGAACTCACTTAAATCCCTCGGGTGTCATGTTTCCTCTCTCAACACTTTCTCTGTTCCCTCTCCTCTCCACCACCAACCACACATTAAAAGAACACAGCGAATGAGTAATCATCTTTCCTGGTTCTTTGCCATAAATATGAATCGAGAGAGACCGTCTAATAAAAATACCTTGAACTTGGATTAACGCTTGTACATTATTTGCACTGCATCATTTCATTTTGTACTCAAACCAGCCCTTTGAGGTGGGGAGAGGCAGGCATCAGTTGATTGTACTGAAAAGGAAACTGAAGTCCAGAGAGGATAAATGATTCCTTTAAGGTCACAGAAAGGGTCATGGGTGAGAGAGGGCTAGAACCTAGATCCGCAGTCCACATCTCTTCTTGTATTTTATTTTTCCTAAATTTTTTCCGCCCTACCTCCTTCCCCTCCCCACAGCACCTGTGTATATGTTTGTACAGATTTATTACTCCATTTATTTTACTTGTACATATTTACTATTCTACTATTTTGTTAATGATGTGCATCTGGCTTTACTTCTATTTATTCTGATGAATTGACACCTATCCACATGTTTTGTTTTATTGTCTGTCTCCCCCTTCTAGACTGTGAGCCCATTGTTGGGTAGGGACTGTCCCTATATGTTGCCGACTTGTACTTTCCAAGCGCTTAGTACAGTGCTCTGCACACAGAGCTCAATAAATATGATTGAATGAATGAATGAACATAATAACAATAATGATGGTATTTGTTAAGCCCTTACTATGTGCCAAGCACTGTTCTAAATCATCATCATCAATCGTATTTATTGAGTGCTTACTATGTGCAGAGCACTGTACTAAGCGCTTGGGAAGTACAAATTGGCAACATATAGAGACAGTCCCTACCCAACAGTGGGCTCACAGTCTAAAAGGGGGAGACAGAGAACAAAACCAAACATACTAAGAAAATAAAATAAATAAATGCTGAGAAGCACTGTTTTAAGTGCGAAATACAGAGGAGTGGACCATCCAGTGAGAGTGAGAAGAGAGCTCTCACCCTTACAAGTCTTTTGACTGACTTGAATAGAGAGACTAAAGCTCATTTCAGTATAGCAGTAGATAATGGCAGAGCTTTTCAGCCTAGTTTGATCCACTGGAGGGGACGGTTTTCTTGTATATTAACACAATGTGGCATTTCTGTTCGAAAGAAACAGTGTGGCCTAGTGGATAGAGCACAATCCTGGGGTTCAGAGGACCAGAGCTCTAAACCCGTATGATCTTGGACAAGTCACTTAACTTTTCTGTGCCTCCGTTACTTCATCTGTGAAACGGAGATTAAGACTGTGAACCGTAAGTGAGGCAGGGACTGTGTCCAACCTGATGACTTTGTATCTACCCCAGCACTTACTACAATCTCCGGAACAAAGTGCTTAACAAATACCAGAAAAAATTTGAAAAGGTAGCACATGGAAAACTAAGTCCTGGATGTACAAATGAATACCTAAAAATTTCAGATCTACAGTATTTTATTTTGGGTACATGTTTATATCACTACTTGATCCTCTATGTTTTTGAATATACTTCATTGCTTTGGTGAGTGTTGGGGAATGTTGAGACGGTATCCAAGGATTCATCAATTTCTGTGGGAAGTTCTACTTTGTTTCCGACACTTTTCACTTCTTACCTCGTTTCCGTAGAACCAGTTAAAAGTGCTCACCAGGGTAGACCTGTATTGCCCGCATATGTGTCAGACATGTGGGAAGGTGAGATTGTATAGATTCATTCAATTGCATTTATTGAGCATTTACTGTGTGCAGAGCACTGTACTAAGCACTTGGAAAGTACAATTTATAGATAAGAAGCAGCATGGCCTAATGGAAAGCCCAGGAGAACTGGGAGTTATGACACCTGGCTTCTAATCCCCGTTCGCCATTGTACAGCTGTGTGACATTGGCCAACTCACATCACTTCTCTGTGTCTTAGCTTCCTCTTCTGCAAACTATGTATTAATTACCTGTTTTCACTTCCCCTTGGATTGTGAGCCCAGTATGGGACAGGGACTGTGTCTGATCTGATTATCCTGTATCCAAATCAGTAATTAACACAAAGCTAAGTCCGCAATAACGCTTAACACATACCACTATTATTTTATTATTATTATTCACTGTAGGGAACAAACGTGTCCCCTGACTCTGTTGTAGCAGGGTAGCTTAGTAGATAGAGAAGGGAACTGGGAGTCCGAAGGACCTGGGTTCTAGTCCTAGCTCTGCCACACGTCTGTTGTGTGTGACCTTGGGCAAGTCACTTCACTTCTCTGTGCTTCAGTTAACTTATCGGCAAAATGGGCATCAGTGTGTGATCCCCAATTGAAACAGGGACTAGGTCCAACCTGGTTAACTTGTGTCTATCCCAGTGCTTAGAACAGTGCTTGGCACGTAGTAAGTGCTTAAAAACTACCATAATTATGATCATTATTATTACTATCTCTAGTAATAGTAATCACACACAGCTCTCAATACATACCTTTGATTGATTTTTTATTACCATGATCATTGTTATTATTTGCTAACAACAAAAATAACAACGATAATGTCATGTGATGTGATCATTCATTCGTTCACTCACTCATATTTACTGAGGCCTTACTGTGTGCAGAGCACTGTACTAAGCGCTTGGAAAGTACAATACAGAAATAAAGAGAGACAATCCCTGCCCACAACGGGCATACAGTCTAGATAGATAAGCAGATTCCTCCTAGCTAGTGGGGAGCAAACTTATCAACAGAAAGCAGATCGATTTCTTCGAGAAAAGCTTCAGCTCAAAACTTCCCATCCTTGCCTTTGGCAGGAGCCTTGAGTCCTCTTGTTTTTGAGTTTCCCTTGAGAAATGTTCTATTGTCGGTCTAAAGCATCACCAGCCCGACACAAGAAGGAAAGGTTTAACCTTTCTCTCATCCGCCACTGTGCTACGGAATTTAACCCACTCAAGATGACGCCACTCGGCAGAGTCCACGCGGAAATGCCAGGGGCTTGCCCTGCTCCTGACTCCTTTCGCCACTCTCCATGGTAACCTCTCCGTGGAGGAATTCTGCCCAGTAACACCATGCACAGAAAAACGGTCGGAGTTTGAGCTGCCCAAATCATTTGAGTCACTAAGCTACTCGGAGAATCGAGGGTGTCATGAGAATGAAAAGTGGATAATTTTCAAGATATTTGATGTCTTAAAAATAAGGCATCTGCAATGTATTTTCCATATCATCCCTACGTAGTGGACTCTTTTATTCAATGATTGTTTATTTAATGGAGTCATATTAGGTTGTCACATTGCATTGCCAGAGTGGCTTTCTTAGGGTACCAAGCTCTCCCTCTTGGCAAGAATAGGAAATAGCTATCTGGCTTTCTCAGACTTAGCCCCCTCCATCCTCTCCCCCTCCCCATCACCCCTGCCCTACCTCCTTCTCCTCCCCACAGCAACTGTATATATGTTTGTACAGATTTATTACTCTATTTTACTTGTACATGTTTACTATTCTATTTATTTTGTTAATGATGTGCATCTAGCTTTACTTCTGTTTATTCTGATGAGTTGACACCTGTCCACATGTTTTGTTTTGTTGTCTGTCTCCTCCTTCTAGACTGTGAGCCCATTGTTGGATAGGGACCGTTGGGTAGGGACCGTCTCTATATGTTGCCTACTTATACTTCCCAAGCGCTCTGCAACACAGTAAGCGCTCAATAAATACGATTGAATGAATAAATTGGCAGTCATTTCTCTGGAATCTATATTTTATTTTTTTTACTATGTGCCAAGCACTGTTCTAAACATTGGGGTAGTTACGAAATATCTCAGGATGAACACAGTCCATATGGCACATGGGGCTCACAGAATTCATCTCCATTTTATAGATGACATAACTGTAGCACAGAGAAGTGAAGTGACTCACCCAAAGTCACACAGCAGACAAGTGGCCGAGCTGGGATTAGAACCCACATCTTTCTGAATTCCAGGCCCTTGCTCTGTCCACTGGGTCACACTGCTTCTCAGTAGTTAATAGTGATTAGATAGCTACTGACTTAAACATTTCCCTCCCAGCCTAGTTTCTGAGGAAGCGCTCAATAAATATTGAAGGCCTCAATAAATACTGAGACCTTCCCAGACTAAGCCCCCTCCTTCCTCTCCTCCTCCTCCCCCTCCCTATCCCCCCACCCTACCTCCTTCCCCTCCCCACAGCACCTGTATATATGTTTGTACAGATTTATTACTCTATTTTGTTTGTACATATTTACTATTCTATTTATTTTATTTCGTTAATATATTTTGTTTTGTTTTGTTGTCTGTCTCCCCCTTCTAGACTGTGAGCCTGTTGTTGGGTGGGGACCGTCTCTACATGTTGCCAACTTGTACTTCAAGTGCTTAGTACAGTGCTCTGCACACAGTAAGCACTCAATAAATACGATTGAATGAATGAATATGGGCAAGGGTTTGGAAGTAAGAAGGAAGAGATCGCGATGTAGTAAGAACTTTGGAATTAGAAGAGCAAAGTGTGTGGACTAGATTATAATAAGAAATCAGCAAGGGAAGAATGTAAGCCCACTGTTGGGTAGGGACTGTCTCTATATGTTGCCAACTTGTACTTCCCAAGCGCTTAGTACAGTTCTCCGCACACAGTAAGCGCTCAATAAATACGATTGTTTGATTGAGGGGGCAGGCTGAGTGTTATCAGTGAGGCAGAGATAGATGGCCAACCACTGGAGGTTCTGGGGGAGTGGGGTAATTTGGACTGATTCTTTTTAGAAAAACATGTATCAGAGTGATACTACTACTTTCATTCATTCATTCAATCATATTTATTGAGCACCTACTGTGTGCAGAGGACTGAATTAAGTGCTTAGGAAATCCAAGCTGGCAACATATAGAGACGGTCCCTACCCAACAACAGGCTCACAGTCTAGAAGGGGGAGACAGACAACAAAACAAAACATGTGGACAGGTGTCAAGTCATCAGAATAAATAGAAGTAAGGCTCGATGCACATCATTAACAAAATGAATAGAATAGTAGTATGTACAAGTAAAATAAATAGAGTAATAAATCTGTACAAACATATATACAGGTGCTGTGGGGAGGAGAAGGAGGTAGGGCGGGGGGGATGGGGAGGGGGAGAGGAAAGAGGGGGCTCAATGTGGAAAGGCCTCCTGGAGGAGGTGAGCTCTCAGCAGGGCTTTGAAGGAGCCCTTCTACTTCTACTACAGTTGTTGCTACTTGCAATTTCATTCATTCAATCATATTTGTTAAGAGCTTACTGTGTGCAGAACACTGTACTAAGCTCTTGGAAAGTATAATTCAGCAACAGAGACAATCCTTACCCAACAACAGGCTCACAGTCTAGAAATTTCTATTACTACTGCTACTACTGAAATTGCTACTACTACTACTACTGCAATAACTAATACTTGCAATTGCTACTACTGATACTACTAAGTACCACATCAAATATTCATTCATTCATTCAATTGTATTTATTGAGCGCTTACTGTGTGCAGAGCACTGTACTAAGTGCTTGGGAAGTACAAGTTGGCAACATATAGAGACGGTCCCTACCCAACAATGGGCTCACAGTCTGGAAGGGGGAGACAGACAACAAAAAATATCTACTAGTACCTCAGCTTGCCAAAGAATGTTAATTGGAGCATTGGGAGTATTTTCAGTTTCTTTGAAAGCAGGTGTTCATCTATTCGTTAGATTATCAACTCTTCTTTACCAACTTCATCATATGCTCCCAAGCACTTAGTACAGTGATCCGTCCACAGTGAGCGTTCAGCTAATACCATGGATCTATTGTTCCTCCCTTTTCTAGAATATGTCACCAGTATATTTTAGTATTCATTCATTCAATCGTATTTATTGAGCACTTACTCTGTGCAGAGCACTGTACTAAGCACTTGGGAAGTACAATTCGGCAACATATAGAGATGGCCCCTATCCAACAACTGGATCACAGTCTAGAAGGGGGAGACAGATAACAAAACAAAACATGTGGATAGGTGTCAAGTCATCAGAATAATTAGAAATAAATTATCCACTGACTACAGTGCAAAACACTTGAAAGAGATTAAAGATTTTAGTATCTTTAATCTCTTTCAAGTGTTTTGCACTGCAGTCAGTGGATGCTTTATAACTACTTTTCCTTCTAATAGTAATAATGAAGGTATTTGTTAAGCATTTCTGGGCCAAGTGGTGGACTAAGCGCTAGGGCAAATACAGTGAAATCAAATTCAACACCATTCCTTTTACATGGGGTTTATACTCTAAGGTGAGCATTTCTATGACTTTTTAAAGAAAACTGAAGAATTGTGGCCTGTATCATTTTGTCATTTGCCTGCTATATGAATTTGGGAAAGTCACAAGTTCTCTGTGATTCAGTTTTCTCATCTGTAAAATGAGGATAAAATATCAGTTCTTCCTCCTCACACACTGAGCCCCTTATGGGACTGTAATACACTGACTGGATCTGACCTGATTACCATGCTTTTAAACCAACATTTTTTAAGGCATTTGCTAAACACCCATTATGTGCCAGACACTGTACTAAGCTCTGTGATAGATAAAGGGGCTGCTTTCCAGCACTCCCCAAGCACTTATTTACAGTACTTGGCATAATAATAATGATGGCATTTATTAAGCACTATGTGCAAAGCACTGTTCTAAGCGCTGGGGAGGTTACAAAGTGATCAGCTTTTCCCACGTGGGGCTCACAGTCTTCAACCCCATTTTGCAGATGAGGTAACCGAGGCCCAGAGAAGTTAAGTGACTTTCCCAAAGTCACCCAGCTGACAACTGGAAGAGTCAGGATTTGAACCCATGACCTCTGACTCCAAAGCCGGGGCTCTTTCCACTGAGCCACGCTGCTTCGCTTATCGTAAGTACTTAATAGATACCACAGTCATTATCACTACCAAAATCTAAAAGGTGAGGACTTCTTAAGATAGAGAAGCAACATGGCATTGTGGAAAGAGCAGGGGCTTGGGAGTCAGAGGTCATGGGTTCTAATCTCGGCTCTGCCACTGATCAGCTGTGTGACTTTGGGCAAGTCACTTGACTTCTCTGTTCCTCAGTTACCTCACCTGGAAAATGGGGATTAAGACTGTGAGCCCCACGTGGGACAACCTGAAGACCTTGTATCTCCCCCAGTGCTTAGAACAGTGCTTGACACATAGTAAGCACTTAACAAATGCCATTATTATTCTTATCATTATTATTTTCATGTGATTTATTATCATAGGAGTGGAGAGTATTTTATAGTCACATACATTCTGCCTGGAAAACCCTGAATATCCTCCTACCATTAATTAATATGTTGTCAAACTTTTTGGAAAATTGAATTGGAATATAAATAAATATAAATATAATTAAGAATGACAGATTTTTTAAAACCCAAACGACTCGTGGATGGAAGGGTGTTTTTATCGGCCACAAATAATTATGTTTCCTGGACTTCATTTCTAAACCCCGACTCTACCTTTTTAGGTTATTTACATTGCAAAACATATTGGTTTACCATTTATTAGAAAATTACTTATTTTTACTAGTCTAATGAGAATGATTATTTTGGGTCTGAAGAGGATAATGTGGATGCAAATAGGCAGATTTTAAAAGTGTCAGTGGTGTTTGCATGACAGGTAATGAGGCAATTTGGCAGAATATCAGAAACTAATTGAGCTCAGCTCACATCAATGCAGCCTATTGAGTTGACACTGTGTCTTTTAAAAAGAACAGTCGAATTAAATGAGACAGTGTGACATGTGCAATTTTAATTGGATGCTCTGATTTAAAATAGTTAAAAAGGTGGGTTTGAAGTAATTTCGGGAATCCATACAGTTGCTTTCTTACCCAGCTAATTAAGAAAATCCAGTAGGACATATAACAGTTACATGTCAAAAATATGCATTGTTGTAGTCCCCACAAATATAAAGGCCACAACACCTTTGGCGAGGGTGGAATTCAGTTTAGCCAAGGAAAGTGGGTACAAAACAGCTTCTAATTCTGCAAAAAAAAGGTATGCAATATCGGGATATTATATTTTTGTAAGGTGAAAATTATCATTAAATGGTTCAAGCATTGAGGAAAATTTGGTGTTGGTTTATTCTCATTGCAAAGCTAGATAGGTGGGTATTTCCTGAAGCATACTTTATGGTTCCTTAATGCAAAAGTGCAATAATACCTTCATTAATTTTTACAATATCACCCAACGCTCCCATTCTTTTCTTTTTAAGTTGTTAGAGCCCTCTAGGTAAGAAAGTGGAGCTTCTGAGTTGATATAGAAAACACAATACCCTCAAAAGTGCTAAAGACTGATTTTTTTTTACCTTTGAAACTATGGCACTACTGAGATTATGGAAATTGAGTCCATTATTAGTCACTTAGAAATTCTCTGCTATGCTGATTTAAAATTAAGACTGTAGTAGAGGAAAAGTTTTAATACAGGACTTAGGAGTCTTTAATGGTATTATATTATTCAAGAATAATTCATCGGTGAGACGTGAATTTGCCCATCTCTCCAGGAAAGTCTAAGCAATAATGGGCGGGTTTGCAAAGCATTAACGTGACCTTTGTGCGAAGGCATGTAATATGACTCAGTGGAAAGAGCCCGGGCTTTGGAGTCAGAGGTCATGGGTTCAAATCCAGCTCTGCCAATTGTCAGCTGTGTGACTTTGGGCAAGTCACTTGACTTCTCTGTGCCTCAGATACCTCATCTGTAAAATGGGGATGAAGACTGTGAGCCCCCCGTGGGACAACCTGATCACCGTGTAACCTTCCCAGCGCTTAGAACAGTGCTTTGCACATAGTACGTGCTTGATAAATGCCATCACCATTATTATTACTATTATCTACATTTTGCTTCAGCATTTTTAAGGTGATTCACTGGAAAGAGGATACTATCTTTAATCACACCTCATGTATTGTAGTCTGGAGGAAAAGATAAATAAATTAAAAAAGAGGATCCACAGCTGATGAACCAGGACAAAGGAAGTGAGCTGGGGAACTGGGGATGATGATAGGTGAAATAGAATGATAGGAGTTCTTCTATGTAATGAAAGGAAGCTAAAATTGAATATGAGATGAGGCACTATGAACGGAAAGAGGGCAGAGCTGGGAGAGGGAGGGAAATGAGAAAGAACAAAGAGATAAATAATAATAGCATTTATTAAGTGCTTATTATGTGCAAAGCACTGTTCTAAGCATTGGGGAGGTTACAAGATGATCAGGTTGTCCCACAGGGGACTCACAGTCTTCATCCCCATTTTACAGATGAGGGAACTGAGGCATAGAGAAGTGAAGTGACTCGCCCAAAGTCACACAGCTGGCAATTGGCGGAGCTGGGATTTGAACCCATCACCTCTGACTCCAAAGACCGTGCTCTTTCCACTGGGCCACGCTGCTTCTCTAATTTTGTTTAGAGATTTTGTTTGGATGGCAGTACTCCTTAAGGAAAATAAGGACGTGTTAAGATACAGACTTTTGAGGGGTCAGTGTGAACTCAGACTGTGAGCCCACTGTTGGGTAGGGACCGTCTCTATATGTTGCCAACTTGTACTTCCCAAGTGCTTAGTACAGTGCTCTGCACACAGTAAGCAATCAATAAATACGATTGAATGAATGAATGAATGAATGAGTGAATGAATGACCTGTTTCCCTGGAAAATTCTCAGCTCCTCTTCCTCCTCACAGGCTCTTTCCCTATCCTTGGAACCTGGGAAACAGAGGCGATTAGTGCTCTTCAGAGACTGACCTGTAAATAGAGAGGGGAGAGGAGAGAAGGTGGCAGGAAGAGGAGAGAAAGTGGAGGGAAGAGGAAAGAAGGTGGAAGGGAGAGCCGACCATGTCCTAAAACATTTTCCTGTTTTAATAGAAAAGCTCAGTGTCACAGAAGGAGAGGATGGGGGAGATTTAGAGGAGGGAGGTGCTTAGGACAAGGAGAAACTGCTCAGCGTGTGATTCTAGGGTTCATTCATTTCATTCATTCAATCGTATTTATTGAGCGCTTACTGTGCGCAGAGCACTGTACTAAGCGCTTGGGAAGTCCAAGTTGGCAACATATAGAGACGGTCCCTACCCAACAGTCAGCTCACAGTCTAGAAGGGGGAGACAGACAACAAAACAAAACATATTAACAAAATAAAATAAATAGAATAAATATGTACAAATACAATAAATAAAATAAATAAATAAGGCTCTGTGTGTGGGGGGGGTTATGTGTAAATATATGTGTGTGTGTGTGTGTGTGTGTGTATTGTGTGTGCGTGTGCGTGTATGGCCCATATCCCATTAGGCACCCCTTTTCTCTTTTTTCTTTTTCCAATGGTATGTGTTGAACTGCCGCTGAGAAGCAGTGTGGTTTAGTGGCTAGAGCACCTGCCTGGGAGTCCGAAAGACTGGGATTCTAATCCCGGCTCTGCCCCTTGCCTGCTGTGTGAACTTAGGGAAATCACTTAGCTTCTCTGCGCCTCAGCGAACTCATCTGTAAAATGGGGATTTATTTTGGGGTTCCCCCTCCTAATTAGACTGTGAGCCTCATGTGGGACCTAATGAGCCTGAATCGCCCCCAGAGCTTAGTACAGTGCTTGGCACATAGTAAGTACTTAACAAATACCCCAATTATAATTATTAGAAATATTCCCTGCCCACAAAGAGTTTGCAATCCTGAAGGTGAGACAGAGAGTAAGATAAGTTACAGGTATGTACCTAAATTATATGGGGCTGAAGATGGGGTGACTATCAACTGCTTAAAGGGTTCAAATGCGGGGCAATGCAGAAGGGAAGCAATATTCATTCATTCAATCATATTTATTAAGTGCTTACTGTATGCAGAGCACTGTACTAAGCGCTTGGGAAGTACAAGTTGGCAACATATAGAGACGGTCCCTACCCAACAATGGGCTCAGGTGTATTTTCAAGACAACAGGCCTGGTATTCAGATGACCTGGGTTCTAATTTAAGCTCTGCCACTTTCTGCTCTACACCTTGGACAAGTCAGTTAGCTACTCTGTGCCTCAGTTTCCTCATCTGTGAAATGGGGATTAAATAACTGTTCTCCCTCCCACTTAGACTGTGAGTCCCACGTGGGACAGGGTCTGTGTCTAACCTCATTAATTACTATTGACTCCAACATTTAGAACAGTGTTTGACCAGTAGTGATTAACAAATACCACAATAATGGCAATATCCCCTGGGGGACTTGATTTCTTTAATGATTACCTGCACTCTCAGGATCTGAATTCCCTTTCATTTTTGGATTTACAGCCATAAGCTCCTTGTTCATTTGGGCATTTCACATGTGATTCTCCCCTCAATTAGCTAGAGGACTAGCCAAATGAGAAGCAGCGAGGCTCAGTGGAAAGAGCCTGGGTTTTGGAGTCAGAGGCCATGAGTTCAAATCCTGACTCTGCCACTTGTCAGCTGTGTGACTTTGGGCAAGTCACTTAACTCCTCTGGACCTCAGTTCCCTCATCTGTAAAATGGGGATGAAGACTGTGAGCCCCCCATGGGACAACCTGATCACCTTGTAACTTCCCCAGCACTTAGAACAGTGCTTTGCACATAGTAAGTGCTTAATAAATGTCATCATCATCATTATTATTATTATTAGCATGGCGTAGTGGATAGAACACAAGTCTGGGAGTCAGAAGGTCAGGGGTTCTAATCCTGCCTCTGCCACTGGTCTGTCGTGTGAGCATCCACACGTCATTTCACTTCAGTGCACCTCAGTGACCTCATCTGTAAAATGGGGGTTAAGACTGGGAGCCCCATGTGAGACAGAGACTGTTCCCAACCCTGTTTGTATCCACCCTAGTGCTTAGTATAGTGCCTGGCACAAATATCAGAGAGAAGAAGTGTGGCTCAGTGGAAAGAGCATTGGCACGGGAATCAGAGGTTGTGGGTTCTAATCCTGACTCCTCCACTTGGATGTATGCTCTCAAGCTCTCAGTGCAGTGCTCTGCACCCAGTAAGCGCTCAATAAATGCCACCAGTTGATTAAGAAACAGATTCTGGTGGTTCTGGAGTTGCCAAGGAGGAGCATGAAGGAATCCTAATTAGTACATCAGCTGGCTTAGTGGGTGGAACAAGGGGAATAATTGCTTCATGTTCCCCCAGATTGCCTCCAGGCCAAAAACAACCTATTAACAATCAACAGGCATTACCCTCCTTTTGATGCTGAAAAATGTATCTTTAGGTGTTCTCCTGTCCACCAGTAAGCACATAGTAAGTGCTTAACAAATACCATTTAAAAAATACACAGAACAAGATCTCCAAACTCAGATACATTAAAAGACTGAACATGAGGACAAGGGCCTTAGCTCTCTTGATTATAAAACACACTGAGAGGTTTTATTTTGCCAATTCTCTAGTGAAAGCAGGGCCTTGTGTTGGAGCTTACGATAAATCCCACCAGTGGTACTAAATGCTCATCCCTTCTTGTGCTTAAACTGCTGTGGGTGATTTTTACCCATCAAGTAGAGACCCAGTGTACATTTTTAAATGAGTAATGGAGCTAAAATAGCTTTTCACCCCCAAGCCTCCAGGCATTGAGCGGCAAACAAGATGAGCTAAACATCTCATCTCTGGGCATCGCGATGAAAGCTGATGTGAATTTAATTAAGGTATTTCAACTCCCAGGTTTCTGTCTGAGTCGCCAGAAACAGCAAATCCACCTGCAGTTTGGGTGGGAGGTTCTCCGGGTTAGATGGGACGGCTTATTATGAGATTTCCAGCATGGGAACCCAAAAATGTGTCCAGTGAGAGCAGAGGGGCTTAGTGGAAAGAGCACAGGCCGGGGAACCAGAGGCCCAGCTCCGCCACTTGTCCGCTATGTGACCTTGGGCAAGTCGTTTAATCAATTAATCGTATTTATTGAGCGCTTACTGTGTGCAGAGCACTGTACTAAGCGCTTGGGAAGTACAAGTTGGCAACACATAGAGACAGTCCCTACCCAACAGTGGGCTCATGCTTAACTTTTCAGCCAGGGAAAGGGGAAGCAGCGTGGCTTAGTGGAAAGAGCCCGGGCTTGAGACTCGGAGGTTGTGGGTTCTAATCCCGGCTCCACCACTTATCAGCTGTGTGACTTTGGATGAGGCACTTAACTTCTCTGTGCCTCAGTATTTTGTGTGGAGGATAGAGCAGGGGCTTGAGAGTCAGAAGGACCTGGGTTCTAATCCCGACTTTGCCACCTCCTTGAGGTGTGACCTTGGGCAAGTCACTTCACACATCTGTGCCTCAGTTATCTCTAAAATGGGGATTAAGGCTGTGAGCCTCATGTGGGACAGGGACTGTGTCCAACGTGAGCATCTTGAACCTACCTGCATGCTTAGCACAGTGCCTGGCACATTATAAGTGCTTAACAAAAACTGTAAAATAAAAACAATTAAAAAAATAAGAGTTCTGCTGTTGAGTGTTGAGGAAACTGCTCTCAGATCCAGATCTTAATCCCAGCTCTTTCACTGCCCTGCAGAGTGACCTTGGGCTAGTCACCTAATAATAATAATAATAATAATAATAATAATAATAATAATAATGGTATGTATTAAGCGCTTACTATGTGCAAAGCACTGTTCTAAGTGCTGGAGAGGTTACAAGGTGATCAGGTTGTCCCACGGGGGGCTCACAGTCTTCACCCCCATTTTACAGATGAGGGAACTGAGGCACAGAGAAGTGAAGTGACTTGCCCAGGGTCATGCAGCTGATAGTTGGCGGATCCGGGATCAGGGTGCACCTCCATTTCCTCATCTGTAAAATGGATATAAAATGGTGGGGCAGGAAACATGACTGATAGGATTATCTTTTATCTATGCCCTTGCTTAGCAGTGCTTAGCTTATAACAAGTGCTTTCTAAATATTATCCTTAACTGGAATGAAACTAGCACGGCTTAATGCTAACTTCAAACCTCTCGTTAAACTATATTAAAATGTTTATTCTCTCAGTTAAAGAGTTACAGTATTCCAAATTGATTAAGATGACATTTTTCAGACCCGTGCACGGTTACTGCAGATATTGAGGTAAATGCTTTTGTCGCGGCAAATGAAGATGAAGGGTAGGGATTCATTTACCTTGGCCAATCACTAAGTAAATTAAACTTTTACACATCAACAATACTATCTCCCAGGCAGTGATCTGAAATGAATTTCTCTCCTCTGCTCATTCAAGTAAACACACAGGATAAATCACTACACAATATTAAGATGATGTGATTAAATAGTGTCTTGTAATTAAAACTACAGCGAAATTAAATTAACCAAACAGGACCCACAGAAACAATATCTGGCATATTGAATTTAGAGCACAAAATTGTTTTAAGTCTCTATTAACATTTGGTCAGGTTCTCTAGAAATTGTAGGTCCACGCAGCACGGTGTAATGAATAGAGGACGGGCCTGGGAGAGCCAAGAACATGGGTTTTATTCCCTGCTCTAATACGTGTCTCCTGTGTGACCTTGGGTAAGTCACTTCACTTCTCTGTGCCTCAGTTACCCTCATCTGTAAAATGGGGATTGAGGTCGAGTCCCACATGAGACAAGGGACTGTGCCCAACCCGTTCTGCTTCTATCCTCCCCAGCGCTTAGTACAGTGCATGGCAAGTATCATAAGTATTATTATTATACCAATTTGTAATGTAGTTATTTATTATTATTAGCATGATAATTATTATACATGTGCAGTGCTTAATATGTGCCAAGCACTCTTCTAAGCACTGGGTTTGATACAAATTAATCAGGTTCTAATTCTGGCTCCGCCACTTCATTCATTCATTCATTCAATCATATGTATTGAGTGCTTACTATGTGCAGAGCACTGTACTAAGCACTGGGAAAGTACAGTTCAGCAACAGAGACAATCCCTGACTTCAGTGGGCTTACAGTCTAGAAGGGGGAAGACAGACATCCAAAGAAGAAAGCAGGCATCAATATAAATAAATAGAATTATAGCTGTATACACATCAAAACAAGTAAACAGGCATTCATATAAATAAATAGAATTATAGATATGTACTTCATTCATTCAATCAATCGTATTTATTGAGCACTTACTGTGTGCAGAGCACTGTACTAAGCACTTATATATACAAGTACTGTGGGGCAGGGAAGTGGGTAGAGTAAAGAGAGGGATTCAGGCCTTTGGGGAGGGGAGAGGGAGCTGAGGAAAAGTGGGGCTGGGCATGTCAATTAACTTCTCTGTGTCTCAGTTATCTCATCAGTAAAATGGAGATTAAATCTTCCTACGTCTAATTTAGTCTGTGAGCCCAATATGCACAAAGATTGTGTCCGACCAGATTATTTTTGGATCTACCCCAGCACTTACAACAGTGCTTTATCCAGAGTAACCTCTTAACAAATACCAGAGGGAAAAAAAAAAAAAACAAGCATTTCCCAGTATACTGATGTTTTAACAACTTAGGAAATCTCTCCTCCTCTCTTCCCTGCCACCCTGCTATTATTACCTTGGTAGGTACATAACTCCCTTTTCCATTTCAGTAATTTTCTTTAGGCGAAGGACAAAATTATTCCTGTACTTAAAGGGAAATCTAGTACTCTCACATCAACCATTTGATTATCACCTGGCTGATCTCAATCTATTTCCATAAATAATGGGTTTAGAAGCAACCGAACCAAGGAGTAATTTGTGATTTAGAATATGCTAAACAAAGCAGGCTTCTTTTCTGCTCTATCAGTTTTGCCTGATCCCCAATTTGGGGTGTTGGGGAGTTGTGGGAGAGAAGTTGTAAATGCATGAATATATCTGTGAGCAGTTTGAAGATCTAGGGCATTAGCTGCGCATCTGATATTGTTCGTTTCTTCCCAAGACTCTCCCTTTCCATCTTGGAAGAAATATCAGGCCACCTCCCTGAACTTTCGCCTTTAAAATTCTATTTCTTTGAAAGGATGTTGCCGTGAGAGACTCTAACCTAAGGGGAGAGACCTGGTGGATCTAATTAAATTGCATCTGGCCCTAATTGAGATGCAAAGAAGAAAATATGAATCGGCCATAACTGTGTAAAAGGCCTCAGAGCTCTGCCCAAATCAATCCAGCAATAATATTCATTGAGTGCTGCTTACTGCATGCGGAGCACTGTACTAAATGCACCAAAGAGGGTAATAAAATTAATGCCCCTGGGGTCTGCCCTAGAAGAGTTCATAGTCTAGCTTGGATCTCTCCAAGGGATTTTGCATAGAGAGGTGTGGGTCCCACAGCGACATCTCCAAAGAGAGATGCATCAATGAAAAGCAGGCTCTTTACTTATCATCATCATCATCAATCGCATTTATTGAGCATTTACTATGTGCAGAGCACTGTACTAAGCGCTTGGGAAGTACAAATTGGCAACATATAGAGACAGTCCCTACCCAACAGTGGGCTCACAGTCTAAAAGGGGGAGACAGAGAACAAAACCAAACATACTAACAAAATAAAATAAATAGAATAGATATGTACAAATAAAATAAATAAATAAATAGAGTAATAATAAATAAATAAATAGAGTAATAATTATCCTCTTCCACCTTGACTACTGTATGAGACTCCTTTCTGACCTCCCAGCCTTGTGTCTCTCTACTCCAGTCCAACTTCAATCTGCTGCCCTGATCATTTTCTACAGAATGTTGAGGCCATGTTTCCCCACTGCTCAAGAACCTCCAGTCGTTGCCCCTTCACCTCCACATCCAACAGAATCTCCTTACCCTTAACTTTAAAGTAGTCAATCACCTTGCCCCCTCCTACCTTTGGGCAAGTCACTTAACTTCTCTGGGCCTCAGTTACCTCATCTGTAAAATGGGGATGAAAACTGTGAGCCCTACGTGGGACAACCTGATCACCTTGTAAACTCTCCAGCACTTAGAACAGTGCTTTGCACATAGTAAGCACTTAATAAATATTATTATTATTATTATTACCTCACCTAGCTACTTTCCTATTCCAATCTAGCCCGCACATTGTGCTCATCTGATGCCAACCTTTTCACCGTATCTCCATCACATCTATCTTGCCGCCGACCTCTCGCCCATATCCTGCCTCTGGCCTAAAACTCCCTTCCTCCTTAAATCCTACAGACAATTGCTGTCCCCTGGCTTCCAAGCCTTATTGAAGGCATATCTCCTCCAAGAGGCCTTCTCTGACCAAACTCTCTTTTCCTTTTCTTCCATTCCCTTCTAAGTCACCCTGACTTGCTTCCTTTATTATCACCCCCCTCCCTACCCCACAGCAGTTATGTCCCTATTTGTAATTTATTTATATTAATGTCCTGAAGGCAGGAGGAGATGCGAGCCTGGAGAGAGGGGGAGAGAGCAGGGGAAGAGATGTAGATCTGGGTGTCATCAGCGTAGAGGTGATAGTTGAAGCCGTGGGAGTGAATGAGGTCACCAAGGGAGTGCGTGTAGATTGAGAACAGAAGGGGACCAAGCACTGAACCTTGGGGAACCCCCACAGTAAGGGGATGGGAGGGGGAGAAGGAGCCTGCAAAAGAGACTGAGAATGAATGTCCCATGTGGGGCTCACAGTCTCCATGCCTATTTTCCAGGTGAGGTAACTGAGGCACAGAGAAGTGAAGGGACTTGTCCAAGGTCCCACAGCAGACAGGTGGTGGAGTTGGCATTAGAACCCATGACCTTCTGATTCCCAGAAGCATGCTCTATCCACTATGCCATGCCGCTTCTCTGAGGGCTCAAAGAATATGATTGATTGATTGATTAACGAGGCCATGCTGCTTCCCATGTAGCCTGGCACAGAAGCTAGAACATGAGGCTGGGAGAAAGAAGGCCATGAGTTCTAATCCCGGCTCTGCCACTTGTCTGCTGTAAGATCTTGAGTAACTCACTTCACTTCCTTGGGTCTCATTTCTCTCATCTGGAAAATGGGGATTGAGACTGTGAACCCCATATAGGACACGGATGTGTCCAACTGGATTTGCTTGTATCCATCCCAGTGCTAAGTACAGTGCTTAGCACATTGTAGGTGTTTAACAAATACTATGATTATCATTATTATAGTTATTAATATTACTAGAGCATTTCTCCAAGCCGTCCTGCTGCCATTTTCAAGATGGCAGTGCTGAAAAGGTCCCCATTTTCACCAAAGTATAGACGGTCAGTCAGTGAACTCTCATATGTGGCAAGATCCACAGATCCTTGGGCTGGATAAGAGATAATCAACTCAGACATAATCAATCAATCAATTGTATTTATTGAGTGCTTACTGTGTGCAGAGCACTGTACTAAGCGCTTGGGAAGTACAAATTGGCAACATATAGAGACAGTCCCTACCCAACAGTGGGTTCACAGTCTAAAAGGGGGAGACAGAGAACAAAACCAAACATACTAACAAAATAAGATAAATAGAATAGATATGTATAAGTAAAATAAATAAATAAATAGAGTAATAAATATGTACAAACATATATACATATATACAGGTGCTGTGGGGAAGGGAAGGAGGTAAGATGAGGGGGATGGAGAGGGGGACGAGGGGGAGAGTAAGGATAGGCTCTGTCCCATATGTAATAAGGGCTTAACAAGTGTCATAATTAATTCATTAATTAGGTGGAGAAGGAGCCAACTTCTAAGAACTAAAAAGCCAGAGAGTCCCCAATTTGGAGTTTTCGGTCCAGAAAATAAACTCTCAGGTCCTGTCAGAGAAGTCGGAGGAAGGGAGTTGGGAGGCCATTTCAGACCACTCTGGGTCTGCCGTCCCTCCCCCTCCCTGCCCCTCGGTGCCTGTGCTTGGAACGGAAATAAAATAATATCAAGTAGGTTCCAAGAAAATGCAATTGAGTCTAAAATGACATAATCAACTGAGTTGTTTTCAGGAGGAAAATACGGTTTAGGGCTCCTACAACTCTGTTTTGTTTTTTGGGTTTTTTTGGAAGGACTCCAGGGTTTCTTCTGTTTCCCGGAACACTAGTTTTTCATTCATTGAGGGAAAGTTATTAAAGGAATGGAGAATTGGTCTATCATCCTTAGATGAGGGTACCAAAATGGTAACTGATTTATTCACCAGAGATTTTGGATTTTTCTTCCTCCCACTCTACATCTCTTGGCAGGCGAAAGAATTGGGATATATTTTCATAAGTGAAGCCAATAAAGATGAAAATCAATCAATCAATCAATCGTGTCTATTGAGCACTTACTGTGTGCAGAGCACTGTACTAAGTGCTTGGGAAGTACAAGTCGGCAACACATACAGGCAGTCCCTACCCAACAGCGGGCTCACAGTCTAGAAGGGGGAGACAGAGAACAAAACCATACTAACAAAATAAAATAGAATAGATATGTACAAGTAAGATAAATAAATAGAGTAATAAATATGTACAAACATATATACATATATGTATAAAATGACACAACCATATTGCTAGGCATAGGGTGTTACAAAATACCTAGTCCATTTACATTCTGAAATTCACGTATACCTCCAGGGTAAGAAGGAATCCTGGAAATTTAACTACTTTTCCAAAACATAGGTCACTACAGGTCTGTACCCTGGGTTCTGAGTTTCAAGATCTGATCACTGAGACTGGTGAGATGTATCACCTAAAAATGGCAGAAGCCAAGATGGGAGCCTTGAATTTGTAGCAGTTATAATAATAATAATAATAATAGCATTTATTAAGCACTTACTCTGTGCAAAGCACTATTCTAAGTGCTAGGGTGATTACAAGGTGATCAGGTTGTCCCACTGGGGGCTCACATTCTTAATCCCCATTTGACAGATGAGGTAACTGAGGCCCAGAGAAGTTAAGTGACTTGCCCAAAGTCACACAGCTGACAAGTGGCGGAGCAAGAATTTGAACCCATGACCTTTGACTCCAAAGCCCGGGCTCCTTCCACTGAGCCACGCTGATTCTCAATACCTCCTGGGTAGAAAGGAACCCTGGAAATTTAACTAATTTTCCTACTTTTAACTACTTTCTTAACTACTCAATAGAGGCGAACGTAACGACAACCCCATTGAACACAATGAGATCCAAACTATGCCCCACTATGGAATGCAAAGATGTCCAAGGTAACCTATTTGAAATGTCCATTGGCACAGAACCAGTACTTGTGATAAAAATAATTGTGGTAGTTGTTAAGAGCTTACTATATATATGCCAAGCACAGTACTAAGCACTGGGGTAGATACAAGGTAACCAGGTACCTCATGGGGCTCATCATCTAATAATGATGATGATGATGATGATGATGATGATAATAATAATAATAATAATAATAATAATAATAATAATGACATTTGTTAAGCGCTTACTATGTGCAAAGCACTGTTCTAAGTGCTGGGGAGGATACAAGGTGATCAGGTTGTCCCACATGGGGCTCACACGTGGAGATTATGGGGAAGGCAGCTGTAGACCATAACCTCCTTGCCCGCTGTTGGGTAGGGACTGTCTCTATGTGTTGCCGACTTGTACTTCCCAAGAGCTTAGTACAGTGCTCTGCACACAGTAAGCGCTCAATAAATCCGATTGATTGATTGATTGTGGGCGGGGAATGTGTCTACCGGCTCTGATTGTACCTTCCCAAGAGCTTAGTACAGTGCTCTGCATTCATTCGATCGTATTTCATTCATTCATTCAGTCACATTTATTAAGCGCTTACTGTGTATAGAACGGGTATTGATTCCCATCTTGAAGATGAGGGAACTGAGGTACAGAGAAGTTGTGACTTGCCTAAAGACATATAGCAGGTATGTGGCAGAGGCAGGATTAGAACTCAGGTCCTATGACTCCCAGGACTGTGTTCTTTCCAGTAGGCCATGCTGCTTCCCATGTAGCCTGGCACAGTGGCTAGAGCTGACCATGGAAGTCAAAAGGTCATGAGTTCTAATACTGGATCCGCCACTTGTCTGTTGTGTGACCTTGGGTAACTCACTTCACTTCCCTGGCTCTCATTTCCCTCACCTGTAAAATGGGGAATGAGACTCTGAGCCCCATATGGGACAGGGATTGTGTCCAACCGGATTTGCTTGTATCCATCCCAGCGCTTAGTAAAGTGCCTGGCACATAGTAAGTGCATAACAAATACCATGATTATCATTATAATGATTATTATTATTACTAGAGTATTTCTCCAAGTCATCCTGCTGCCTTTTTCAAGATGGCAGTGCTGAAAATTTCCCCATTTTCACCCAAGTATAGATGGTCAGTCAGTGAATGCCCATATGTGTCAAGAGCCCGGGCTTGGGAGTAGGGGACTTGGGGTCTAATCTCACCTCCACCACTCGTCTGCTGTGTGACCTTGGGCAAGTCACTTCACTTATCTGGGCCTCAGTTACCTCATCTGGAAAATGGGGATTAATTCTGTGAGCCCATGTGGGACAACCTGATTACTGGTTCATTCATTCATTCAATCATATTTGTATCAACCTCAGCACTTAGAACAGTTTTGGCACATAATAATAATAATGGCATTTATTAAGTGCTTACTATGTGCAAAGCACTGTTCTAAGTGCTGGGGAGGTTACAAGGTGGTCAAGTTGTCTCCTGGGGGGCTCGCAGTCTTCATCCCCATTTTACAGATGGGGTAACTGAAGCACAGAGAAGTTAAGTGACTTGCCCAAAATCACACAGCTGACAATTGGCAGAGCTGGGATTTGAACCCATGACCTCTGACTCCAAAGCCCGGGCCCTTTCCACTGAGCCATGCTGCTTCTCATAGTAATCGCTTAGCAAATAGCATAGTTTTTATTATATATATATATATATATATATATGTATATATATATATATATACACACATACATACATACGCATACATACTATACTATAGACGTATACTTATGCACACACACACACACAAATATGTGTGTATCTAGTTGTCTATAGAGCTGATTAGGTCAAATAAGCATCTAGCGATAGACTGGAGAAATTACCTTATTGGCCAATGACGTCAGATTGTTTTTGTGACTGTCGACTCCAGTGATGCCAGAGTTTGAATCCTGGCCTTGATGGCCAGAAGGTCTAACTCAATAAGATCCTTGAGAAGGGTCTGGGGTTCTCAAAAAAGTCACCCTCCAGAGGCACGCCTTTGGAAATAGAGAACCCCGTAAATATAGGAATGCCCAGTGAACCCCACTGCCTCAGACCCGAAACCCACAGTGCACCTCAAGTAGAGCAGGCGAAAAAACCAACCCATTCAGTGCGGCAATTACAGATTCAGGTTTTCTGGAGTCAAGACGAATAGTTGCTTCATTCCACTGTATTCACCAAAGCCCTTGTATAATAGTTTTATGTCAAACTAGGAAATAACAATGAATATTTTTTAAAAAACCCTATTCTACACATCAAGTATTTTGTTTAAACAAAGGAAAAAAAGCAAAAACAACCCAAATCAGCGTACGCCCCTTGGGCTCTTAACAGTTTTATTGGGCACGTATGTTTTTACTTTATTATATGGCTCTATAAAATGTTTCAAGGAAATTAAATGAGCTAATTCCACAGTATTTACTGAGGGAAAACTCTCATTGACTTGAGGGAGTTTTGCCTAGGTAAACACTAAACAATCAGGCCACCTTTTTCAAGAGAGTTTTCACACGGGCAGAGAAAATCATTTTTCAAGATGGCAATGCTGACAAATCCCCCATTTTCACCCAAGTACAGAAGTGTTCAGTTCTGGGCCATAACGCCCAACCTGTCAGAGCAAAGGATGGACAGACAGTAAACTCTCTCATAAATATATACTTGCATTTATACACACACACACACACACACACACACACAAACACTCAAATGCATCAGTCGATTATATTTATTGAGCACATACTGTGTCAGAGCACTGTACTAAGTGCTCGGGAAAGGACAATATAACAATAGATACATTTTCTGCCCACATAAAAATAATAGTAATAATAATGATGGTATTTGTTAAGTGCTTACTATGTGTCAAGCACTGTTCTAAGCGCTGAATTGAACTTACAGTCTAAAGGGGGAGATGGACATTAATATAAGTAAATGAATTACATATACATAAATGCTGTGGGGATGGGAAGGGAGTGGGAGAAGAGGAAAGGAGGGCTTGGTGTATGTCCATTCATATTTAGTTATCCATATAACTAACAAGATGGGTAAATAACTGTAAATGGAAAGAGAAACTGAGGAAAGAGTTTATTGGCCAATAATGAAAGACTACCAGAGTACGTAGCACTCAGACCTTCCGCTACCACATGGTCAAATTCAAACCTCCAGAGAAGCCCAGAGATGAAGAGGTGGGAGGGAAGAAGAGGAGAAGGAGGAGAGTGAGCACTGCAAATGTTATCCCTTTACCTCCAGCTGTCTCTATTTTCTCTTTAATGCCATTTGTTAAACACATTATACTAAGCGCTGGGGTCGATACAAGTGAGTAAGTTTGGACACAGTCCCTGTCCCATATGGGACTCAATCTTAATCCCCATTTTACAGGTGAGGTAATTGAGGCACAAAGAAGTGACTTTCCCAGCGTCCCACAGAAGACACATGGCAGAGCAGGGATTAGAAACCAGATCCTCTGACTCATCAATCAATCAATCAATCGTATTTATTGAGTGCTTACTGTGTGCAGAGCACTGTACTAAGCGCTTGGGAAGTACAAGTTGGCAACATATAGAAACAGTCCCTACCCAACAGTGGGCTCACAGTCTAAAAGGGGGAGACAGAGAACAAAACCAAACATACTAACAAAATAAAATAAATAGAATAGATATGTACAAGTAAAATTAATAGAGTAATAAATATGTACAAACATATGTACATATATACAGGGAAGGGAAGGAGGTAAGATGGGGGACTCATGAATAGGCCTGTGCTGTGTTCATTCATTCATTCATTCAATTGTATTTATTGAAGGCTTACTCTGTGGAGAGCACTGTATTAAACACTTGGGAGAGTGCAATACAATGAATGGACACATTTCCTGCCCGCAACAAGTTCACAAACTAATAGGCCACACTGCTTCTCATTATAACACCCTTTTTTCAGCACTCTTTCACACCAGCATTATTCCAGTAGTATCGACAGTGGCAATTTCTCACTTCAAGGTAACACTGCAATGCTTACCATGGCTTAACCACGTCTCTTTCCTCCGCTCTATAACCTGCTGACCGACTTGTTAGAGTTGCTAAAATAGATTTCAAATGAGCATTATCCAATAATGGGCAGATCTATTTAGCAAAAATAATGGCAGATCCCTAATACGTAGCGAAGGTCTCTCCCTGATTGTCCCTGTATCTACCTGATTAGCTTGTAGCTATTCTAATGCTTAGCATCTATATTATTATATTATAAACTCCTCAAGGAAGAGGAGGCCGCTTTGTGGTTTGTCCCCTGCTCTTAGGACAGGTTTACTGGATAGAGCACGTGCTTGTAAATCAGAAGGTCGTGGGTTTTAATCCCAGCTCTGCCCCTTGTCTGCTGTGTGACCTTGGGCAAGTCACTTCACTTCTCTGGGCCTCAGTTACCTCCTCTGTAAAATGAGGAGTGAGACTGTGAGCCGCTGTGTGGGACAGGGACTGTGTCCAACCTGATTAGTTTGTATTCACCCCAGCAGTTAGTACAGTGTCTGGTACATAGTAAGCACTTAACAAACACCATTATTATTATTATTGTTATTATTATTCATTCATTCAATCGTATTTATTGAGCGCTTACTGTGTGCAGAGCACTGTACTAAGTGCTTGGGAAGTACAACTTGGCAACATATAGAGACGGTCCCAACCCAACAACGGGCTCACGGTCTAGAAGACTGCTATCATTATTAGAATAAACTGTGCAATGTAGGTACTAAATAGAGTGAGGAAGAATGGGAGTAGGAAGAGAAGGAAGAGGAGAGGGGAAGGAAAAAGAGAGGGGATGAAGGAAGAAGAGAAAAAAAAATCCATGCAATCTGATTATTCCTTGAAATTGGCCCCAAGTTCTAGAAATTTTTCAAATCACCCTGGATTACCTTAGATCCATTTGATTTTATTTTGAGGTATAAATGCAATCTTGACTCTGCCAATTGCTGGCTGTGTGACCTTGGGTAAGTCGTTTAAATTATCCATGCCTCAGTTACCTTATTTTTAAAATGAGGATTCAATCCTACTCCTTTCAAATTAGACCATGAGTCCCGTGGGGGACAGGGGCCTGATAGGCATGTGACTGCCACAGTGCTAAGAACAGTGCTTGCCACATAATAAGCATAATAATAATAATAATAATAATAATAATAATAATAATAGCATTAGTTAAGCACTTACTGTGTGCAAAGCACTGTTCTAAGCGCTGGGGAGGGATATAAGGTGATAAGGTTGTCCCACGTGGGGATCACAGTCTTCATCCCCATTTTACAGATGAGGTAACTGAGGCCCAGAGAAGTGAAGTGACTTGCCCAAGGTCACACTGCTGGCAAGTGGTGGAGCCGGGATTCAAACCCATGCCCTCTGACTCCCAAACCCGGGCTCTTTCCACTGAGCCATGATGCTTCTCTAAAAAATAATTAAAAACAAACTAACACTCATGAGTGTGTTTCTTGCTTGCATTTGATCTGCATTGACATCATTATTGCATTTCTCTGGAATCTTAGATGGGCATTTAATGGGGTAAAGTTTTTACCCCACTCACATGAGTATTCACATCATATTCTCCACCATAGACAGCCACCATTCACAGTCTTAAACCCCATTTTTACAGATGAGGGAACTGAGGCACAGAGAAGTGAAGTGACTTGCCCAAGGTCACACAGCAAAGAAGCAGCAGAGTCGGACTAGAACCCAGATCCTTCTGTTTTCCAGGCCCCGGACTCTATTCTCTAGGCTGGGAGGGGAACTATAATGTGGGCCTGGGAAATGAGGGCTGAATCAGGGAAGGCTTCTTGGAGAAGTGATTTAAAATAAAACTTTGCAGATGGGGGGAGTGGGGGACTGGTGTGGCTCAGTGGAAAGAGCATGGGCTTTGGAGTCAGAAGTCATGGGTTCGAATCCCAGCTCCGCCACATGTCTGCTGTGTGGCCTTGGGCAAGTCACCTAACTTCTCTGAGCCTCAGTAACCTCATCTTTAAAAGGAGGATTAAGACTGTGAGCCCCACGTGGGACAACCTGATCACCTTGTATCCCCCCAGCACTTAGAACAGTGCTTTGCACATAGTAAGCGCTTAACAGATGCCATCATCATTATTATTATTATTATATGTGAAGGGGGAGGCAATTCCAAGCCAAAAAGAGAATGTGGGCAAGGGTTTGGTGGTGAGAATTTCCTGATCTAGTCACATTGATTAAGTTGGGGTCAGATGAGTCAGGTGTGAGGGGGTCATTCATTCATTCATTCATTCATTCATTCAAATTTCTTGAGCACTTACTGTATGCAGAGCACTGAACCAAGTGCTTGGAAGAGTATAGTACAGCAATAAACAGTCACATTCCTGTAGTGGATAGAGCACGGGCCTGGGAATCAGAAGGTCCTGGGTTCTAATCCTGCCTCCTCCACTTGTCTACTGCATAAACTTGGACAAGTCTCTTCTCTGGGCCTCAGTTACCTCATCTGTAAGGTGGGGATTGAGACTGTGAGCCCCATGTGGGATAGGGACTCTGCCCAACTGGATTTGCTTGTTTCCCTCCAAGCACTTAGCACTGGCACAAAGTAAGCACTTTTCAAATACCATAATTAGAGTGGGGGAGACAGACATCAATACAAATGAATAAAATGACAGAAATGTCCATAAGCGCTGTGGGGCTGAGAGGCAGGGGTAGAGCAATGGGAGCAACTCAGGATGGCACAAAAGGGAGTGGAAGATGAGGAAAATTGGGGCTCAGAGATTAAGCCTTCTTTTCACGTGTTCCATCTCTCTTCTAGGTCTGCACCCTAGAAGCACTTGTTATTCACCTCCAACTTCAGCCTCAAAGCACTTAAGTGAATATCTGTAATGGATTTTAATGCCTGTCTCCCCTACTAGACTGTAAGCTCCTTGTGGGCAGGGAACACATCTACCAACTCTCCCAATTTTACACTCTCCAGAACACTTAGTAAAGTGCTCTGTGCACAGTTAAGCACTCAGCAAATATCACTGATTGATTACGTGAAACCACTCTTAGCCATTTCTTAAAAAGGATTAGGAGAGTTAGAACACACACCGTTCTTCCCTCCCTAATTCCTACTAAACTGCTTTCAGCTTTCCTTCATTTAATATTTGTAAAATCCCCAAAGAACACACATTTTAGCTCATCAGAATAAAATCCCCTAAGGGCATATCCCAAAAGAACACACGCTTAATGTAGTAGGAATCTACATTAATCATTTCAGGAAAGCAGCTTGCATTCCCATAATACGTCAAAGCCCTTTGCTAATCCTAAATCCATGCGTATGGGGAGACAAGTGGATCAGACACACTGAGCTGGTTTTTCCAACCAGCCCTTTCCCTCACACACTTTTTCTGGTCTAGGTAGCCTA